>NC_139229.1:9619177-10096934 GCF_977018435.1 Lepisma saccharinum
CTAGGACTGTAAATCTCCAATCCTGGAACATTACATGCACAGAAGATGCAGTGTTAACAGTTAGTTGTATTGTTATCTGCTTGAGTTGCACTTGAAACCTGCAATCATGTAGAAAATGTCGCAGTCTGCTCAGTTCTGGTGTGCTCTTGCAGCATGATAATGTGAGGCCACACACAGCTCATGCAAAAGCATATACAATTATGGAACGTCCTGCATATTCACTGGTCCTAGCATTGAGGAGTGACAGGCAGTGCAGGAGTGGTTACGTGGTCAGTCAGAAGATTTTTTTTTCTTGTTGAATCCAGGCATTAGTGAAACTGTGGCACATTTGCATTGAATGTGGTAGAGACCATGTTGAAATTTGATGATGTGTGTACATATTCTGTTATGTACATAAAATAAATATTTATTTATAAATCCCACCTACGTCACATGAATAAAGAGTGATACTCTTACCTTAAAATGCCAGAATCTAGTTCTCATCATCTAACAACGATTCTCTCCTACTTGGTGTGGGTTGTAGTATAAAGGAGGGGCAGGAGGAAGGTATTGCGGCATATGTTAACTTCACCAAGATTGTCGAACTTAAAGGAAAACAAATTTGAAGGTAAATTTTTGGAATTGTCAAAAGTTCACCACAGCTTGTTTGTAGGGGTGGGACTGATTAATCGGTACTCTATCGGTACCGGCCGATATAGCCATATCGGTGTATCAGTAAAATTATCGATTATTTTACTGATCCAATATATCGATAAATATCTGATAATTCAGGTTCTTCAAGGACCATTTCAAATTTTATATCGGATCGGTAGAATATCGGTATCGGTAAATTTTATATTGGCCCATCCCTACTTTAAGGTGTCCACTAGATGTCCAGATGGGCTAATCAGAACCAACCAACCTTCCTACATGGTGAAAACTATTATTTTCCAACAACCTGGCTTGGGGGGAAGGGGGGGGGGAGAGATACAGATAGGAATTGGGAGCGAAACTAGATTGATTGATTAATTTAAAATTAGTGAGTGCGTCTGCACATTTGACTTTACACCTCTCAATGTACATGCGGAAATATCCCCTTATCTAAAATTCTTACGTAAAATGCTAAAACAAGGGTGTAAGAAGCCCCTTGAGAATGGTTAAAAGTGCGATGTTGTAAAGAGACCTGAACAAGACAAACACATTAAAAAGTAAGAACAAACAAAAAATATCCTAGACAGTGGAAAGCTAAGAACATTTGTTAAAACACTGTCGTCATCTCCCAGCAGGGATGACAGTTGGCAAGATGAAAAGTTTGCCTGAGGAAAGCAAGAATATGCTGAACACTTAAAACAACGTTACAAACATGACGCATCGGAGGGTTCAGCCGTTGCAGCAAGTGACCATGGGTGAGACGGCTGTGTGCAATATGCAGCCGCGTAAGAAGAACTTTTGTGTTCCTTCACATTTTGTGTTTTTGTCAAGAACGAAATATGCATGCCCATAGGTATCTGTTTGAATTGGTATCCGCTGAGCTCCATTCTTCCTGCCATTGTCATTGTTATCACCTTTCCATTTGAATTTCTTTGTATTTTCAACTCTGAGATCACTCTAGTGTCATTCTGCCTCTAGCCAGGCGAGATGAAATATGAATTGATGGGTAAATGTATGTGGGATTTTTGACCGTTATTCACATGTACTTTGGAACCCCGATTTTACGTTCCTTGGTTTTACATTTTCCCGCATTATACATTCAATAAAATCGAGGTTCCACTGTATATCAATCTTGAAATTTTCTGGCACAATTTTAATTTGCAAACTAAATACATCAACAAATAACAAGTTTATTACTCAAAAATAATATGTATTGTAGCGTGACAATTGCTGTACATAAAAATAGCTGACCAAGACAGAACAAAAATCTCAAAGAAATGACTGTACAATTATTTAGTGAACATGACGTGTAAACATTTCAATAATTTTGACAGAAAAAAAGTTTATTTGACAGTTTCCATAAAATTACACTGACTACGAAGATTCAAGACCTCCGATACTCTGCCAACTGCATCCACTTCTGTGCCCTTAGTAGCTGAAGAAGCCAGGGCATTACAAAACGATCAGAGTCAGTTTCCATATTGGTCTATATGTCGACAGTGTGATTTCCTCTTGCCTCCCTCTAGATTCTCCACTCGTGCAGACAGGTCCCGGATCACCTTCATAAAATCCGCCATTCTCTTGCTGCTTTGGCCAGCATAGCTTCTGCTTCTTCTATGATACACCTGGTCGTCAGGTGTTGTCCTCAGGTGTTTTCCGGAGCGTTCGACCGCAAGGGAACTGTGCACGCTCCTTCCTCTCTTGTTTTGCCTCTTGGCATCATCAACGGTGTATCGATCTTTATCAACTTCCCTGATGCCGGTCGATGGATCCTTCAACACTTTTCTCACTGCTTTAGCCACGCCTTGCATCTTAGGGTACTTGGATCTTATACAATCGCGAATGACCTGAGACTTAACCCCTTTGGGTCCCTTCAGGGTTGCGATGAAACTCTTTACAGCCTTCACCATTTCCTTGTCGCTGATGGCCAGTTGTTGTTCTTCGGGTTGATCCTCTTTAAGGCAATTGCGAGAACGATTGCGACGCTTTTGTTTCTGCTTCTGCCTAGACTTTTCATCTCTGTCTGTCCCCACGCAATGGGTGTCTTTCTCCTCTCCACACACTCCATCCTCTGATTGGCACTCACAGAATGAATCACAGTCAGAGCCTTCAGTGGAACTCATGATACTCAAAGGGTTAGCTTCACTAGTAAGTAATGCAAACTGTAATTTAAATATGAAGTTTTGCAGGACTAGTAATTTTGACAATGTATTCGAATGATCAAGATAGCCGAAACCACAGTAACATATTTTGGAGGTATTGTTGTAACTGTAAATGATTTACAGCATTGTTGCAAGCAGTTTTAAAACATTCCTTGTTACTCCATTGTTGCAGCAATTTGAATGTTAACTGTTTAGCACAATAAAGTGAAGTAAAGGACAGATCTCAAGACATACGTATCAGAAAATTTATACAGAGTCAATTCATTTGTCAAAGGTGTTACGCTTCCCTTCATATTTAAACTGTAAACTTAGTGTGACTTAAATTTATTTTGAAATCGCAACAGAAACAGAAGTAGTACATCAATAACTTCCTGCAGCCAAACTCGCATGAACTGCAAAAAAACTTAGAGAAATTGAAGGAAATATGTTGACACGAGTGTTACCAAATTTGAGAACTGTATTTGCAGGTGGAAAGCTTGAAATAAAAAAACAGAAAACTCTGGTCTCTGAATGAACCTTATGCATTGAAATGTATGTTCCGTTATGTATAAAGAACAAAGTTCATCCTGAACATTTTTATTTTTGAAAATATTCTTAAACTCAACATTAAGAAACAAAAAAATCTTGTGTTAAATCTACAAATTCAACTTCAATAACAAATAGATATGCCAAAAACAAAAGTCAAACAATAAACTTGTTGGATCCACATAATTTGATATGTTTTTAAAAAATCTGGTTAATTAAGATTTTTTTCTTTTCTTTTGCAATATTCCAATATTGAAACTTTTATGGGTTTATGTTCACATGAATCTGAAGCTGAAATTCCCAATCCAGCTTCGGATAATTCTTGAGAAAGATGTATGTGTTGTACACATATTTTAACAATTACAGTACAAGTTAGTGTTTTTCTAAAAGAAGCTAGTAAACAATTAATTTTTACATGATTCTTATTTTTCAATATATGTGTATGTGTAGTACAGCGAAACATTGAGCAAATTAAAGAACTTCAGCTACTGAAGAAATGAAAGTTCCTTCAAATATTTATTTTAAGATGAACGTGGTTACACAGACAATTTGCAAAGATTAAAATTATGAAATAACTGATTTAAGATCTTGCTTACCCCAATTGCAAGGATTTGTAAAGCTATTAGGCGCACGACAGTAGAACAAAAATGTGGTGGAGGTACTTGACTCATTAATGCAACGGTTGCAGACGACACCCCTTCTCCCACACCTGGTCCATTTGCATCTCCAATGATCAGAGACTGCAAAGAAAAATTATGTAATAATTATAGACATCTATTTGTGATGAATTCAGAAACTATTCAAAAACAATTTTTAAGTATATAAAATTACATTTCAATGTTATTATGATAAATAAAATATTAAATTAGATTCAAAAACATTACACTTATTACACAACATGAGCATTTTCAAGGTTTGTGACAGCCAAAACCACAGTAAGCACAAACAAAAATCTTGTACTTTATTTCTGGAAATGAGTTTGACACTAATGCACATACTGTCACATATTTTCAGATTCATTTATTTTGTTGTAATATTATAATGATTCTTTTAAAGGATGACAATTGTTCATTATACATTATCCAGCAGAATTTATTAACTTCCATAATTATTGCATATATTACAAAACATGAGGTCCTTGAAAATTTCATGTTAGTAAACTTTGTGTTTAAAAGTTTATTTTTCATTTGTGCATTACTTCATGATTAAATATCTTTGTGTCACATTAAACTACTATTTGGAAGGTCTATGAGCTGGACAGACAGAATTTGTTGCAAAAACACAGCCATATAGCTTATAAAGATAACAATGAATATTCTAAAAGCACAAAATTCTATTTACCTGGCATGTATTTATCAAGGTTTTGATGTGTTGCATGTGAATTATATATGGGTAGCGTGAGAGCGTTTCATATATTCCCTTCAAAAGGCCTGCAGCTGCATCCCAATCAGTATGACGCTGAAAGAAATGAATTTCATGTAGTAAAATCAATGTTATGTAAGGTGGATGATAAATTTTATGTTAGGGGCTGGAATTGTATCACTTTCAAAGTACTAGGCAATGGATAGGGTACATTAATCAGTACTCTATTGGTCGATATAGATATGTTGTTGCATCAATAAAATTACAGATATTTTTGCCAATCCATAGGGAATAAAAGAGCACGATTTCCGCACAAAAACTGGGTACATGATCAAAAGTGCTCCATAAAATGACATTTTGGTGTTAAAATGGTTATTACAATCCTACATTTTATTTAAAAACTACACTTATTATACAAAATGAACATTTTCTTTCTAATAGCACATTTATGTAGTTTATTCCTGTGTAAAGGAATCAATTTTCTCTCAACATTTGACAGCTAAATTTATAAATTTTCCTTGCATAACTCACAGAATGCCTAAAGTGCTGTGTTCATAAATAAACTACACATTTCATGTTTAAGAGTTTATTTAGCATTTTGCTGTTCATTTCGCATCCTTCTATGACAAAACAGGGGAGCAAAATGTGCTCACAATTTTCAAAGACATAAAAAATGAACATTACAGCATGCTATTTCACATTTAGTGTTTACATCAAAACAAAATATATGTGTCTCTACGGATCTCATATAGCCTGTAATTTAGTGCACAAATTTGCCATTTTGTTATTAATTTTATGAATATAAACATGTAATTCATACATTCTGGTTTTGTAAAGTATTCTTCAAAAGCAATATCAATTATATTCAGCTTGTACCCATTAAATTCATCTTATTACAAACATAAGTTTAGGAAGTTAATGAACTGTTGATGCCCTCCCAAGAAAATTTATAACTTTGTACCAGTATTGGCGAATTTTATGTCTGTAGTTTATTGACATTGGCAAAAATTCCATACTGATACATCTCTAATAAATGTATATGTCATTGTTGATTTTCTTAGTAATAAATCTGTTCAATCATTCTTCTTTATGGAAAAAAAATCTTAAGGTGTTACAACCGTTAATATCCACATCCTTCTCTGTGTCCTAAAAACATCTATCCTAGAACATGGCTCTCTGCCCATCCTAGCTAACCTTTCAGACTTCTTTCCATGAGGAATCTTCCAATTCCAAAGTTCACAAATGTAAGGTCAATGACTGGAGCCACATGTTTATGGTAAATAAAATATAATGTTTGGATACACAAACTGGGCACATTTCAGGATCAAAAGCCATATAAAAAATGGCATTTCGGTGTTAAAATAGTGAATAAAATGATAAATTTGATCTTAAAACTTCACTTATTACACTGTATAAACATTTCTCTTCTATTAATGCATTTATGTATACTCTGTCCCAGCTAACTGTGGAGCAGGCAAACGAAAACAAGTCACTACTGAAGTAGTGACGTGAGAAGGCTCCACCAATGAACACGTAATAGGAATGGAATCGCGTGGAGTGGGGGAAAGCTACTGCAGTTACCAACCTTCTCAGCAGCGTGTACTGCTTCGCTCTGGCCACTCGATTTCCTTCGCTTCTCTGACACTATGCGCAGCCTTGCTCCACAGTTAGCTGGGACAGGGTATAGTTATTTTGTGTTTCTGTCAAAAGCAAAATATGCACGCCTCTATCAATGATCTAATTGAGTTACTTATTCATGTCATGATAGCTGCAAACATTATGAAAGTCGACATGTTAGAGCCTACATACCACCATTGAAGGTTGGAGCGTGTATTTAGACATGGGTGATATATTCATTCATTCATTGACATATGAGTACGGGTATTCGTGTGGAATTACAAAATTGTGTTTTTCAATTACAGCTCTTTGTTATGAAAGTGGATAATGACTTTTGTGGACACCCTGTGAAACTAAGCTACAGCAACGAATGTTTTCCAGTTTATATCATATCAATGCATCTACAGGATATGATTACTTACACGTATCGAAGGCTTCTTGTATATTTTGCTGAATGTCTTATCTAACCTTCGAAGGATAGTAATTAAAGCTGGCCTCATGGCTTCATTCGTCCACTCTGTAGAGGGTAGTATCTCGTTCATGTACTTCTGGAGGCCTCGACAAGCCATTGTGTCTGGATCATAAGGTGACACTTTTAGCAAACTGTGACCAATATCTGCCAGGCGCTGAAATAAGAAATCTCAGTTCATTGTTGGTCTTCCAACAACATTAGGATAGTTGTGAAGCAAGGCCATCAACAACCCAGAGAATGTAGATATATGTTCTAAGCTCTTTAGTGCTAATGGAAATGTGAATACAGTAAAACCTCGTTAATCTGGACTAATGGGAGATAAGTTGACCGGTTTAACGAAAGTCCGGATTAACTGAAATAACCTAAAAGAACAGTAGAAAGTGCATTAAAACTCCATTTATAGCAACAAAACACGTTTATTATGGTGTATTAAAGGGCATAGGCCTAAATACTCTATACAGTACAGTAAAATGTAAAACAGTACGTACGACAAATGCGACTGTTGACTTCTAGCCACATTTAAAACCTTGCATTCTGCTTTTTTTTCTTTCTTTCTTATTTGCTTGCCTGTCCGGATTAAGCGAAGTCCAGCTTACCTGGGTCCAGATTAATGAGGTTTTACTATTTATTTCCATGCCGTTTGCCAATTATTTTGCTGCAAACGCCTGACATTCCAGTTCATAACTTGCCTGCTGGATGGCAGCACAAGTACTCTTTTTTCGTTTTTTCACCTACATGTCCTTTGAACATGTGCTATGGATTTGCTCAACACTAATTATTTTCCAAACTAAATAATAGAGAAGAAAACTGTAATTACACACCACATGGGCCCTAATATCCAAGAGCTCTATAGTCTTCCCATCTTGGCCTTTCTTGTTAAGCTCTGGCAACCTTGTTGTGCAAGTAGTTAGGAATTCTGCCACCAGAGAGAGAAGAATATCACGAGGTCGACGAAATTCATTTCTTAGAACCTGAAAGGGCAATGAAACTCATGAAACATGTTGCACAATAGTATTTTAATTTATTTATTATTGACTACAACTGATCATTTCAAATATTATAATGGGTATATGCAGGGTGTAAAGCAAAGCAATTTTCAATGTTACTGTAAGAAAGTGCAAATTATGATAAAAATTCAGTAAACTATCTTTTGAGAATAAGTTGTTACATACTCTTGAAAACAAGAATAAATATCACAGCATCCAATAAAATGAAGTTCAATTTTTTTCTGGTTGTTCATCATGGTCAAGTGGACAGAAGAGATGAAAAGCATGCATAACTCTCTCTCTCTTCTAGAAAACCATCAATGCTGGCCCAGTCAAGGCATCTGATCACTGTTGAATGATAACAGGAGTTGGGAGTTTACTTAAATTATCTTGTCCCCCTCACAACCAAAATAGCTAGGCTGGCCAGTTAAATACAGTGGAACCTTGTTTATATGTTTTTCATGGGACCAAGCTGTATAAACTTAAAATACAGGAAAATGTAAAATCAAGGGAAATTTTATGACATTCTGGTATGTTGGGACCATCAGGATTGAATGCATAATGTGGAAAAATGTAAAATCCGGGAACATAAAATCGGTGGTCCCCTGTATATATTATGATCGGCCAGATTTATCAGTATTGGCTGATAGAGGCATATTGTGGTATTGGTAGAATTACCAATAATTTTACCGATTCAATAAATCTACAGATATCTTATAACAGGATGGCCACTCTAGGACCATGATAAAATTCATGTATAATTCCCGGTATTCAATGCAAACTTTCCAAAAATTCAAGAGTACAAGCAGATGTTTTCTCTATTTCAACCTTATTTATTACCCCCTCTCATTGCCCACACACATACTGACACAAATATATAAACAATACAAAGAGTCTATATGATTCCAATGTATCTAAAAATTCTAATTCAGGTCAATTAATCGGTATATATACTATTTAAAATATTCGCTTTAAGGTGCGGAGTTTACATTTGCCATTTTACATATTCAGACTCGAAATATATCTTTACAAACACAAGTCACAAATGTTATGGGATGTACTGATCTAATCTAATTCTACGACAATTCTGTTTTATTTTCCATGCAACTTCCTTTTTCCTTCCTCTATAAAAATAACAGATACTCTGTGAAAACGTGCCTCGGGGTATTTGTAAATATATGAATTCATTTGGATTAATAAAAGTTGCAATTTTTCACGTCTATGGAGAAAAATTCACATAGAATTTACACATAATTCCCGCATAATTCCTGGAATTCAAGGAATTCCTGGTAAAAATCCACCCTGTATAATTTAGTGCAAAATTCTGCCATTTCGTTATAATTTTTATGAATTAAAACATATAATCTACATGCCCTAGTCTTTTTTAAAGTAAATGTCTAAATGCGCAACTTGTTTTGCACTGTAGTCACCTCAAAACACAATTTATTAAGGAGGTTAAAGAACCTTTGAGGTTCTTCAAGGACCATTTGGAATTTCATATTGGATCGGTAGAATATCGGTTATCGGTATCAGTAAATTTCATATGGTTCTTTATCAGTACCAGGCAAAATTTGATATCAGTCCATTCCTAATGTATATAATAAACACCAGCCAGGAAAGTGGTAGGGAGATTATAATGTCTCCTAGGAGAATATTGGAACTACTTTCGTCATTGAATATTTCTGGTTCATTTCCCTTGTACTTCTCTCATGTCTACTGTGGAGATCACACAATGTATGTGAATTTGCAAAGATAAAATTGAATTATCCCCATTTTAAATGTTCAAAATAAGATACATAGACATATTCTAATTACTGTACGTTATTCTGTAATGATGATTTGACAAATTAAGTTGTCCTACCTCAGAATCCTCCATGTCTCTTTCGTACATTATCTTGCTCCTGCTGTGGTCACTCATGTATTTTGAATGTGAATCCTCATCAAACTCATATCCTGGCGAATAAGGACCCCTGCTGTAATTTCTTTGGCTTGATCCCTTGTGATCTGGACTGGACTTCTGCGGTCCATTGTAGTTCCTGAAAGATTGATTCACTTTTCTGTCTAATTGCTAAGATGAGGATGGATGGCAGTGGATTCATTCAAATCATTTAAATTAAAAAATAATTTAGAGAATAATGTACATAATTATTTTGTAGATATCAGAGTCACTTTTTGTGAAAGTACATTGATCTTGTAATCATTCAATGGCATTTATTAGGCTCCAAGTAAGGAAACAAAATATATGTAATGTTGGGGTGAAGCTCATATGAAAGGAAATGTAATTTGTAAACCATACACACCCTTCAATTTCTCTTGATTTAAAATTCAATAATTTTTATAGGAAAAAATAGCAAACATTTTGTGTAGAATAATATACAAAATACTAAGCATGTTAAACAGTAAATAGTGTAATTAACATTAACTGTAAATAAACATGGCAGCTGATATCTTGCGAACTACCATTAAAGAAATTGCCAAAATTCAGCTAAAAAGACTATAAAAATATTTTAAATTACAATTATATAATACATCCAGAATGATATATTTTCACCAGAATAAAAGTTACTGAAATTATTATAGTTTCATTAACACACTCAACAAACATTTCCATAGTAGTAGGTTCATATATACAGTATCAGAAATAGAAAAATGTATATTTACATATAATTTTTTATTTGCTTTACTCATTCTGTTCAAATATTTTACAGGGCCGTTTACCAGAAAAAGCTTTTCTATAAAGAAACATACATCTATATATACATAGTGCCAAAAACGAAACAAGCAATTTTGAGTTGCTTTTTTTTAAAATAAAAAAAATCGATTTAAATAAAAAAATCATGAAAAATGATTTTTTTTAAAAATAAAAATCCTGATTTTTATCCAGGTGATAAGTAGATCCCATGATATTTATGCTCAATAAAAGATCGCAATTTTGGTAAAAAAAACAACAAAAAAAACTGTGGCATATTTCGGGATCGAAAGTACAAGTAGTATATAAATTATACTTATTACACAAAATTAACATTTCACTTCTATAGTTATCAGAGTTTTAAGTTTATTCCTGTAAAGGAGTCCAGCTTTGCTTCTCAAATATTTACAGCACAATTAATAAATTTTCTGTGATTTCCGTAACTCACAGGATTATTCACACCTCAGAAGGTTTTGCATTGGTAAATAAACCCTAAATTTCATGTTTAAGAATTTATTTTGCAGTATTTCGTGACAAAATATGGTAGCAAAATGCACCTTTCAAAAACATGAAAAATGAACATTGAAATGCGAAATGTTTTCATCAAAAACAAAATATGCATGTCCCAGTGACAAGATGAAATGGATGAAGGGGCAATCACAAACACATATGGACAGAACACAAATCCCTCAGAGGATTATACTGACTGAGAGACCAGATGCCAGAGCCTCGCTACTCTTCAGAAAATGTCACCTCTTACACATCAAGCAAAATGCATCGAAAGTCCAATGTATTTAAGGGGAATGTAACCAAATGTGAAGAAGTTTTTTTTTTATAATTTCGACTTTTGTACTAGGTTTCAACATTATGTAACTTTCCTGTTCTCAAGAGTATGAGCGTGAAATCACCGTGAAAACACAATGCATGAATTTTAAATCACAGACTTCTTTTATTACAACTTTCGTACCATTTCTGACACACTTTGCCCTCCGAACAAAAGGTTCAAACAAAAAACTTGCCCACACTCGAATTTCCACACATTCTAACAATGGGGAAAAAACTTAAATTATAGTTTGAACTTGCAACTATGGCTAATGAACATTATGTTCCTGATCTGAAGATAGCATTTCTTCCAAAGAGGCTTTTACACTCACTTGGCTAATGCTTCGCAGTTGTTCACCAGAGTTTTCACAGCTATGGCCAACTGATATATAATCTCCTTTTCGCCTTTCCCTTCTGAATTATAGGTCGGATCTCGGATGTGCTGTAAATAACATGGCAGTATGGCTTCCAAAATAATCTGAAAAGAAGAACAGAAGTATGACATTTCAATAACTTGAAATGACTTGCATAGACACTTCGCCCATGAATAAAGAATTTATAATTCTAATTCTAATACTGTTACAATTACTTATGCTGGTGCATTAAAAATTCATTACCCATTCCATTAAATTAAATGTAATATGTTGACAATAAGAATTTCTGGTTAACAATTTGCCCAAGAAAAATTTTGTAGCAGAGCTCATGCAATCCTTTACTTGGCACTAAAACAAACTGGAAAAAAAAAAGAAAGATCCTCTTCACATAGGGACTAAGATGTTGAATCAGTACTTTCATAGCTGTTACAGTCATGTTCAAAAAATCTGTCGCATGGATTTTTTGTAAGTCCAACGTCTTACGAAATTATGTTGGTAGCTCTGAAACAAGGAAGTGTTGTGAAATATACGATCCTCCAATCAGAGTGAAGTTCGATTCTGAGGAGCAGGAGGCGTGACTCACGGTCTTGTCCACAGGAAGTTCAACCAATGCAGCATTTCCAAATATGAGATAACGTCCCCATTGGTTAAATATTGTTTCAATAATGCGAATCGGCAGAAAGATTGCGCAAAAGTTTACTTTGTCGTTTTAATGCTTTTAATCGTTTCAAATTAGTATTAAATTGTCCCAATTATAGTTCATGAGCTTAATATAATGTATTCATGTATGTGTTTGACAATCATATATCACTCATTAGAACAATTTTCACATAGTTTTCACTACGTGAGATGGCATTTCATTTACATTTACGATAAAATAGTGGTTTGGGTGTAATAACAGTTTTCATTAATTAATTTAGAGATGCATTTTTATTTGTTGAGTTAATGATTATGTTAATTCGTTCTTTCTCGCGAAAAGAGGGAACCACAGCTGAAAGAAAATACGCAACTTGTATTATTGAGGTCAAGAGTTCGTTTTAACATCACTTTTTGCACACATAGGCTAATCACGACTCGGGATACATTTAAATTGGAATCTGAAACATTATGCGACCTGACTGGAACTCGGAAAAGGACACACCGATTACAAGACGTCGATACATTACCACTTGGTCTGGTGAACGCCAATAATAATGAGGGGTTGAGGGAGTGGGAGAGGGGTGATGGAAAGTAGAAAATAAATAGTATTTTTGGGGGTATTTAATGTTATATTTATACACATACAAACCTAAGAAAATATTTATTTTGATACATGTGTGTCGGGGTTGGGGAAGGGGGAAAAGAGAGGGACAGAAAGATATTGGGAGAGATGGGACGAAGAGGTGATTGTGGAAAATGTTTTATTTGACGTTCAGTAATAAAAATAATCAAATCAATGATGATTATCTTATAAATACCATATTTAATGTAAATTTGTTTTAAAAATGGGGGCGGGGAGCTGTTTGTTTTACGTTCAGTGCAGGATAACAAGTGAAGACACAAAGTGGATCGTATCTCACTTTAAACTGTAGGTCCAGGCCCCATTAGCCTATCTGTGTATAACGTGGATTTAGAATTCAGTAGAAAATAACGTCGATCTAGTATTTTGGATTTTAGATGCGTTGAGATCACTAAAATTTCCAATTCTTATAATAAGAAACCTGTCCTCATATTACCATTTTGAAAGAGAGAGAGTTAATTGTATAATCTTTCGTTGTTAGTTTCAAAGAAGACTAATTCAAATAGTAACAATGGGAATGAATAAAGCTTGCGAAAAGTTTTTACCACCGTGGGGATTTGAACCTACGACCATTAGAGTGACAACTCAGTGCGAGAACCACTACCCCACAAGTTTGTTCCTTCATACGGCATGATTATAAGTTAAGACCAACTCGTTCAATGTGAATTTGAAATTTAATCCCCACCCGCCTCTTTACAAACAATACACCCAAATGCTCCTTTGTAGCAAATGAAATAAAGGTGGTATGAATGTCACAAAACATTTAAGGAAAAATCTAATATATTTACGATGCAATCGATTTACATGGAGAGGCTACAGCTTCGAGAATTGAGGTTGTGGTTTGACTGTAATTGTAGGATACCCCATATCGATAAGTCAAGGCTCTAGTGTGCACTAGATTGGTTCATTTGTAGTGACGTGCTCAGGAATTTGTAAAAAGGTATGTGAATATAAAAATGTGTTAATGCTAATTTTTTAAACAGTGAACTCATAATTTTATATCTCTCTGTCATTATCCTACTTAGGAATTAATTAGTATTGCAGGAGTCATACTGAAAAGAAATCTCACGTGACAATGACGAGAAATTAGATTTACGGAAGGAATAGTTTTCATATTTTAAAACCTCGAAGGGCCATGGGCTATCTCCCGACTGTCAGTCTCCCTTCCACAATCCTGCCTAGAGTTATCTTCAACTGGCAACGAGGTGACGTTTGTCAGCACGTCGAACCCTCAGCCGTTATAGAAGATATCTGAAACCAGGTTACACCAGTCACTCGTAGCTCCCCAATTTCCTCACGATGGTGGGTTGCCACCGGTCCTATACAGATAACAGGCCGAGAACCCAGGACGACTCGAATCCATGCCATCCCGCTGCAGTTGGAGTCCAAAGCACAGAGTCTTAGACCACACCGTTACAGAGAAGGAGAGTTTTCATATTTTGTTTCTTATAAATGTCGACAATACATTAAATATATTACGCACCAAAAATTAGTGTAAAAAAATAACCGGTTCTATAAGAGATTCGAACTTTCGATCTTCACTCAACGAGGCTGCTATATTTATCAATTTCCCATTTTCTCACTCAATAACCTTCGTTGAACGTTGTCTTAAGAGTCGTTAGCAACCTTGTAAACCTTATTAACCTATCTGCTGTCTATCACAAATGTATTTTACAACCTGGAGTACATTTTCATGTCTGCAATTTAGAACTTGACTTTCGTGGTAAGTAATTCTCTACCGTCTACTATAATAAATAAATCAAAGTCTACATATCTCATATTTTGTAAATGCGAAATGTCATTGTTAAATGTTAGAAACTATTTCTTATTCCACCGTTAGTTCCAGATTTAGCCACAGCATTCTGGAAACCAGCGTGAAACGTGTTTCCCCTACTTCCAAGGTCAGGTGAACCCTTATCAGTTGCATTGGATGCCTGTGAACATGTTACTTCATACGTCATGGTACTGTGGTGGATTTCTTCCCCTTCCCCTTTTACCTTGAACGGAAGTTATCCCCGACTGGGCACGACGAATCAATCACAGAAAAGCAGACTGTCTACTAAATCGCATGCCATGTATTATTTTGAGCTCCTAGGTTTTGGAAAGTGAAATAAAAAAAAGTATGTAACATTAATTCATAATGGTTGACTTCTTTGGGTATTATTTCATGACTCTTTTCTACTTACTCCAATGAAACTTTTGTCTACTGTTTTCAGTAGATCAATAGGTGTTTTGAAACATCAATGTTAAGATTTTTTAAATTTGATTTACAATTTGTGTGCCTGAAAACTTAGGGTATTTTACACCCGTCACGCTATACGGGGTCCAGCCCCTTATCATGACAAAAATAAAAGCGTGTCTGAAAACTAAAATATCCTTACCTGGGTTAAAAGCTGAGCCTGTAAAGCGACAGACAGTCAGCACAAACAAGGACAACACACACCCAGTCCTACAAAGATTATAGTAACAGTAGGTCCAGTCACCAGAGCCTCGTTAGTCTGCAAAATGCAGTTCAGGGTGTACTACATGGAAGTGAGGTTGGTTTAAATTTTAAATAGATATAAAAACAAATTGTTAGTGAGGAGGAATAAAAAGTTATATTTACAGCTAACATGCTGAGCTAAACACACTACAAGGGTGTAAGGGATGACCTTCCACGAAGTATGTACACCCAATTGTTGCTTCCACATAGTATACCCTGGACTTCAGTTTGCAGACAAACGAGGTTCTGGCGACTGGCCCCATGGCCAGTATAATTTTCTGTGTTGTCCTGTGTTTGGTCCTTGTGGGTGCTGAGTGTCTCTTTACAGCCTCAGCTTTTAACCGAATTCAGAATATTTTAATATTTTAGTTACAACACGACGTTACAGTTATGTTATTTTAGTTCTGATAAGGGGCTGGACCCCGTATAAAGTGACAGGTGCAAAATAGCCTAAGTGCTGACGCACCCAAAATTTTGAATTCAAATTGAAATTCAAACACAATACATGCAATATTACATGTAGTACTGAAGAGAATATTTCACTTGTAGTTCCTCAACTGTAATTACACATTAGGCCTACTGAAAGTGTTCAGTAGGAAATCATTGATTTTGAGTAGATTTCCGAGAGACACAGTAGAGTACTACAATTGATAACAGTAGATTCTGTCTACTGTAAACAGTATAAATTACGTAGGTTTATAACGACGATGAGAATGAAACAGAGGTAAAAACAATGATAATGAAATGCAGATGCGACCTGGAGCAAACAGGAACGTAGAATGTCTGGCAGCGAGACGCAAGAGTTGATCAAGCGATTGCAGCATCAAATTTAGCTTAGAGCTCATAATTGATATTTCTACATGAGCTCAACATACAAGTTACATACAATGAGAGAATTGAATTGAGTTTACATCTCACGTGATATGAGTCGAAACTATTGTTGCACATTGAACTGTGAAGTGAATCAATATTCAATTCGATTAACTAGTGAATGGTAATGGGCTGAGATTTTGTAACGAGATGTGCCAAATGGCTGACAGTATAATAACTTATCGACACATTGATTTAATATATTTGAACAATCTTATAATGAACGATTTTGCATGAAATTTTATTACTTGAATCTACATCACTTCATTGCAAAGGCTACAAGGCATTTTATGGGTTGTAAAATTCTGTGTTCGATTCACCGATCGGTTAACTCTGCGATTTTTATTTCTTATTAAACCGAAAAATTATTTATTGCATTTTACTTATTATGAAAATTCGTATATTATTTGCTTTTCGAAATGTAGAGAATATATTGTTTTTCATGCTTTTTACAAGAATACAACTATGCATGGTGAACAAAAAATAATGTAATATAAATACTATTCACAAAAGGATGTCAATAGTATTTATTTGTTTTGTTTCTTGATAATTTTCCCTAAAATAAAAATGTATAACTTTCGCTGTACATGACATTTCGTCGAATATGACACATGGATCATTTTTATGCAAATCCTAGTAAAATGATGAGAAATTCAAAAACATATTCTGAAAAATTATTTTCAAAAATAACATTAGAAAATCATTAGAAAGGAGTGTTATTGTTTAAAAAATATATATAATATTTTCATTTCTTTCAATTATTAATTAAATACAATACTTAGTTGCTATATATATTAATAATAGGGGTAATCGAACAGAAGTCAAACTTATAATCTTCGGTGTGTAATACTGATAGCCTATCACCGAACCACTTTACCATCATAAAATAAATTGAAGTTTTTTTCTCGGAAATTACTGGCTAGTGCACGCTGGAACCTTGCCATACGAATATCTACCCTACCACTACAAGAAACCACGTCACAACGTCAATTATCGAAGCTGTAGCCTCTCCATGTAAAACGGTTGTAGATTAGTAGATTTTGCTTAAATGTTTTGTGACATTCATACCACATTTATTTCATTTGCTACAAAGGAGCGTTTGGGTGTGTTGTTTGTAAAGAGGCGGGTGGGGATTAAATTTCTAATTCACATTGAACGAATTGGTCTTAACTTATAATCATGCCGTATGAAGGAACAAACTCGTGGGGTAGTGGTTCTCGCACTGAGTTGTCACTCTAATGGTCGTAGGTTCAAATCCCCACGGTGGCAAAAACTTTTCGCAAGCTTTATTCATTCCCATTGTTACTATTTGAATTAGTCTTCTTTGAAACTAACAACGAAAGATTATACAATTAACTCTCTCTCTTTCAAAATGGTAATATGAGGACAGGTTTCTTATTATAAGAATTGGAAATTTTAGTGGTCTCAACGCATCTAAAATCCAAAATACTAGATCGACGTTATTTTCTACTGAATTCTAAATCCACGTTATACACAGATAGGCTAATGGGGCCTGGACCTACAGTTTAAAGTGAGATACGAACCACTATGTGTCTCCACTTGTTATCCTGCACTGAACGTAAAACAAACAGCTCCCCGCCCCCATTTTTAAAACAAATTTACATTAAATATGGTATTTATAAGATAATCATCATTGATTTCATTGTTTTTATTACTGAACGTCAAATAAAACATTTTCCACAATCACCTCTTCGTCCCATCTCTCCCAATATCTTTCTGTCCCTCTCTTTTCCCCCTTCCCCACCCCCTACACACATGTATCAAAATAAATATTTTCTTAGCTTTGTATGTGTATAAATATAACATTAAATACCCCCAAAAATACTATTTATTTTCTACTTTCCATCACCCCTCTCCCACTCCCTCAACCCCTCATTATTATTGGCGTTCACCAGACCAAGTGGTAATGTATCGACGTCTTGTAATCGGTGTGTCCTTTTCCGAGTTCCAGTCAGGTCGCATAATGTTTCAGATTCCAATTTAAATGTATCCCGAGTCGTGATTAGCCTATGTGTGCAAAAAGTGATGTTAAAACGAACTCTTGACCTCAATAATACAAGTTGCGTATTTTCTTTCAGCTGTGGTTCCCTCTTTTCGCGAGAAAGAACGAATTAACATAATCATTAACTCAACAAATAAAAATGCATCTCTAAATTAATTAATGAAAACTGTTATTACACCCAAACCACTATTTTATCGTAAATGTAAATGAAATGCCATCTCACGTAGTGAAAACTATGTGAAAATTGTTCTAATGAGTGATATATGATTGTCAAACACATACATGAATACATTATATTAAGCTCATGAACTATAATTGGGACAATTTAATACTAATTTGAAACGATTAAAAGCATTAAAACGACAAAGTAAACTTTTGCGCAATCTTTCTGCCGATTCGCATTATTGAAACAATATTTAACCAATGGGGACGTTATCTCATATTTGGAAATGCTGCATTGGTTGAACTTCCTGTGGACAAGACCGTGAGTCACGCCTCCTGCTCCTCAGAATCGAACTTCACTCTGATTGGAGGATCGTATATTTCACAACACTTCCTTGTTTCAGAGCTACCAACATAATTTCGTAAGACGTTGGACTTACAAAAAATCCACGCGACAGATTTTTTGAACATGACTGTACAACAATAAAATTATATTAATGTGTTAAATATTGACTTCCAATATACGCAAGTAATCACACAAATTTATTTGGAAGGGTCCTTGGTTCGAAACTCAGTGGAGGCACATTGCATAGTGGTTCAGATCCCACTTTAGGTTCAGTTCTGATTAGCCTTTCTGTGGAGCTGGTTACAAACTGCACACCCTCAAAAATTTCAACTTCTTAAGATTTAATCGACATATTTTAATGATTAATGTAACAAAATTGATTTCAAGATGCAGAAACCACACATATCAATATATTTAGCCACAAGTTAAAAACAGAAAACATTCTCATTAAATATAATCTTCATGAACAATGCAAAATTTTCCATTTTCTTATGAGTGTATGTAGGTCACCAGCACCAATTAATTATTCACTAAACTAGGCTCCGAAACTAGACTTTTGCCATTTGTGGACTTGTTATAAAAGTTGAAAAGTTTATCTCCAAATTTGGAGTGCGAATATTCATTACTAGAGAGAAATCAAGATTTGTGAAACAAAGTCCAGACTAAAAAATCCATGTGTTGAAAACGAAATATAATATTCCCTATCTATAATACATACAAGGTTTGTCCGGAAAGTAATGAGACTGGCCACCGCACGGCGCTCCAGTCGTCAACAGCGTGTCTGCCACGAGCGGGATTGTTGGGGGGAGGGGGGCCTTCTAACCAACGCTACCCAGATCAGTCACTTCCGAGCTCTGGTAGAGTAAGGGTCGCTTATCGCGCAAACTGTGTTTAAAAACAACATCGAGATTTTTGGAAGTTCAAAATGCAGCATTCGCTTGAGCAACAATACGCCATTAAATTTTGCTTCAAGCTTGGAAAAACCGCTGCAGAGACGTTCACCATGATTAAGGAGGCCTACCAGGACCAAGCCCTGTCAAGAGCCCAGGTTTTCTGTTGGCATGGAGATTTCAAGAATGGACGGGAAAACGTGGAAGATGACGAATGCTCTGGATGCCCTTCGACGAGTTGTGTGGACGACAATGTTGTCAAAGTGAAGGAACTCTTGGACCAAGACCATCTATTGAGTGGGAGAATATTAGCCGGAGAACTGAATCTACCCAAAACAGTGGTGCACGGAATTGTGAGTGAAAAATTGAACATGCGCAAGATTTGTGCGAAAAGTGCTGGATGATGGACAAAAGGAAGCTCCATCACAATAACATGCCGAGTCACACTGCGTTCGTTGTGACATCATTACTGGCTAGAATCGACGTTCCCACATTGCCGCAGCCAACGTACAGTCCCGACATGAGGCCAGCAGACTTTTATCTATTCCCCAAGCTCAAAAGAAGCTTGAAAGGTTGCTGTTTTGACGATGTTTTGGCCATCCAAGCAGCAACAACGGGTGTTCTGAGGGGGTTGTCGGAAGCTGACTTCCAAGAGGCATATGCTGCATGGAAATCACGCTGGCAGGAGTGTGTCGATAGCCAAGGAGAGAGCTTTGAAGAATTTTAAGTTGTACCAATTGGATCAATAAATTTTAGTTCCTGGACCCAGTCTCATTACTTTCTGGACAAACCCTGTACACACCAAAAGAAAAAAGGAACACTTACCAGCATTTGTTGCCCACGTACAGAATCCGCCGCATAAGCAATGACCATTATACACAGTGATATGCAATCTAGCACAGTAACCATTTCGTTTTCGTCGTGGTAGCAGAAGTCGATGGCTTTCAGAGGTTTTTCCTCCTTCACAAGCTCACCAATGTTAAGGGGGTCCGGCGAAGGGGTCTCCAAGCTCAGAAGCAGATTGAACAAGCAATTGGCTTGCACCTGGAATTGACACAGAGGGTCAGGGTTTAGGGCAAACTTCAGCACCGTGCATGGACTGCATATCTTATAGACGTAAAAATGCTAAAGGATGACTCAAGTAAGATGTACATCAAAGTTGGTTGTATATGTAGGCAAATGGCTGCGTTACTGGTAGCTTCATCAGACAGGTGGCGAAATTGATTGCAATCAAAAAAATACATGGAAAAACAAATAACGAGTTGATTTGAATAGATTACCTCTCTCCATGCACCTGCCAAATGAATATCTTTAGATATAATAGAATTCTGTTTGAGACACAACAAAATTTTCTACATAAATTATGAATCACAGCGTAAACTTTATATTCATTATAATTTTGCCATATTTATATTGCACATAATACAGGGTGCATCATAACAGAGTAAACAACTTTGAGATTTTATTTCGATTAAACTGTATGGATACGACAATGATATTTTTTGTGTATCAATCAGTAACACTTCAAGTTTCTACAAATGTCTACAAATGTTCAATGTGGCTTCCAGCAGTTAAGCGTGACACATCCTATCGAAATTCTAGTTCTTGTCACACTTTTCCCAAGAACTCCTCATCCACCAAAGCAAGGGAGTTCTTATTCTCTCCTAACTGTTGCACATTCTGCGGCATAGGTGGCACATAGACTTTGTCCTTCACAAAGTCCCAAATGCAGAAGTCTAGAGGTGTAAGGTCCTGGAACTTTAAGACACTGACTGCTTTTTCTGCATCTGTGGAAGCTGCCATTTCCTTCAACACTACACCAGTGCCACAATGACAGTGTTTACAAATCTCTTGCACATGAAAACAAAACTTGAAGATTTTCTCATTGTTGTAGAACAAACCTCATTGTTGTGTTACAGATAATTTTTTAATAATAAATCTGATAAGTTGTTTATTATGACACACACTGCATTTCAATCTCAGTAGTAACCATATAACTATTAAATGATTTTTTCTTTTAAAGTGAATTGTAATGAAACAAAAAAATAATTCACGTTTTTTTCAATATTTATTTTTCATTTACTACCGTTATCAGCAGAAAAGTAACAACTAAAGACAATTAAAAGCAGACTGAAAGTTGAAATAGAGAGAAAAGAACATATTACTGTATTTAGCCCATAGAGACCCAGTCAACTGATCTTTAATTGGCTCATTCCACACAAGATGGCTCTATGATCAGGTGATGTCACAAGATGCTGACTGATACCTGTATAGGTAAAGGTAAAAAGGTAAAGTGTTCCCCTGTGCTTAGCACCACGCCATGAAGGCGTATAGGGGGTGTGGGGGTAACGCCCCACACTTTCTTGATCCGGTCGTGAGTGGGGGTGATGTGATCAGCATCACGCCCCTGACCGCCTTTACCCCCCAGGGTTTCCCCCAGGTACCCATGTTATTCGACGCTGGGTGGGCGCCGGGGCCGCTTCCACCGTTAGAAAAGTTCCCGGATTTGAACCGGCCGGGGATCGAACCCGGGACCTTTAGCATGGTAGTCAGACGCGTTACCGACTGAGCCACCGCGGTCTCTCTGATACTTGTATAGACACTACAATATTTTCTCCTCTGTTCCTTTACACACACGCAAATATATAAGTTCTATAATGTACAGTCATACATTATAATCTATCTACACAACACAGATACAGCAACTAATTTATTATGTTCAAAGCCTTGGTATCTATTCACTGCTGACACAGTGGTACCAACAAAATAAAATTAACAATGCTTATTACAAAAACATCTACAACAATATCCATGCTGTACTTATTTTCTAATTTCTAATCATGCAGCCAATTTCCATAGTTTAAATAACATGCCCCTAAACTATCAGTTGTTGTATTGTAATCTATTTCATTAAGATTTCTGCAGGAGGTGTGGAATTTGGTATAAAGTATGGCTGAGTTGCTACCACTTTTGAAGTAATGTCATTACTCAGTCTGCCAATTATATAATGACTTTTGTATTTATTTTTCCTGATCTTACATCACGTTTATGCATCTTTAGGGTAATCACCAAGCTGGAAAATCACTTATCGCAAAATCAACATCTACTGAAAAACAGTTCTGTTAGTTTCAAATTAGTTTGAGGAGAGGCAGGGAGGGAGGGAGGGAGGGAGAGAGGGAGGGGGTGAGAGAGAGAGAGAGAGAGAGAGAGAGAGAGAGAGAGAGAGAGAGAGCGAGTGAGAGAGTGTGTGTGTGTGTTTACAAGTGGTTCTCTTTCCAAAATACATTTCAGCCTCATTCCGCAGGGCTTTCTCAAGCTTTCCAAGTAGTTTAAAATGTTAGAAACAAAATATTGGTTTAGAGGTAAAACAGCATGAAAGGATACAATAGGAAGGTGATGAGGAAACATCTAGGAAAATCTTAAGAACCATGAATGGGTGGAAAAGATTTAAAGATGGAAGACGAAATGTCAGTCCTGAACACCGGAGTGGGACACCAGTTTGCATGGCAACTGAGGCAGTGAAACAGCAGATCGACCAGCGAATCCGTTAATTTAGTACTCTCTCCCTGACTTAAACAATTGTCTCCGTACTGAACCTTCATTCTGCTGTAGATTTTACTCCCTCTGACCCCCCCCAAAAAAAAACACTTCGTTGCTCTTCTACGGTGCAAGTCATCAGTGGAGCAGCCATGTTGTACGAGATACTGCACAGGCGCATACTGCTCGATCGTCACGACACCTTTATAGCATGTTGCTAAGGAACCATTTTGAGTCCCGAAATACATATTTTCATTGTGAATAAATCTCCATGAAGTTTAGAATAAAATTCCTGTTATTTAATGACTTACCCTCGTATTTACTACAGGATTTCCCAAAATTGAAATCATCAATTTTCCACAGCTCATGCCGTATGCAAAGAATGCACGCCATTCCATAAACTGAAATGACCACATCTTGTCTATTACTCTTTATAGTCTAATTACACATCTAGTATGCTAAAGGATATTCCAGAAGTAACAATTACCTGCAAAATATTTGCTGAAATTAATTGATGCACAAACACAAAAACACCACATTCCTCGGCACATGAACACTGCATGGCATCTCATGAACTGCTGAATTGTGAATGCACAATGTTACACAACATACACATACTGCTGAAGCACACGAAACATTTCCTTTGAAACACAACTCAAAATGTTTTTCTGTGATTGCAACAATGCTTTTCATAGACACGTCAAAAAAATGATGATAGTGATACCTTTAGCTTGATTGCTTGTTTATTTAATGTTTTTTTTTTCTAATTGTACAACAATTTTATTTATTGGGAGCAGGAAGGCCAACTGTATGATGTGGAAAAATGTAAAATCAGAGTTCCACTATATGTACAGTCACAAACACAATCTCTGTCTGAAAATAAAGAATCCTCAAAGGTCTTGTGAGTTGTGACGAACACATTGTAAGTAAATGGTTTTGTTACAACCCAGAAGTGTCCATGGCTGTACGAGAAACAATAATAACGCATGGAAACTAATCAATTATATATTCTTGACAACATAACACTGTCATAAAGTTCAAAAGAAATCCAGAGAGCAGGCAGATTGGCTTGAACCGATGTGGTATTAGCAAACATTCTACATGCTAACTAATTTCATGTCGCTAAGTGTAGAGGAAAGTGGATTATTATGAAGTGTTCATCATACTCTGGATGGTTCTACTAATATTTTAACCATGCTTATGAGGACATATATGATGGTGTCTTGGATAAAAGGCAAATTTAAACATCCATGCTGTATGTTTATTTCTTAATATCTCATTTGTCCTACACTGTGGCTGTGTGGTCTAAGGTGCAAGTTATGGGATGCCCACAGGTTTGAGACTCCCAGGAAAAGCATAATAACTTTTCTCCTGAGATTTCATCCAGTGTATGGGACCGGTGGCCACAAACAATCCTGAGGACATTGGGGAGCTACGAATAAGTAGTGTAACCCTGTCATACAAGAACTACAATTACAACTGGGGGTTCATTGTACTGACCACACATCACCCTGTAACTGTTTGGATGATCCCCCACCTCTGGTGGATGTGAGGATGGCTGTCGGTAGGTAGGCACTGGCCCTTATGGGCTGTTACGCCATGGGATATTATTATTATTATTTTTATTATTATTGTAATATCTTCTTCAATACATGGCATTACTGCAGATACTTCTTAAACATATATAAAATATTTACTATGTATTTTAAATAGTGCTGTGTAGTAGTGAATATATTACTAGAGTCGTGCATATTTAGTTTTTGACGAAAACACGAAATGTGAAATAACACATCCTAATGTTAATTTTTCATATTTCTGAAAGGTGTGAGATGCATTTTCCTACCCTGTTTTGTCACAAAATAATGCGAAATGAACTGCAAAATGCGAAAGAGAGACTTAAACACAAAATTTAGAGTTTATTTACCGCCACAACACTTTCTGAAGTCAGAAAATTGGTTAATTCTGCTGTGAATACTTGAGAAGTAAAAATGGACCCCTTAATATTCTGGTAACGACATAAATGTGTTATTAGAAAGGATTTGTTTGTTTTGTGTAGTAAGAGCAGTTTTTAAATCAAATTTAGGGTTACATTCACAATTTTAAAACTAAAATGTCATTTTATATATCTCTATAACAGCGAAATTTTATTTTATTTACTGCTTTTGAACCCGAAATTGACTCTGTTTTTGTCCCAAAATTTTGCTTCTCTATTTACCAAAAATATATGCATCTAGATATTACACAAAGAAATAACGTTCTTTACAACATACGAAGATTGATTATTGAGTTTATTTTACTTCGATTTTATGCCACATTTGGCCATTTTGCTAATTGCGAAGATGAGGATGAATGATGATTGATTTGTTTTATTTTAGGATGAAAAGTGATAAGATAAAATGGATGAAGGGACATTCACATGCATAAATGGACAGCAAACAACACAGGCCCCAAAGAGGATTATATTTGCCATGAGTCCAGATGACAGAGCCTAGCTAGCCTGCAAATACAGTCCAGGATTTACTTTGGAAGTAAAGTTGGCATTTGGATGTCCTGAGAAAGGGCCACACCTTACACATCAACCATAAAATATCTGTTCTTTACTCAGAATTCAGACCTCTGATTTGACAATGGAACAAAGATTTTGCACATTTTCAAAAATAGCTAACAGTCTATGAAAAGCACAAGAATCCACGGTCGCATTTTGACAAACATAACAAACATTCCACAAAAGCTGTTACATTCAAACGATTAGCACACACACATCGTTCCCATTTTTATACAGCAGGCCATCAAGATTCATGTATAAAGTTCTCACTTTATGTGCATCCCCATACTGTGAGTCCTCATCCGTGTCTAATATTGCTGAAACGCTCCCGAACATTTGAAGGATGAATGGCTTACGGTTCATCAAATAGAACTGCTTACATGCATACTCAACAGTTCTTTTCACCAGTTTATTTGTCTGGTGATTTGAATAAATTTGAAGGAGCGTTGGCATTATTAATAAATACCTGGAATATAAAGATTTGTACAAAAAAAAAGTCAAATTACTATGGAAAAAACTACTTAAAATGTTCTTTGATGGTAATGCAACAGAAAATGTATATTTATTTCTAGACAAAATATGATTTCTATGCTGTTTTGCAAGTTATCCACCTATAATTTTTTTGCAAACAAATCATTGCACCAGAATTAAATTACTTGATATACTTGTAACATGCATGTATCCATACTCCAGAAAAACATCTTAGGAAAAAATAACAATATCATCTGCATATTGCAATATTTTGCTTCACAATTCATTGACAAGTTTCAGACCCACATTACACCATGTGCGTAAAGAAGTAACATTTCTTCTTTCTGCTCCTTGTATAACAGTAAAATATCAAAAGATTTTACAAGTGTTTCAGTCAGTGAAGATATAATATATTTCAGTCAGAACATGGTGATATATTCATAATTGGGAGAAGAGAGATGGGGTAGTAGACAAATACGGAGAAATTAGTACTCACTTTATCCACGAAACTGCTTTCTTTTTCTTTGTTCTATTGATTTCAGTGGCCACTGCCACCATCCTCATTGGAACGATAAGGTGAGTACTAGTTTCTCCGTATTTATGGTGATATAGTTATTCTTAGGGATGGGATAAATTAATTGGTACTTTATCGGTATCGGCCGATTGGTGTATCGGTTTATCAGTAAATACCAATCCAATATATCTATAAATACCTTATAATTTAGTGCAAAATTTTGCCATTGTGTTATAATTTTTATGGATAATCACCATGCCTTATTTTTTTAAAAAGTAAATGTTTAAATATGCACCTTCTTTTGCACTGCAGTCACCTTGAAACATGCATTTATTACAGAGGTCAATGATAACAATTTAGGTTCTTCAAGGACCATTAAGAATTGTATATTGGATCGGTAGAATATCAGTATCCGTAAACTTTATATCGGTACTATATCGGTATTGGCCCATCCATAATACATTTATTTTGTACCAAGATTCTGTGAAAAGTTATACTTTGTGATGACGTAAACAATATTTTAATATTCTGATGTAATTCTTGAATGTTTTGAAGCAAAACTCTGGTAAATTTAAGCATATAATTAAAAATCTTAATTGTTACAATACTGAAGCATCGGTATTAGTATCAGTGGAAAGCAGTAAGTGTATCTATCAGCACTGGTGGGTATCTGTTCAAACTGGTATTCTTCCCTGACGATGAAAGTGCCATTCACCTTGCAAAATATCTAAGATTTAGATGTCTCCTTATTTAACTCCCCCCTCTATTCCATAATGTCCTCACAGGAAAAAGAGAAAAGGAACAGAGCAAGAAAAAGTAACGCTATACAAAAACACTACAATAATTACATTTCTAGAATAACAATCTTACCCATTTGTTGAAAAAATATTTTTGAAGTTATGAGCAGCATTAATATACGTTGCCATGACGTAACGCAGGATGCAGGAATCTTCGCTGTGCAGTATCACAGCTCCGTTTAACACGTTTAAGAAAAGATGAATGTCTCCAGAGTAAGCAAAATTCCCAGCCATTGCTTCAAACATCCTTGCAATCAGTCTCACCCACATGAATTTGTGCAAAACGTCCAAGCCCAGAAGTTCCTAAAATTATTATTTTTTTCTTATTTTGTATATAAACATGACAACAAGCAGTACATAAATTCATTAGATATACAGTTCCAATCTGTAATTTATAACACAATAATTAACAGTAAATTGTACTTAAAAATTATATTATTTAAAATCATAGCACAAAAATGGTTGATTGAATTTAAAATTTTGGGTGCATCAGTACTTAGGCTATTTTGCACACGTCACATGATATGCTCCTTACCTTATCTAAAATTTACTTTGAACACAACTGTAATGTCAGAGACTAAAATAGTCTTCCTTACAGCGCTGTAAAGGGGCACTCTGCACAAAACAAGGACAAAACACAAGACAACACACACAGTCCTATGAAGTATTTTTTGCAAGTCTGCAAAATGCAATCCAGGGTATTCTATGTGGAAGGGCGCTCCTTACACTCCAATCATTGTTGAAATTAACTTCTTGCACAAATATATAGTAATCATTTAGCATTTACAACATGCCTCAGATATAATTGATCATGACCTGCTATTGACTTTTTCTAGCTAAATTTGTTAACATGAAAATAAACCATGAAGACATAATAACATTATCATTCAATCAAAATACAGTTTAAAATGTGCCACTATGTATCAGAAGCTATATTCTTGACAAGACAACATTTACATTATGATATAAAGTCATAATATACATTCAATATGAACAAACATAAGCTAGAATTAATGATATATTCATTAATATAAAATAATAAATTAAATAAATTACATTAATTCAAAAATAAATTTAGTTTATCAATTGATTGTTTGATTGATTTGGTTTATTGTACTTTCCCTTTTTTTTACCACTTTTGGCTAATTGCAAAGATGAGGATGAGTGAAACTGTCGAAGGGACACTAACGAAAAAACACCCATGCCCATACTGGGATTTGAACTTGGAATTCTTGGTGTTGTAGCATGCTATGCTAACCACTCTGCCACAGAGGTTGGCTAAAATTTACTTCATCAATATTTCAATTTTTAGATAGTTAAAAACATTGAAAAAATATGTACAGTAAACCCAGAATTTATATTTTCCCACATTATGCATTCAATCTTCCTGGCCCCAACATAAGATGTTATAAAATTTGCACCGATTTTTTGTTATCCTACATTTTAAGTTTTTAACCTTGGTCACCTGAAAAACATAAAATCAAGGTTCCACTGTAATATCAAACCTGCTTTCCACTACAACTTTAGAAATAAGAGCTGACCCCTGTGGCAGAGTGGTTAGCACATTGTGCTATGATGCCAGGGGTCCCGGGTTCGAATCCCGGCCTGGGCATAGATGTTTGTAGTGTCCATTGATCAATTGTATCATATCATCACTCATTTCCAGCTTCGCAAATTAGCCAAAAGTGGCACAAAAAGCAAAGAAAAATAAAGCCAATCAATCAATCAATTTACAAATAAGACTCAAAAAAATAAACTTTACTATATATATATAAGAGAGGTGATAGCTGTCAGAAATCATTTGAATAAAAATTATTTAACCCTTCTAGCATTTTTTTCATGTTAGTACACCTACAGTGAAAATATAATGCTTTGAACTGACACAATGCAGTGCAGACTTTCTGGTAGACATGGGTTTTACACTTCCCCACTTACCTCTCCAAGCTCCCCTCCATTATAAAGATCGAGATCGGTTTCCAAAGCTTTCCTTGGAAAAGACGGAAGTTTCATGAGTTCCTCATGGAGGAAAACAACTCTTTGAACAACCTGGAATTTTTTTAAAAAAAAGTAACACTGGATAATAACAGGTAATAAGCAAAGCATGTTAGTTAACAAATTTACTTAATTCATAATTAGGAGAAGAGAGACGCGGTAGTAGATAAATACAGAGAAACTAGTACTTAACAGTTTCGTGAATAAAGTAAGTACTAGTTTTTCCGTATTTAAATTTACTTAAGTTGCCAATATATATATAAGTGACAAAATTAACGCTGAGCCAATACCAGTGGTATCGTTATCAGAAAGTATTGTTTGGAATTCATCTACAGATACCAGCTGATACTTTTCTGGCAATTTGGTCTTTCACAGGGTCCGCAAAAATGCCGTGTGACACTTCCTGGAATCTATCTATTCTGGAAATTATGCAAAATTCAAATTTTCTATTATTTCCACCAATTTTGCATGAAAAACTATATTTTGTGATTAGATAATTCTGATGTAATTCTTGAATGTTCTAAAGCAAATTTCATGTTAGATTGATGTATATAGTTGGAGAAGAAAATTTACACCATTATTGATCAATATTTTGAACAAATTTTAATTATTACAATTTTCAAGTATCAGTATCGGTGGGAATCGGTAAGAGTATTGGTATTGATTCAGCCCTAGACAAAATATTATTCGTGGAAGAGAAACGTTGCCTCATGGTTGAGTCCTGTTGTAGGCATAGGTGTTTGTTTCTTTGTACATGTCTTTTCATCAATGTGATGTAATCATTATCACAATTAGCATAGGGAGGCACATAATCAACATAAAAGAGGAAAAATACAAAATACATACATTTTGTATTTGTATTTTTGTTATTTAGTGCTGCTTCTCTGCCACATTATGACTAATTGCAACAATGACGATGAGTGATGATTAGATTAAATTGATGAAGGGACACTCACGTGCCCAGGCCAAGATTTGAACCTGAGAACCTCAGCGATGAAATTAAAATTTGACTGCTAACATGCTCGGTCACTTAATTGGCACAAAATACATACAGAACGGAAATAAGTTTACTACATTCCTTCACTATGATCTTCTTCTGTCTCAAATCTAGAACGGATGAATACCATCAGCAGAGTTGTTTTTGTTGAAGCCCCGTGCAGTTCTTTCAGTTTTGTGAAGAAATCTTGTTTGGGGAATGTGGTGGATTTAAATTAATTAGCTGAAACAGCTTATAGAGCACAGAGGATTTATTAAGGCCTACTGAAAAGTTATGTGAAAACTGTGACTTGTGGCCATGCTTCGTACGGCTCAAAGCTTGACTGAACTTTAGTCAATTTACACAGTTGAGAATGCAGATGAATGATCTGAGCAAGAAAAGTACCAAACTTAATATTGTGGAAAGCTTTCAGCAAATTATTTCCAGCATTAGAGAACAGGTTGGTACTCTCGAAACAAGTTCAGTCACACATGAGTCAATGCTATCTGCTTTTAGTGTTCATTTACAAGAACCGAATGAGAAGTATAAGCAACTGTATATTGATTTAAGAAATCAAGCTTTTCTTTTATGAGATTACCAATCATGTGACTGAGCAGATACACCCTATCGAAAATAAACTCTGGCAAATTCATGCTAATCTTATAAACAATGATACCAAAAAACCTAAGCCAATACTCTACCACTGAGCTACCGTGCTAACAAATTCTTTTTCAGGAGCAACAGTGTGACAACACTGTCAAGCAAGCAGAGTATGACAATGTTTTGGCAGCACTCTGCATTAATAATCTTGTATTGCGAAACTGCATGGTAATTATCACTCATTGGATGGACATCATACACTACTATCAGCTAAACTTTTGGATTTCCAGGTTCTTCACACACAATTTTATTGCAAGGAGAAACATTGATAACACAGCATAGCATTCCTTGACATGTACAGTCACGGACACTTCTGGGTTGTAATAATCCTACTGAAAGTCAATGGATCTTTTACAACCCAGAAGTGTCCATGACTGTACAACCCAGTGGCGTATGCTGGTTTTAACTAGTGGGTAATCTCAGACACTTGATTCATCCACCCACTCCTGAAGTCTCCCTGCAAATTTACCTCAACATTCATACAGGATTTACGAATGTATGTGTGAAAAATGTTACCTTATTGTTGCGACCACTGTCGAATAATTGTTGTGATTGCACTTGCAGTTAATCTACGTTTAGAATTTTAAACAATAAAACAAGATAATATAATAAATCTATAAGAAAAAACCTGTAACAAAGAATATGAAAGGAATTCGGTAATGAAATAAAAACCCTCAATATTAATTGAAGTGTAAAATTCAAGTTACCCCAGTACCCAGTTACTCGTGCATTCCTGATTTTTGTTTTTATACACGGAAGTTTGAGTTCAAGACCTGTGGTACAAGAGATTCTACTGGCCTACCTACATTAACTATTTCCAATTTCTCCGGAAAAGATCCCGTTCCAAATATTTTCACACGAAAATATTATATTATATCCATTGCCTTTAACTTTAAACACAGCACTAGCACGAATACTAAACCACTAACAGCTAAACAAATATTAAATTCTCGAATCGCTACAACACGCATTCAATTCCCTGCGCCAATCTTCTATTGTGGTTCCTTCCTGCTTGACACAGACTTCATATTCTCTGCGATGCGCGAGGTTCTATAAGTTGGAATCATTGCGTTTTTTGTTTATATATTTTACATTCAAACATCTTTTATAATTATGATCATTATTAATCTAGAGAGGGGGGAGAAGCAACTTAAATTACCTAATATATGTGTACGTATATATATAATTTACTTCTGATAGCTTTCCCTTTTAAAAATTATTCATTTCTGTGAAAGAAATACTCTCACTGGTTTTGAAGGCTACAAAGAAAGTAATCACGCATTTTAAAATACAAAAATGAATAAAAGTAAGTATATAAATAGTTTAATTACTTCATTAATCGATTTATTAAATTGTTATTTGACGTCGCTTTTCTGCCACTTTTGGCTAATCACTACGAGTGATGATATGAAATTTATGAAGGGACATTTACAAAGAGCACCCATGCCCAGCCCGGTATTCGAACCCTGGAGCTCTGACGTCATAGGGAGCTGTGGCAACCACTCCGCCACAGAGGTCGGTGTAATTTCTTGAATTTCTAGTTAAAATTTAATTTATTTAATTACCGTCATCTTCAATATTAAAGCTTTTTTTTTCCCTATGACAATATCTGTTGAAATAACAGATATCAGGAAGACAGAAGCAAATGTAAAATGAAAATTAACATAGAATTGGTTCGCAAATGTTGTTCACATTTCCCTGTTTCTCGCGCACTTTCAGATGTATTTTCTCTACTTTCCTTTTCAGTACGTAATTTGCGAAACCAGAATTCTGTTTCCTGAGAAATTTCTTTGTCGTAAACAACACGGCTGCTACGATACAAAGGCCACCGGGGAAGAATGGCAGAAGAGGGTGCCAGCCGAGGGAACGGCAAAGGCTCTGGGGTGGAGAGTGCGACCGATGGACTCTCTCCAGAAGGAGCTTACCCTTGCCACGCAATAACCGCGCCTGAGAAGCAGTGTTTCCTTCCCCTCCCATCAAGGGATTTAAAGGGAGCCGGTGGAATCTCACCCTGACGTCACCAGATTCCACCAGCTGGAGAAAGTGGCTGAAAGCCTCTCGGACATTCAGCGGCAAATGTTTGAAAAACATTCGCACGCTGGGAGTAAAGAAATATGCGAATCAAAGATTGGTTCGGAAGAATATTGCGAAGAAATAAAAAACAACTTTTTTTAAAAATTATAGTCGGGTCATCTCCGATTACCTAGGTTACCCAGAGTATACGCCGCTGGTACAACCTCAATTCTGATCAGTTCACATCATTCTTACTTGGGAAGTATCTTTATAGGATGGTCTTGTTAGACGACAATATTTGAATGCAGTGCTTTCTTCCTTCCCTAAGTTGAATATTTGCATAACTAAGGATGTGAAATACAGAGCTAAATTTTGATTTATAATTTTTGGTTGCAGCTGTATAGTGATTACTTGGGCATATGTTGCTGGTGTCGTGACAAAATTCTGGACTGCTAGTGTTGCTAACCAAAGTTAAATACCATTAAAATGTCACTTTTTAACTCCACCATATAAAATCGTTATTGCTAAACACACTAAGTGCTTCACTTGACCCCTATTCTATCCAGTCACAACATTGCATATTATGATAGAACAATATCATTCTTATCAACTTTTCTCCTCTGAAAAGGGAAAAAAAATCAGTCTGGCTTGAGCAATTAACTTCTAAAATTTCATGTATGGAGTGAACTGGCACAAAATAATTTTAACATATCTCAATAAATGAGGCTTCATAAGGCAAGAAATCCAGTACGTACAAATTTATCCCAGTTCTTTTGTTATAAGTGAACAAAATTAAGCTTTTGTAACTTTTGGAACACCTTTTACCAATTCACCGCAAGTACTAAGACTAGTTATATGCTCACATGATCATAAGAAATATGGAGACAGGCCACTATTGCATATCCATTCTTCATAACATATGGACAGAGAACAGTAGTAAAAATTTGCAAACTTCTACACATACCATGTCAACATTCTTCAGAATAGCCCAAGTCAACAAAACTTTTCCAATTTCCACAAATTTCAATATCAACGCTTGCCTCTGCAAGGCATTGTATGCCTCTTCTGGTTCCATGTGAATTAGGGAGAGTTGAGGATACTGGGATCTCTTGAAGAAGTAGAAGTCACGTACATATGCTGAAGGACTGTGAATCTGATCTGTCAGAGAAAACAATATATTGGAAAATTGGGAATTATTAAGTTTCTAAATTTTTCATTCTTACAGCATATTACATTTTTCAAAGTATTTTGGCCACAGTCCACATGGTTCAATATACAGTGGGATGCACAAGTATTTGCTTGGCAAATTGTCCATGACTATTAATTCATATTTCTCTTGGAAAGTATGCATCTTTAATGATTTTTTAAGTATGTTGGTGCAGAGGCTGTCAACAGCTTGTCTGAATTTTGTTTCAATTCTTCAAGCTCTCATTGGGTAAAACAAAGAGCATGAACGTGGTGGACAATTTACTTGGTAATACTTATGCAGGCCTGTACCGAGGATTTTTTTTAGGGAGGTGCCAATCCATGTTATATATATATATATATATATATATATATATATATATATATATATATATATATATATATATATATATTTGGATAAAAGAAAGGAGGGCCAAAAGGGCTAAAGAAAAATCAAAGAAGGAGAAAGGAAACACTCACCAGACAGCAGTGAAAGAATTCGAATTTTTTCAGTGTCTGTTGAGTGTTTCCTTTCTCCTCCTTTGATTTTTATATAGCATCGTATTGGGTTATGGTTAGCCAAAGGAAGAGAAACATTTTCACCTGGTAGCCAGTAGCTGCGATTGGACAATTTACTTTCTCTTAGTAGACAAAGTTTGAGTTTTAGGTCTACTTTTATGCACAGATAGACTAATTGGGACTGGGCCTACAGTTCAAAGTGTGATGCGAACCACTATGTGCATCCACCGCATCTGGGTAGACAAGGCTTATCATTAAGAGGCCATACTGCAGGAAGCAAAAGTGGAAATAGTTGGGGAGGGGGGGGGGGCAACTGCCACTCCATGGCCTCCAATTGCCACCACTGCTGGTAGCCTTGCATCAATGGTAATAAAACTACAAGTACTAAATATGGCAGACTGCAGACTTATGGAAATCACCTCTCTACACAACAAACACATTCATTTATGCAAAGACAAAATTGAAATTTTTACAAGTTTGAAAAATTGTCGATATTTACGTAGCTTTTTATAGGTTCACATATTAAAATTTCATGGCTGGGTATGGGCCTGTTATGCATCTCACTGTACCATAGAAGCTTGTCTACAGGAAAAGGGAAAAACTAAGACCGAGTCGATACCACTCAGAATGGATACCAATGAAAATACTTGAAATTCATTAACAGTTCAAAGTAGTTCAGGATATTTATTAATTTTAATATGCAAGCATTCCAATGGAACTATACCATTGCTTTAAAATATTCATTACTTCACATGAGATAATCATAATCACCTAGTTAATTTCTCACAATGCTGTTCCAAAAATAATGAAACTATGCACTTTGCATAATTTCCAGGAAAACACCACCATGGCATTTTTGCAGACTCAACGAAACACCAGATTTAAAGAAGAAGAGCTTTGAGTTTTCGCTTTAACTTCATTTTATGCACAGATAAACTAATTGGGGACTGGATATAGTTTTAAGTAGGATCTGAAGCACTATGTGCCTCCACTGGGTATTGAACACTGGACCCCTTGATTACAAGGCAATGCCCCATTACTACTATGCAGGCTGGATAAAAATCATGATTTTTATTTAAAGAAATAGTTTTTGTTGATTTTTTATTTAAACCTAATATTTTGATTTTTTAAGAAAACAAGCTTAAAATTGCTTGCATAGTTTTTGGCACCTTGCACATAGATGTATGTATTTAATAGAAGGGCTTTTTCTAGTAAACGGCCCTGTAAAATATTTGAACAATTTGAGTTTGTGTTTTAAGTCCACTTTATGCACAGAAAGGCTAATTAGGACTGGACCTACAGTTTAAAATAGGATTGGAACCACTATTTGCCTTCACCGGGAATATAACCCGGGACTCCTTGCTTACAACGCGATGACGCTACCATTGAATCATTGGGGAGGCCCTTTGAACAATTTGATTAAAGAAAAAATAAAGAATATACGTAAACATATATTTTTCTGATACTGCAACTTCTATGAAAATGTTTCTGGAGTGTGTTAATGAAACTAATAATAATTTCAGTGACTTATCTTCCATTGAACATAAAACATTCTGGATAATTATTTTTATAAAATTTGTATCTGAATTTTGGAGATTCTTTTAATGATAGTTCAAAAAATATCAGCTCCCATATTTATTTACAGTTTAATGATATTGACACTATTTATGGTTTAACATGATTAGTATTTTGTATATTTTTCTACTCAAAATGTTTACTATTTTTGCCAATAAAATTGTTGAATTTTAAATCAAGAGAAATCCTGAGTTTGCATTTCCTTTTGTATGAGCTTCACACAATCAGTAACTAACTAACTCTCTAGCCTTCTTAAACCCGAAGGTTCATGGCTGCAGCAGAACAGGCCTTCCATCTGTCTCTATCTTGAGCAAGATCTATATACTCTTTTCCATCTCTACCGATTTCCTTTAGATCCATCTCAACGTTGTTCCTCCATCTTCGTTTTGGCCTTCCTATAGGTCTCTTACCATCAGGTTTCCCAACAAGAATCCTGTGAATGCCTCTTTCCTCTCCCATTCGTGGCACATGGCCTGCCCACCTAAGTCTTCTTGATTTAATTATTCTGATAATATCTGGACATGAATACAAATTATGTAGTTCTAAATTATGTAACCTTCTCCACTCACCTGTCTCCTCATCCCTTTTAGGTCCAAAGATTTTCCTAAGGATCTTATTATCAAATACTCTCACTTTGTGTTCCTCTTTCAATGTAAGGGACCAAGTTTCACACCCATATAATTAGGGAACGGAACTTTATGTGCTAAAAAACTCAGAAATATTTATTTTTTATGTGTCATAAATGTTGAAAATATGTGATAAAAACAGAAAAATATGTGACAAAAATAAAAACATTTGGTAACAAAAACAAACTATAACATGCATTTTAAACACCTGAAATTAGTTTCTAAATGCTTACCTCTTAGCGAGCTATTTTTTGGAAGAGTTGCAGTGGATCACCATAGTTTTTTCCAAATTCTCCATTGTAAATCTGTCACGATTATCTCTAAAAAGCATCTTATATTGTGAGAGAGATCGCTCCACGTCACAAGAAACAATTCTTGCATATTTGAATCACGAATGTCACTAACGCTTAAGTTTTCCAAAGCTTCCTCTTCCTCTACTTCACTTTCCAAAACACATGCAATTTGGCACAAAGTTTGAAAACCTTGGTTTTTCCCAAAACATTCTGTACATTTAGACACTTAGATCCAGTGAGTTCTTGCAGTTTCGTTTCTACTATACGGACTTTACCAATGGAAGCTGCCAAAGTGTTCGCGGACGATTCAAGCTTTCATATGGAATTAGAGAGAATGGACAGGTTTGTTGAGATGTATGCCAATTCGACTTTTATGGAGGGCTCCATCAACAGTTCTTGCAGAATTCTTCTTTGTCGAGATCATTTACAACAGATACAATTTTTTCAAAGTTCTGGGCATAACATCTGCATCCAACCAAGTGCCCCATCGCGTAACTAGGGGGAAGGGGAACCTCAGGACGTTTTTGTTTAAAAATGTCTATTCTTCTAGGCAACTTGATAAAAACTTTCTTGCCATTTGAAACCAGTTTATCGACATTGGGATAAAGAGCTCTTATCTTTTCATATATTCTATGCAACGCATGGGCCACACATTTAATGTGCACCATTTTGGCGTAGCTAACGGCAAGGCCTACTGCAGCTTTTTTCATGTAAGCTGCAGCATCTGTCACGAGGAGAAGAACATTGTCAAATTTTATGCCTTCCGGTCACAATAGCTGCATTGCTTCATTAAAAAGCCTTGATATCGTTACGTGTAGCCAGCCCCAGCTACTTACAGCTATTTTCTCCCAATAGGATTGTAGGCGAGGTGCCAGAAGTCTGCCAGCGAGGGTGTTCAAAGACAAAACAAACCTAGTACTCTCGATATGAAAGAGGTGCAGAGTAGCCTATAAACATTCTTCCGTCGAGGATTTCGAGGTGGATGAAGTCAATGAGCGATTTTATGTATTTAAAATGAAAATTCGCAAAATATGTATTTACATACGGAAAACTGGAAAATATGTGTTTTTATGTAAAATAAAATTTGCTGTGTTGACATATAAGGCTATGATCAGAATTTTGGCAAAAATGAGGGTCTGTATCTTATCGCAGAAAAAACATTTAATTACCTAAAGTTCCTTTCCCTACATATAATACTACAGGCAATATTACTGTTTTGTATATTTTAACTTTTAGTTTCTTAGATATTAAACGAGAAGACAAAAGTTTATGAAGAGAGAAGTAACATGCACTTCTTGAATTAAGCCTACTTTTTATTTCCTCTTTAATATAATTTTCATTTGTTAATATTACTCCTAAGTATTTGAATTTGGAAACTGGTTCAAAGGAGTTGTTATAAATAATTAGATTTTGATTATTACCTAACACTTGGTTTCGGCCTGTAAGCATATATTTAGTTTTCTCCTTGTTAACTTCCAAACCTATCTCTTTAGCAGTTTTGAAAAATATTGTAGCATTATTCTTAATTGTATTTATATCATCCCCTAATAAGTCTACATCATCTGCATATGCTAACAACTGAGTCACACCATTTAATTTTAGTCCTTCGTTAGTTTCTTTTACCTTCCTAACAGCATATTCTAAGGCAAAATTAAAGAGCAATGGAGATAATGCATCTCCTTGTTTTAACCCATCATGAATTGTAAATTTGTAAGTCACATTAATACCCACACGAATTTGACTTTCTGTTTCACTGGTGCATACTTTTATCATACTAACAACCTTCTTAGGTATTCCAAACTCTACTAATATATTATATAATTTATCTCTTTTGACCGAATCATATGCTTTTTTTAAATCAATGAATAGCTGATGGACATGTTGATTATATTCCCACTTTTTTCAAATGTCTGTCTGATGTGAAAAATTTGATCTGTAGTTGATCTGTTACGTTTAAATCCACATTGCCTATAATTTCATTAGCATATGGGGTTAGTCTTGTTAAAAGAATGTTAGACAATATTTTATATGTTGTTGAGAGTAGAGAAATTCCACGGTAATTATTGCAGTTCATTTTATCACCTTTTTAAAAAAACACAGAAACAATTATGGATTCTTTCCACTGTTGAGGTATTTCTTCTTTATTCCATATTAAACAAATTAATTTATGAATTTTACATATTAACGAATTTCCACCATATTTAATTAACTCAGCTGGTATTAAATCAATGCCAGGTGCTTTGTTATTCTTTAGCCTTTTAATAGCATTTTTAACTTCAGTCAAGTTAGGTTCTGGAACTAAAGGTTCTGCTGTGTGTACTTCATTTACTTCTGATTTATCTCCTACATGAACATTTAAAAGGTCATTAAAGTAGTTCTTCCATCTATTTAGAATATCGCTTGGGTCAGCTAGAAAATCACCATCTTTATATTTTATCAAGTTTACTTTAGGTTGCCACCCCTTTCTAAATTCATTTACACCTTTATATAAATCTCTGATATTTTTGTTTTTGCTGTTTGTTTCAATTTTGTTTATTTTGCTTTTCAAGTAATCTCTTTTTTTTACTTCTAAACGTGCGGTTAACTTCTCGCTTTATTCTATTATAATTGCTTAGATTTGTATCATCCGAGTTATTTAACCACCTAAGTCTAGCCTGATTTCTTATTTCTACTAGATTATGAAATTCATTATCAAACCATGGCTTACTTTTTCTTGGTTTATGGTATCCTATAGTTTCTTTAGCTGCTGATTCTATTTCATTACGTATGTGCTCCCAATTCTTATTTACGTCTGTTTCATTTATATTTTCATCATCATTTAAATCCTGCAAAACATCAAATCTATTTGACAGTTTAATTTGGTAATATTTCTTAATTCTTTCATCAGCAAATTTTCCTGTATTAAATTTTAGAACTTTTAGATTTTGTTCCTTATGATTTATCACTGAGAGTCTTTCTCTTAATTTAGCAATTACTAAATAATGGTCACTGGCACAGTCAGCACCTCTATGTGTACGAACGTCAATTATACTAGTATGCCTTCTCTTATCAATGAGAATATGATCTATCTGATTATGAGTTTTACCATCTGGAGAAGACCAGGTATATTTATGGATATCTTTATGTTTAAAAGTGGTACTTTTCACAATTAAATTCTTTGAGGTTGCAAAAGTAATCAATCTTATACCATTATCATTACTTAATTCATGAAGACTTTCTTTACCAATCGTGGGTTTAAATGTCTCTTCTTTGCCAATCTGTGCATTACAGTCACCTAACAGAATTTTCATATCATACTGAGAAAATTTATCAAAGATCTGTTCTAACTCTGCATAAAAATCATCTTTAGTATTATCATCTTTATCTTCCGTTGGTGCATGTATGTTTATTAAAATAATTTTACACCACCTACCCTGTAAAACTGCATATGATATCCTATCATTAATAAATTCTACTGTTTTAAGAGACGAGATAATTCTATTATTTATGAAAAAGCCTGTTCCAAAATTATGATTTTCAGTACCACCATAGAAAAAAGTATAATTTTTAGTTTTACAATTCCCTTCTCCTGGCCAGCTAACTTCATGGACAGCTACTACATCTAATTTATACTTACCTATCTCATTAACTGTACACTGAAATGCCCCAGGCCGGTAAAGGCTCAGAACATTCCAGGTGCCTAATTTAATATCCTTATTCCTAACGTAGATCTTATCCTTAGTCCAGGGACCTCCCAAAGTAGTCCCCACCCGGAGATCCGAACGGGGGACTATTTTACCTCCGAAATATTTTACCTTGGGAACATCCATGGTCTTATATTGCTGTTTCTTGACATGTCTTTTTACAGTGCAGAGTTGTCAGCTCTACGCCTAACCCCCAATATGAATGGAGGACTGCACCTGTCGTTTGTCAGCAGATCCCTCGGATCTAGCTGGGAGGATCACATTGTAGTCCACCAACCATACCCCACTTCTGCCGATTGTGGGGCGCTCATAGAGCCATGACAGGAAAGTTCATTTTGGATGTCAATGTCAAAATTTTAAAACTAAAATATCTGTGTACTATATAAGGAAATTGAATCCCTGTGCATCATCTAGATTTTCTCTTGGACAGCTGAATGTACAGGGAAGCAATATAATGGAAAAAGATAATGTCAGAGTTGTTCCTGAAGGAGAATTCTCCAAAAGAAATTGGCCAGAAGATGTTTGTTATGTAAAAAGATAACGTCCCATCCTATGGCATTGTGAAATTCAAGCGCAATATACACTCATGCTTATAAATTAAGGATAATGCTGAATCTTGTGCAAAGAAATATTTGATTGCACGTTGCAGCTTGAAATTATGTCCGGGTACTGTATCAAAGAACCTGTGTTGACTATGACCTTGATTCAGTGTATGGTGGCGCTGTAAGCAGACCAATGACTCACAGGAGTGAAACTGCTGACCAGAGTACAGTGCCGATAGGAAGTGTGCAGTTGTGTTTAGTTGTGCTAATGGTGAGTGCGTGTGTGAAATGACTTGACGAGCACATATTGATGATGTAATGAGGGGAAGGATACCTGGGTGGCTAGAGGCGGGCCAAAGACAGAAGGTCGTGTCACAGGTGCACTATGTGCCACAAAGTGTCATCTCACGATTATGGCAAAGATTACAACAGACTGGAAATGTGTCTTGGCGCTACAGCAGTGGATGTCTACAGTGTACAAGAGTAAGTGCCCAGAGACACAGACGGAGTACTGCCGGGGGCCTTGCTCAAGACCTTACAGCTGCCACTGGAACAGTTGTTTCCAGACACACTGTGTACAGACGACTTAACAGGCACGGTTTATTCGCCCGGAGGCCTGCAATCTGCATTCCACTGTCACATGGTCACAGAGTAGCCCGTAACAACTGGTGTAGAGAACACAGGACATGGACAATGGAAGAATGGTCTCAGGTACTCTTCACTGACGAGTCCAGGTATAGTCTCAACAATGATTCTCGTCGTGTAACCATCTGGCGTGAACCAGGAACCAGATACCGACCCGGTAACATCGTCGAAAGGAACCAGTATGGAGGTGGTGGTGTCACGGTGTGGGGTGGCCTTATCCTGGGTTCACGTACACCCTTGCATATCTTCGACAGAGGTACTGTAACAGGTCAGGTGTACCGGGATGTTATTCTGCAAGACTACGTTCATCTTATCAGAGGTACAGTCGGTCCTACGTTTCTCCTGATGGATGACAATGCCAGGCCACACCGAGCTGCTATTGTGGAGGAGCACCTTCAAACAGAAGACAAAATACGAATGGAGTGGCCTGCCTATTACCCCGACCTCAACCCAATCGAACATGCTTGGGATGCTCTAGGCCGACGTGTCGCTGCACGTCTTCCACCTCCTCGGACTCTTCAGGAGCTCCGACAGGTACTGGTGCAAGAATGGGAGGCCATACCCCAACAGCTGCTCGACAACCTCCTCCAGAGTATGCCAAGCCGTTGTACTGCATGTGTCAATGTGCATGGGCATCACATTCCATACTGAAACCTGTGCACATACTCAAAGAACTGTGGAACAACAATTTACACTCTCCCTTGGTTTGTATCATATGGTTTGGTTTTTCTCACGTTTTCTGCAATAAACAGGGTTAAACAGGGTATGTGGATGTCTTTCTTGTGTGTTCAACATGTGTCTGTGCTACCAGAACTAGTTTGTTTCAGTGCTGTATCGTGGGGCACCAAAACCTCTATTATCCTTAATTTATGAGCATGAGTGTAGTTTAGATGTGGTCAGATCCTGGTTGAGTCGGAGCACATTCCAGGTTATTCTTACAGTCATTGATTGGTTGATTGAATGAGTTGGTGTTTTAAGTCCACTTTATGCATCATGAGGCTAATCATAAAGTAAATACATTTTATTTCCTTTACTTTCCTATCTTAGAACCTAATAATCACCATTAAATGATTACGAGAGTAATGTACTTTCACGAAAAGTGTTTCCGATATCTACAAAATCTTTATGTACATTATTGTAAAAATTATTAATGTAGAGTGATTTTTTTAAAAAATCACCTGATTTAAATCACCAAATTGAAATAGCTTATGACAGCCACACAGAGGCTTATAAATTATGGAAATGTTAATAAAAAATGTGCCTCAAGCAGGAATCGAACCCAGATCTTGGGTACTCAGTATCAATGCTTTATCAACTGAACTAAGTCAATCACTATAACTCACTACCTAGATCTTCATGTGTGACATGTCCATGCTAAGCAAACACCAATAAAAAACAAAAGAGTTATAATATTCTACTTACGTGTCTTATGATCAACTAAAAAGAACTCCTTATGCCGAGATTCTTCAATGCCAAAGAAGTCAAGCGACTCCCTCAGGATCTGGCAAAACTGAGTATCTTCTTGTACTGGAAACTGAGATGGAATGCCTCCAGCATCTGGCTCTGTAAAAAATGGATGAATAATACTTTTTAAATGATTTTTTTTTTAAAAAAAAAGTTAGGTCCACTTCATGGCCAGATAGGCTAATTTGAGACTCAACATTCAATTTAAAGTTCGATCTGAACCACTGTACAATGGGACTTCCCTGGAAAAAAAGAATCCTTTTAAAGAACTGTACAATGTTTGTAGTGTGGTAACATGATCGATTATGTACAGGGTGTACACAAATGAATATTGGAGTTTTAAGCATGTGTATTTTCTCTGCGATATACAATACAATAATGAATCATACCGGAGATGGAAGAGTAACTCAACGAATTTCTATAACACAAGTGTTCACTCAAATTCACATGACTAAAAAAAGTCATCATCTTTCTAATCCAGCTCTTCTTCACCGAAGTTGGTACGGACCACATGATCTGCAGGCTTTAGGGCCTGTAACAGCTGCACGCGGTACAGCCTAAGTCGGAGCCATTTTCTTAATACTTTCCACACTGTCATGGTCGGTATTGTTAGTTCTCGACTAACAATTTCCTAGGAGTCTGCACGAAAGCCACTATGACGCATTATACATTCTCATCTGACATACATGGTTGTCTGGTGCTCTTCCCCTTACACAGGCACCCCATCGTCTGGAATTGGTTAAAGCACCTAGAAATGTCGTTTTCAGATAGGGTGTCTTTGCCAACACATCCGTTAGACTGTAATCACCGACTTACACCTCGCGAATTCCAAGATGCAAAAAGCCTTATGCTTCGGGAGTCGCTGCCATCTTTACAACTGGTGCTGCCATGCGGTAGAGTTAGGAAACAAATTTGGGAACATATATAATTGAAACTTCCACAGTTGCTCTTTCATCACATTAAGAGACAACTGGCTGGGGTTACTTACATAACCATTCAAAACACTTAAAACTTCGATATTCATTTGTGTACACCCTGTATAATTTTAAAATAACAATTTCTCATCATCTTGTCTTTTTAAGTTGGATGCATCTTTCCATTTTTATATCTATTCTAAACAATCTCAGGCATACAGCTTTATTATTCCTTGTTGACAGTCCCAAAATGAAAAAAATGTATTACAAAATACTTTAAAGAGCAAACTTGGAGGAAAATAGGAAAATAATTCTATGGCCATGATAGATAATGAGTAAGGTAACAAAGTCAGATAGAAGCAACAAAAGTAATGTAACAGTTGCAGTGGCGTAGTGTCCACGTAAGGCTTGTAAGTCCACCTTACAAGCTGAAATTATTGAAGAAAACGTATTTCATTCCTGTATTTATTGCTTGAACACACATAGCAATATCAGACTTCAAGTAGAACTTTTAACGAAACAATTGAGGACTTGTTTTGATTCGAGTTGTTTCTCTGTAAGGCTTCTTCAGAGGACTTACGCGCGGGTGAATGGAAGAAATGATTTGGACTCGCACATGGCGGGTGTGTTTGCTTACGTAGTATCTTATCAACCAATGACAGGGCACCCCGATTCTCACGCACTGTAACGCGCATTACGAGTGGGTGCTGCTATCTGGCGAGATTTCTGTCCCCGCTGCGTCCGTTTGCACGGTCGGTAGAGAACCAAGAAAATCGACTCCCATGTTGTTTCAATAATGCGTGACGGGAGGTGTAGCTAACAAAACGGGTGTCATTTTAAATGTGTAAACTAGCTATTAAGTTCACAAAGAGATGGTTTAATGTTGGAAGCAGCGAAGTTAAACATAAAAGAGGAATGTCTGGCAATTCTAGATCCGGCAGCGCCCGCAAAGTTAGGCGCGTGCATCCCAGTTGCCCGTAATGTTAAAAGATTGCACGTAATACTTAGCATTATGATTTACAGTTTTTTTTTTTACCTTTTCCTTTGACTAAGTTGCTTGATATGCTTTTCAAAATGTGCTCAAATATCGTAACCATGATAATGAGTAATATTTTTGAATGTATCTTACGCATTTCCCACAAATGGCTTTTTAGTGAAAGAAAAAGAATAATAACAATAAAAATATGACATGGCTTTTCCAGAAGAAGAGTTTGTGTGCTTAACAAAGCTGTATGCGAAATTTGTAAATTGCTACCAGTTGAAAGTTGAGCTACAGGTAATTTATTCTGAAGCCGAATATAGAGTACAGAGTGTGTTTGAACTTCATGAGTACCTGCGTACTACCCATTTGAATGAAGCTGTTGAACAAGTGTACAAACTAACAGAATTCTTCCTCACTGTTCCTGCCTCAAGCTTGTCGGTGGAAAAGTAGTTTTCTGCACTGAAGAGGATTCACACATTTCAACGCAGCACACAGACTCAGGCAAGGAAATCTGACTTGGGACTGGTATCCATTGAAAAGGAGCTGCCAAAAACATTGACCAGAAACTCCCGATTCTACGACGTCGTGATTGAGGAGTTACAGTATAAATGAGAATTTCCATTAAGTAATACATATGCTATTATTGTTAACATAGAGTGTGTGCATTTTATGTTTGAAATTAAGTATGCCCATGCATGACTTACATTCAAATAGATTCTATTTAGTTAAAATATCTTTGGGTTTTCTTTATCCAATATTCAGATCAGGTTTATCTAAGGAAGCCTTACACCTTTCATAGTATCACGCTACGCCACTGAACAGTTGAACCTTTTACCTTGTGGTCCATGGACAATAATCTTCTTGGCTGACGGAACATTGGCTGTAAGAAGTATGGAAGCATCACACTGTTCTTTCCTCAAGATTTGTTTCAGATCTTTGAACATTATACCTTGGACACTGTGCACAACCTACAGTAGAAATAGATATTTTAATAGTTACAAAATTAACTTGAAATTTTGCTCAATAACCATAGTTACATCATTAGACTATATTAGGTTGAACCTTGATTTTTTCAGAAAAGTTGCCCAAGTAACCAGAACCGTTGGGACAACTAGTTTTTATGTGGGATTACATTGGTTGGCAGAGTGAAGTTTGTCTTATGTTGGATCAATGGTTGTTGCCAACGCTTGCTCAACCATGGAAAAGCGAGTCAAAATAAGTTTTAAAACTACTTTCTCCTGTTAAGACAACTTTCAAGACTATGCTGTAAATTCTACCGTGTAAAATAAGTGACATGTAACAGTGTTTCTTTTAGAATATTTTATTCTTATAAATTATAAGAAATTACGGATGAGACAGATTAATCGGTACTCTATCGATATCGGCCAATGTAGGCATATCGGTGTATCGGTAAAATTACCATAATTTTACCGATCTGATATATCATTAAATATCTTGCAATTTAGTGCAATATTTTGCCATTCTGTTATAATTTTTATGGATATAAACAATTAATCTCCATTCTGTACTTTTTTTTCAGAAAATGTCTAAATATGCAACTTCTTTTGCATTGCAGAAGCTTGGTTCATCTGATAACATGCAGTTTTTGAGGAGGCCAATGAACCATTTGGAATTCTATATTGGATCATTAGAATATCGGTTATCGGTATTGGTAAATTTTATATTGGTGCTTTATCGGCATTGGCCAAAATTTGATATTGTCCCATCCCTATAAGAAATTAATAAATTTAATATTTTAGTGTCCACACATCTTCAATCTCTAAAAAAAAGAGCTTTAAAATGAATGTTTCACCATTCTTTGACCAATGTGAACAAGTGAACGGCAATGTTACTGCAAGGTTACAAAGCAGATACTTACCATCCACAAAATTGATAAAGCTGTTCCGATCAGCTTCTGTCCCCCTTCTTGAGGAGACCTTACATAGAACATTACATAGCCTATTATGTAGTTGTAGAGGGCAAAGGCTGCCTGCTGAGGTAACTTTGGAACAAAGCGAATGAGATGGCGTAAGATCTTGAACATCAGGTCTTGCTTTTCTCTTGTTAGTCTCTCAAGGATGTAACGTAGGAAAAGTGCACTGTCCTCTACCAAGCAGTTCCATATCACCTACAAGAAAACATTTATTTGATTAATAGGACTGAATTTAATCACAGCACACAAACCATTAGACAAAACATGCTCCAAACCCCAAAAAGGTCTGCTTACTTAGTTTAACTTCTAATCCAACATTTTGAGAAAGCAGGAACATGCTAATGAATGAACACTATCAATAACAAACTCAAAATATGGTTAGCCTGATTTTTAAGTTTGTCCCGCCTTCTCGTTCTATCCTTTTTTTTTAAATAGTTTATTTTTTTCAATGTCTTAATATCTAGGCATATATGAAGAAGGAACCAGAAATAGATCCGAAACATTGCATAAAAGATTTTAGACCAACCTCACCTTTTCTTATCCTAACAAGATTTATCTCATTTTCGTTTAACATCTCCCTCTCTCTCTCACCTCTTCCAACATCTCGGGCACCCATAAAACTGATGCAACATATGGTCTGGTGTGTACTGAACTCCAGCAAATTTTACTGTAAATGATGGGGCACCAAACTCATAGATAAGAACAAGATTATATGATAATTATGAATGTTGCACATGATTTCTGAGTAGTGTGAATTCTTCAGGTTTTGTATAGAATTATGAGTAGCTGTAGACAAATGTGTATTTCAATTCTTGTGTGTACACGAAATGTGAAATAACATGCTGTAATATTCATTTTCACATTTTTGAAAGGTGTGAGATACATTTTCCTACCACGTTTTGTTACAAAATGATGCAAAGTAAACTCTTAAACATAAAATTTAGAATTTAGTTTCCAACACAATACCTTCTAAGCCTGAATTATTCTGAGAGTTATACACAATCATGGAATATTGATTAATTCTGCTGCAAATAATTGAGAAGAGAAAATTGATCCCTTTACACATAATTAAAGGTACGAGGTTTGGAGCATAAGTCATGGCAACTATTTTTTTTCACATGAGAATGAGGAACTGGCACGAAAATCAGAAATAAACAAATGGAAGGGATCAGTGTATGGTATTATGGAATGTATGGACAATGCAGATCATGTGTACCAGGTGCAAGAAAGGGAAACAAGCAAACATCCTTAGCACTATGTGACATGTAAATATGGAGAAACTAGTACTCACTTTATCCGCGAAATCGTTTTTTCTTCTTTATTCTATTAATTTCAGTAGCCGCTGCCACCATCCTCATTGGAACTTGCTGTACTGTTGCTTGGCGTGCGTCTCTTGTTTGTAGTTCTCTGGCTGCCGCTGGGTGTGCTGTTGTTAACTGTGCGTCTGGCTCTGTGTCCTCTGCTATTTCTAGGTGATAACTGTTGTAGTAGGGGAATCCAAGTGTGGTGTGCCTGTCCGCTATCAATGTTAACTCATGCGGGAAGTGCATTATGGTGTGTGTTTCCTTGATTTTGGTGTCTACGAGCGTGTGGGCAGTGTGTTTGACTTGAACCTTTTGAATTTTATGGCTATTGTATTTCATATGTTTAGCAAGACCAGTAGTGGGTTGGGCTTCTTTCGCATCTGCTAGGTGCTGTTGGATTCTTTCATTGACAGATCTGATGGACCTGCCGATGTAATGTGCCTTGCATTCACACTCTGCACTGTATACACCTGGTTTATCAAGGGGGAGAGGAAGTACCGTTTGTGTTTGTTCAGTTTATCAGCTATTTTGGAATTGGGTTTGTGCGCTACTTTGACGCCATATGGGAGAAGGTCTTTGGAAATGAGGTTGGAAGTGGTGGGATGGTAGGGGAAGGCAAACCATTTATATTGGCCGCTGGAGGTTGATTGTGGCTGTGTTGCTTGCGGATGGGTTGATTGTGGTTGGTTAGGTGTCTGACCTGTATTTCCGATTTACTGCACCAAGTGGAAAGTTGTGCTTCAGTGTAGCCATGTTTCAGGGCTATTTCATCGATAGCGGGCAAGCGCACCACACTTAGATTCCCCTACTACAACAGTTATCACCCGGAAATAGCAGACGACACAGACCCAGATGCACAGTTAACAACAGTGTACCTAGGGGCAGCCAGAGAACTACAAACAAAAGATGCATGCCAAGCAACAGTACAGCAAATTCCAACGAGGATGGTGGCAGTGGCCACTGAAATTAATCGAAAAAGAAAAAATAGCATCACGGATAAAAGTGAGTACTAGTTTCTCCGTATTTATATACTACCCAATTATGAATGCGACATGTGTTTACAAGAAGGCATACATTGGCATTACAGGAACAAAAGAGGCACATCTATGGTAGGACATTATTCCCCACAGTTTTCATCAGCTACCTGTGGTATTCTCTGGCACTTATCCCCACAAAAAAGGCTATTTTAACACAAAAACTCTATTCAAGCCAGGCTACAGGGGTTTATTCAACAATGAATTACCACTGCCCTCTGTATGATAACTGAGGATTATATTCTCCATTATAACAGCAAATGCAATTTTAAACCACTTTTCATCTCACAATGTGCCCAGTTATTGTACAGATGTGACTAGTTATGAGAAATTCCAGTACACATCTCAGGATTCAAGGAATCCCCGAGAGACAACTTGGAATTTAAAGCTGTTGCATGATAACATGCCTCCTCCGCTTGCAGTGAAATAAAGATGATAATTCTGATGTTAACGAAGCTAAACTAACCTGGTATGCAACTTCGTACACAGCATTCCCATCTGGAGAGACGGCTGCGTCATCAAGCAGGTTGATGATCTGGATGACAGCCGAACACAAGCACGAAGGGAAGAGGGAATGGGCTGCGTGGATGTGATGAGAAGTGTTTCTCTGCTGGGTTTCTGGCTGCTCCTCATCCCCTAAAAGTACAGGTAGACCAATATGAAATATCAACTGATAATGCAAACAGATATTCTACTGATTCAATGTATTAAACTGCAAACATTCCATGGTGAGCCTGAATGGTTCATAATTCACCAGTACGCAAAATAAACTTTGGGAAGAAGTGAGAGGGAGTTTAGGTGTGTAAACAGGAAATTCATTAACATATTTACATGGAATTTCACCCTCCCTTTAAAAGGAGACGTATCCACATTATTACTATTATTATGTATTAACACCTGAAAAGACATTAAAATTTCACAAATGTCCTTCCTGATTGTTCCATTATTGGTCTATAACGATTTTTAAAATTTTTCATAAATTCTTATTATTCTTCAAAAATGTTTTGTCCCCATTCTCATTTCTACAACAAATTCAACAGATTTTATGGGAAAATATTTAAATTAACATTTGTTTGATTTTTACATAAGAATTACCAAGAACACTTAAAAAAATTGTCTTCTTGTACAATTATTCAATGTTAAAATCGTGGAATGTTGTAGATTTGCCTCATCTTATCAACTTTTTGTATTCAACTTAATACATTAATCGTTTTGGACAACAATAACAAATACTTAAAGTATTGATTGTTGAGTTTCTTGATAATACTGCCAGTTTCAGAAAATTCATTTGTGGTGTTAGTGATGGCGCTGATGATGTTTGAATGCACAAAATGATACTCACTCATGAAGATTACATTTGAAAATCTGACCATCATCATTCATACAAGACATACCATACAGATTAGAGAAGTATGATATGAAACTGATATAATGCAAATACAAAATTTGTTAATACTGAGAGCCTATATTATAACGATCCAATATGGAATGTCAATCATTCAGTCAAAAAGCTCAATTTTTTATTGGTTTTTGATAGATTGATTTTGTTTATTTTACTTTGCTTTTCTGCCACTTTTGGCTAATTGCGAAGAATGATATGAGTGAAGATATGACGAAATTGATGAAGGGACACTTACAAAGAACACCCATGCTCAGGGATTTGAACATGGGATCCCTAGATCAAAACAGACACTGCTAACCACTCCACCACAGAGATTAGCAAATTTTACACCAGAATACATAATGAAGGGTAACAAGCCCCCCCCCAAAAAAGTAACTGGTTAGAAATGTGCATAAAAATTAGGTTTGCTTTTATATTCATAATGTCAGTAACACCATAGATTGACTTCAGGGTTTTGGTGCTGTAATATATGAACTTATATTATGTACCAGAAACATAATTAAAGCACATGTAAGTCTTCATACAGATATTCTATGACAATTAATTATCACTGGTTTACAAGAATATTTCCAACAGAAAGTAACTGTAAAAGTACAGTAAATTTACACTTACTTTTCAAGTACCAATAACTGTAACAGTAACTCAGTTACTTTTCATAAGTAACGGTCTTAACTCAGCTATCTGCATGCACAATTGAAGTAACTTATCAATTAACAGGCATTTTCTTATGGTCTATTTTTTTTTTTCACTGTTTATGTCAATTATTATTTACCATAAATTTGTGGCCCTAACCATTACCATTAGTATGTTAGCTCTACATTCTTAGTTCAGTAAAGTATCAATGCTAAAGGAGAGAGAAAAGCCCAGAGAACAAACACAATGAAAAAGTACCTTCATCATGATCATCTCCTACAGCATGATATAAACTTGGTTCATAAGCAGCCTGCACCGTAACAGGAATAGTAGTAATAAGGAAGTTCTCCCTCTCAATTCTCTTCTTATCCTCTTCCGCTTGCAGTGCCATCTTGATCAACTCTGTCTGCTGCTTCTTACGAGTTTTTGTTGCTGTTACTAAGGAACGCTGTTAAAAAAACAATATGAAATATGTATTGCATTAGTGTTTTTTTCAAAAAAGAAAATAACCAGTGCTGTTCCAAATTTCTTTTAAATATGACCAAGCTGATACGAATGGCATGGTGCAACAGCCCTTTGAGAAGCAAGGCTTGGCAAGCAGCTATTTTCCGCCTTTCAAGACCGGACTGCACTACTTCTTCTTTTCAAGAAGCTCCCCAATTACCCCCACACCCCCTATATGCCTTCATGGCATGGTGCTAAGCACAGGGGATCACTTTACCTTTTTTTACCCCAATTGTCCTCATGACTCTGGGTAAATGCCAAAATTTTGTGTGCTCCCACTGGGAATCGAACATGGGACCGCTCGCATGAAAGGTGGGATGCTATCCATTTGGCTATGCAGGAGCCCACCTTATACAATGTACTTACATAATTACTAGAACACCACTGCATGTGTCCAATTATGGAAAATACCAACCAATACTGAAGATCTCATAAAATAACCCAGACTGTGATTTCGTACCACCCCATACTAGCTATTACATTTGAAAATAATTCCTTTCAACACTTGCACTACCACATTAAAAGCGAGTATGGAAATTTGAAATGATAAAGCATGACATAATGAACATAGCTAACAATACTCACATGACTTTCTTGATTGATAGTAACTTCCTCTACTTTCGTTTTGACTTGGGGCATCCATGGAGGGTCAACAACAGGGAGTGATTCGATTCCTATTTTTGGGGATGGAAGAGTGAATTCGATGCCAGGGGGAGGCACTTTGAAAGTGACATGAGCTCCTTCTTCCATTCGGGGCCACACCTGGTACCTTAGTTTCCACAGTACCTGGAATCTATGTAAGCAGAGAAGCATTTTATATAAGTATTACATATGTTAGCCACTAACAATATACACTAAAAAAATATCCAATTCATATTAAGGAAATGAAAGACGCGGTAGTAGAACTTTAGCACTCACTTTTCCACGAAGCTGTTTCTTGTTCTTCTATTAATTTCAATGGCCACTGTCACCATCCTTGAAACTCGCCACACAATTGTTTGATGTGCTTCTGTTGATTTCAGTTCTTTAGTTGCTGCTAGGTGCAAAAACAGCTTTGCAGAAAAGTGAGTACTTAGGGATTCTCTGTATTTATTAAGTTCATCCAAATTTAATGGAACCATGCCCATTTTGAATAAATGAAAATTTGGATAATACTGGAATATATTGTACACTCCTGTTCAGATAACTGGCACATACTTCAAATGTCCACAATTATAAAATGTGCCACTTTATGCTGATTGATTAATTGAGTTGGTGTTTTAAGTTCACTTTATGCACATTAAGGCTAATTGGGACTGGACCTACAGTTTAAACTGGGATCTGAACCACTATGAGCCACTTTATGCAAACAGGAGTGTACAAACATGTATTGTACATTAAAAAAATGACAGTGAAAGTAACACAAAGAATAAAGCAATGTTATTAACAGAGTTACAGTATGTATTACTTGTGCAAGGTTATGTCAGATGGAATAGCTTGTGTATGTCATTAAATTCTACTAAAAAATCATTTTGATTAAAGAAGATAAACAAATTTTAGTATAAGAAAAACAAGTTGTTTATCTAGATAAAAGGTAACCATGACATGGTTAAACAACACAGTGTATTAGAAAACTGTCACATTATGACATCTTGTTCATCCACAGTTTCAGAATTTTATGACGGCTACTATTAAACTATAAGAAACCTCATATGTTTAAATATGAAATGTTAAGAGGCAAGAAAATTTTAGCCAAATCCTTGAACTTGAAAAAATTGCTCAAATGTGTGCATGAAGATTAAAATGTTCTTTTTACTTTTTAATAAATCATATTTTAAAGTGAAACTCTTTGTAAATTGATGCATATCATTCGAGCAGAACATACAGCGTAAGTCAAAATGATGTTCCCGATTTCATTCATTTCTTATACGAAAGGCAATGAGCTTTTCTTGCATATGTATTTTTTTTATGGAATATAATCTCAAAAAGTTTTCTTTTTCTTTCTATTGCAGACTCGTAATTGCGCTGTCGGCCACCAGGAGGCAGTTTTGTCAAAGTGAGGAAAATGTAACCGTAAACCTTCCTGTTGGAAATGGCACAAAAGACATTCATATTGCAAAACAGCATTTGGCTTCTCTGTTCCCCAAAGCTACACATTGTGTCTGTGCACTTTCACTGAAATGTGGAATGTGGATTCATCACTGAAGATCAACTTTTCTGAGAATCCATCTTCTTCCATGCACTGTTGTAACTTTTCACAGAATTTTCCTCACTGTGACTAAACTGCCTCATGGTAGCTGACAGTGCAACTACGAGTCTGCAATAGAAAGAAAAAAAACTTTTTGAGATTATATTCCATAAACGAATTACATATGCAAGAAAAGCTCATTAGCTTTCGTATAAGAAATGAATGAAATCGGGAACATCATTTTGACTTATGCTGTAATTACACTTAATGTATTAATCTTTAATTTGAACAGCTTTTAATGGGGACTGAGTGAATATTAAAGGTTGAATATATCTGTACCGGTTTACAAAAGTACCGGTTGGATTTTATTTTCCGATACTTCTCCGGCATTTTGTTTGCAAAAATGCAACACAATACTTTTGCAGGGTCTAAATATCCTGGAAGTTATGAAAAATTCGAAGTTTCCATTGATTTTGTACCAATATTATGCAAAAAAAAACAAAAAAAACTGTATTTTGTGCTTACAAAACAGGTATTTATACATGACAGGTATATATTCCCGATGTATACTTTGAAGCAAAACTCTGGTAAGTTGATGCTTATAATTTGAGGGGAATACCCATCCATTAACATTAATCAATATTTTCCACAAATTTTAATACAATTTTCAAGCATCAGTATCAATGGAAACGGTATGAGTTTTAGCATCAGAATGGATATCAGCTTCGCCTCAGTTAATTTCAAATGTTACTTGTGACTTAGCAGTGAAATACCTGAGTATTGCATTGATCCTGGTGCCAGGGTCTTGGTGATGCAAAGCATGCTGCATAATCTCCGTTGCTTGAGAAGGAGCCTTGACAGCAGACAGGATAAACAAAGAGGCAGCAGAAGCAGCTACTTCTTGGTTGAACTCCAGCAGCAGTTCCCATGCCACCGGAAGGATGTCGATGAACAGTTCTTCTGGCAGAACAACCGCTCCCTTTACAAGTACTGATAATGGAGCATGGAATATGTCCTTTACCTAAAATATTAAAAAAATATAAATTGAAATATTTTTAAAAAATATAAATGTGACAGCCCAGATTGAAATAAAGGTAGCAGCAAGGGTTAAAAAAAAATCTGCCTCTTAGAGCAGACAATTAAAGAACGAAGTCATGATGGATCATACCTAAAGCCACATAAGAACGAGAAAATATAAGAATAATTATGATTATGTTATAACCAGGGGTAGGAAAAAATTATTCAGGCACCAGCCCCTTTTTCTAAAGAGCCAACCCTTTTTTCTTATTTTGGCAAATACAGTCTAAGAAAGCAAACTGAAGCTTGGGGCAGAGTTGACAAGTTTTTCATCCCATGAAAATAGTGTCGAAGATTATTTGCTAAATAAATGTTACATTTGTGAAATCACAAATATTATTATTTATGACTAGAGCTCGGAAGTTCAAGACCTATAAATTGCCAAAAAAAGACCTATAAAAGGACCTAAAAATATCAAAAAAGAACCTAAATACGGAAAAAAGGACTTATAAATGCGATCCAAATTAATTAATAACTTCATTTTAATTACATATATAATGAATAAAAAAAAATCTGGTGGTATGGAACACACAGTGCGAAAAAACTGAAAGGTTCAAAACAAGAGAAAGTTGCCACTTATAGCGCGACTTTCCAGACAAGTTACGGTTCAAGGACCTTGTACCGTACCTGCTTCAGTCGTCCAAAAATGTTTTCTCTAGTTTCAGGGATGGTTCAAATATACTCTATGTGATCAAAAATATCCGGACACCAGTCAAAATATGTGTTGTGCATAGTAGGCCACTCTGTGGAGCCATCTACAGTGAGGTGAGGCAAGCAAGGGACCACTACAGGCAGCATAGTGCACGAGACAGCAGAATGGGTCCATTGAAGGAACTTACAGACTTCAAACGTGGTGAAGTGATTGGGTGCCACAGGAGTAACAAGTCAGTGCGTGAGATATCCACCCTCCTAAACATCCCGAAATTTACTGTGTCCGATGTGATAGTAAAGTGGAAACATAATGGGACGTGTACAACTGCAAAACATTCTGGCCAAGTGCCCATGTTGACAGACAGAAACCGCCGAGTATTGAATAGGGTAGTACAAGAGAACCGGCAATCAGCGATCACCACCATCACACAGGAATTCCAAACCAGGGCAGGATGTAATCCTAGTAGCATGACTGTGCGACGTGAGGTATGACGACTCGGTTACCATTCACGAGTGGCTGCCCATAAGCCCCACATCACCCAATGAAACGCGAAGCACCGCCTCGCATGGTGTAAGGAGAGGCGACACTGGTCATTAGAACAGTGGAGAAATCAGTGATGTGGAGTGACGAATCGTGTTACACTATGTGGCAATCTGATGGTTGTGTGTGTGTGTGGCAAATGCCTCATGAACGACATTTATCATCCTGTGTTGTGCCGACAGTGAAATTCGGTGGAGGTGGGTTGAGAGTATGGGCATGTTTTTCCTGGAAGGGGCTTGGTCCCCTCGTTACTTTGCATGGTACTGTCACGGCACATCATTACGTTGACATTTTACAAACGTTCATGCTGCCTACCATCGAAGGACAGTTTGTGGATGATGATTGCGTGTTTCAACATGACGATGCACCCGTCCACACTGTGGGCCATGTGGGACAGTGGTTTCAAGAGAACAATGTCCCACTTATGGCCTGGCCTGCGCAAAGCCCCGATTTGAATCCCATTGAACATCTCTGGGATGTTTTGGAACGCTGACTTCGTGCCAGACCATGCCGACCAACATCCACTGATCTTCTCATCTTGGCACTCCGTGAAGAATGGGCACCCAATCCTCAAGATATCTTTCGCCACCTGATTGCCGATATGCCTGCGAGAGTGGAGGCTGTCATCAAGGCCAAGGGTGGCCCCACATGGTATTGATTGCCACTGCATTCGATGGAGGATGCTTCGAACTTCACGCCCTAATTCCAGTGAGTGTCCGGATATTTTTGATCACATAGAGTATTTCTTTCTTTCTTTCTTTCTTTTTATTTCTTTACTACAGAAAGGATGTTTAAGAGGTGATGAACTGATGATGGTTCGAATTGAGAATGTAAATTTGTAAATTTTAAGAAATTTGAAATTTTTTGGGGAGACAAGTGCCCCCCCCCTTTGCCCCCGTCAAGTTACACCTATGAATCCAACTAATATAACCAATATAAAACCACACATGATCTTAAAGGTAAAGGTAAGGCGTGTGCTTAGCACCACGCCATGAAGGCATATAGGGGGCATGGGGGTAACACCCCACACTTTCTTTTTCCGGTCATGATGGGGGTGATGTGATCAGCTTCACGCCCCTGACCACCTTTACCCCCCAGGGTTTCCCCCAGGTACCCATGCCATTCGATGCTGGGTGGGCGCCGGGGCTGCTTCCAACATTAGAAAAGTTCCCGGATTTGAACCGGCCGGGGATCGAACCCGGGACCTTTAGCATGGTAGTCAGACGTGTTACCAACTGAGCCACCAAGCCACACATATGTTTTTAATTCACAGACTGCATTAAAAGTAAGCAATTCTTATGCCAGGGTGGCCTTCCTAAAGAAGGCTCTACCGTTAACAATGAATAACACATTCAATAACACATTCTAATATATGACCGATCTCTACCATATTGCTGCAGATTTTAAAATTCATCTAGTAACACTGCAATAATTTATAATGGAATTTTTATTATTCTGACTTAATGATACATGTGATTCGGAAAATACAAACATTAAAAAACACATACTGTACTCATTATTTTGAAAAAAAATGTAATGGAAATTTCACATGGCGCAGTGGTAGCATTGTTGCCTTGTAATGAAGGGGTCCCGGGTTCGATACCAGTTGGAGGCACATAGTGGTTGGGATCCCACTTTAAACTGTAAGTCCAGTCCCAATTAGCCATTCTGTGCATAAAGTGGACTTAAAACAACAATTCAATTTCAATTCAATTTGATTTATTGGTAAAATTACAGATTATTTTACTGATCCGATATATCAATAAATATCTGATATTTTAGTGCAAATTTCTGCCATTTTGTTGTAATGGATAATGTTATGGATAATCTCCATGCTTTACTTTCTAAAAAAAATCTTTTGCACTACAGTCTCCTTGAAACACATTTACACATAACACACACACACACAGGGTGATTCAAAAAGGACTTTACAACTTTGAGAGCAAATAGAAATTTATTCAGATAACTTACAAAGTCGATTGAGGTGCCATTGCAAAACCAAAACACATCAAGTTTGTCATACAACATTCATGTTGGGTCGATGTTGATTTTATTTCAAACCTGATCTTTAATGAAACCCCACAAGAAAAAAATGTAGCGGGGTCAAATCTGGGGAGCGAGGTGGCCATGCAATTGGACCTGCACAACCAATCCATTGACCTGGGAATCGGGTAACAAGAAAATCTCGGACTTATACGTGGTAGTGCCCCCTCTTGCTGATAGTAAAGGCGTCCATCTTGGTCATCTTCGTCGAACTGAGGAATTAGAAAATTTTGTAGCATATCCAGATATACGATACCATTTATGGTTGGCTCCTGGAAGAACAGGCCAAAACACACACAAACACACAAACCCACCAGTAAAAGTAGACATTTTCAAGAACAATGCTGACAGCGCTACTGGTGGGCAAGTTCAGTACTAATGGACTACGTGAGTCAAAAGTTGATGTGTTTTGCTTTGCAATGGCACCTCAACCAACTCTGAAAGTTACCTGAATAAATTTCTATATGCTTTCAAAGTTGTAAAGTTCTCTTTGAATCACCCTGTATATGGAACTGAATTTGAAAATTCAGGCACCAGGTGAAACTTTTCAGGTGTCATGGCAATCGGAGAGGACCCTGCATTTTTCTACCTCTGATTATGACAATGATGAAGAATTAAGAATGGTGAAGAAGTTCTTTTCAAAATTCTATAGTTCCAGGTCACAAAACTGATCGATGGACAATACTACAATTATCCATAAAACATAACATTTGTGGAGGAAAAACAATAATTAAAATATCACAAAAGACAACAATACCTGAACTTTGATATACTTCAGCACTGCTGGTGTTTCCTTTTTTTCATCTTTTGATTTTTCAGATTTTGACTTCAAATCTCTGCCTCTCTCTCCATCCTGGTCACTTATATCGCGAGATGAGTCTGGATGGCATCCCAGTCTACTCAGCAGCGATATATCAATATTTCTGTCTATCCTGAAGCAACAAAAATACAATTATATGTAAAGGATACACCGGCTTGAATATTTTTATAGTATAAATAAACTTCGAATGCAACATTTATTTATATCTAAAAAGAGACCTGATATTTGTGAAGAAAATACATTTTCACGACTCCAAATTGTGGATTTCAGAGTACAATTAAATGAATTTCTTTACCAATATAAGAAGTACCATGCTAAAATCTACCAGTACCGGTCACCAATAATGCAAATTATTTCCATTTAAAACATTTGTCTTCATAATCTATATATTTGGCCATATGACTCTGATGAACTTTATCAGTGGCGTGCCCAAGGGGGGAGTTGGTGGGGGTCATACCCTATTCCTTTGACCCGGTATATGGCAAGATGAGGACTGACTACTAAAAAAAAAGTATACTTAACCCCCTCCATTTTTTATAAATCCTGGGCACACCACTGGACTTGATTGTAGGACAAGCTGAAAGCTCATGCACAGACAGGAATGGATCTTTCACATGAAAGAAACTTACAATTTGTGCAAAGAGACATACCTATCCTTTTTGCCTAGGCTGTCTTTCCTCCTGATTGGCGAGGTTTGTGTGCTCGTTTGGTCTGACACTTTGCGCCCGCCCCTCGCTTTGTCCTTTTTGGCATCTTCTCTCTGGTGTTTATCTGAGCCAACATCACCTGCGATTCCAAACTCCTCGCCATATATCTGAATACATAACAATTATCTTCATTAATAAAAACATTAAAAAAGTTATATATTTTCTGATTAATGTGAACATTAAATTAGATGGATGGCAAAATTCAGACTTGGCACATCATTGCTCATACACTTGCTCAAAAATGGTTTATTTAGAAGTTGACAATCTTTTGCTTTGCGGTCTGTCTTTGTAATACAAGGTGCATTCAATAAATAACCACAAAAATAGTATAAAAAAATCTAAAATACGACCGTGATTGTTACATGTTTGTTATTTTGTGAAGGCATCTGTAAGCTATTCATAGCTGGGACTGGCATGCCTGCCTCGTGCATGGGATGCTGGGAAACAAGTTACACAAGATGGGGCACCCTTACAGGAGTTCTCCAAGCTGGAGCAGCAAAGTGTCGTGAGATATTTGTTGAGTGAAGGTGTGGAACTGATAGAAATTCATCGTCACATGACAGTTCAGTACGGTGACAACTATATGAGTCAATCACAAGTGTACGAGTGGGCTGAGAAGTTCAAACAGGGCATAACCAGTGTTGAAGATTCTCCACGTCCAGGTCCCTCTGTCCCTGCAGTCACTGATAGCAACATTGCTCAAGTGGAGGACTTGCTAAAAAGGTCATGTTAACTTTGTTTTGGGACCACAAGGGGCCAATTCTAGAACATTACATGCCTAGAGTTCATAATGTAACCAGTACCACCTACTCCAACCTTTTGCGCGAAAAACTGAAACCAGCCATTCTGCAGAGACGATGTGGTAAGGTGTCACTAGTGTGCTATTGCTCCATGACAATGCGAGACCACACACTGCCAGTGTCACATTGTCTACCATCGAGGGCCTAAAGTTTGAGTGCATACCCCACCCTCCATATTTGCCCGATCTTGCACCTTCTGATTTCCACACCTTTGGCCCACTGAAAGATGCACTAAGTGGATCATGGTTCCAGAATGATGACAAAATCAAGTCAGCGGTGCATGAGTGGTTTCACACGCATCCAAAATAACTTTTTTCCTGTGGAATCAGTGCCTTTATCAAGCTCTGGCATAGGTGCATTGAACTAGGAGGGAATGATGTTGAAACATAGTACTGTAGTTCTTTTGATGCTTGTAATAAGTATTTGTTACAACATATTTCCGGTTATATATTGAATGAGCCTTGCATATAGAAAGAAAAACTGCAGTAGCATTGAAAATATCAGAGATGACAACACACTACTTTCCGTTGCGGGAGGTTTGACCACTTGGAGTAGCCAACTCAGCATAGTGAACATTGCCACCATCAAATGTTGAAAGCAGTGATTCTTGGCCTATACTCGCTCTGACTTTCTCATATGTGACATTAATGTACTTGTGCCCAGCCCTATAATTTGTTGACCACTGGTATAGTTTTAAATTGAAATTAATTTCAGCTTGTTTTCTGTATTTGTAATTTGCTTCTATGTTGCTTAAGAAAGCTTTTGACCATGGCAAAAAGCAACACATGACGGATGACAAATAACACAGAGGTTTCAAATCAAAGTGACAAGCAACATGGACCCCATCCAGTTTGTTGAAAAGCATTCACTGTCCATAAGCTGCCAACAGACTGAGGTGACATGATGCACAATACTGAGAAAATGGCCCAGTCTGACAGACATGCAATCAATAAGCAATGTGCAGGTTGTAGCTTATCTGAAAGCTCACTTCATGGTGCCTACAATTTTGTAAAAACAAAATTCCATGATTTTCCCAGGATTTGCAGACAAGAACCAGAATTATCCAGACCGATTCATTACAATGATTCATGTATTTAAAAGACATGTGCAAGAGGGCCACTAAATTTTAGCTAAAAAAACACTTAGAATCCCAGTAAGTCAACCTTTCAGAATGTTCACTTCAGATGTTGAAAGGAAGAACAAGATGAGAACTGAACAGAAACTGACTGTTGGATAGGGGCATCAGGGGGGTGAGCTTTTACATATTACTTGCCACGTAATGACCGAGGTAAAATAACTCTTGTTTTACAAAAACAATCATAGCAATTATAGCAAAAATCAATACATAATTATAGTAATTTTTAGAAATATTCAAATCAATGCAATTATTCTTTATTAAAGAGCGAGGTTCATCATGTGACTGTTCTGTCATCTAACCTACTAATATCAACCAAACACAACCCAAAAATTCCAACAAGAATGTGGCAAATTTCAATACCTACTCACCGTAGTACACTGATGAGCCTTGTTTCCACGTTAATAAAACATTAAAATGCTGGCCAAGGCAAAATTTATTGAAATAAAAATAATCACTAAAAACATAACGTTTCTACCCTCTAACAGGGTCTTCTTCAGATGAAGATTCACAATAAATTGATGAAAGATACAATCACCATCTTATATATACACTCCCAGAACAGGGTACATACACAAAACAAACATGAAGGCACCAGACGTTATCAGAGAACATTTCCTGTTAGGAATTCCTGAGTGTGGAATCTCCTGACAGGTACCTGGTGAGAGTCTGTGCCTTATCAATTCCTCTATGTCTGGATGTGGGCAGATTCCTTATCTCCTGGACTCCTTCTCTCCTCTTTTCTTTCTTCCTTCTGCTCTCCTCCTTCCTTTCTCTCATCCTTTCCACTCTTTCTAACACTCCTTTCCATTCTTTGTTGATTTTCAGTCCCCCAATCCAGTTCATTATTTCTTCCTCTCCTTTTTTCTCTATTTCCTTGGCATATTTTCACTAGTGAGGAAGTGTACACACATACTTTTAGTGCAATACTACAAAAATGTTGATTTTTACAGAAACAGTAAATTTCTCTGACATTTCCATGACTTTTCCAGAAAAAGTAAATTACCTGACTTTTCCAGGATTTCCAGGTTTTCCAGACTAGTAGACAGCCTGTCCTTTAGATTAAATGAAATTATTTGAGAATGAATGATGATCGGAAGGAAATACTGAAGGAGAACACCAAAACAACACCCATGTTCAAGCTGGAATTTGAACATGCAATCAACAGCAGTGAGGGTAACATTTCAACTCCTCACATGGAGTTGATGTTGGTGGAAAGAGCAGATAGCAGAGAGTGTTAGGAGAAGAGGACAAGATTGGAACACCGTGGAAAGAAATGAGTGGTGGAAGACCAGGAAAAAATGGAGAGGCTTGATTTCTATGCCGACCCAGCCAGAGGCAGGAAACAGCAAAGGATGATGATGATGATGACATGGAGTTCTCATCAGGTTGGAGGTAGGAGATCCAGGCATATGGCATCCACTCTGCTGCTATTGGGGAAATTTAAAGCATTCATCCAGCTATGCCCAAGGCTTGAGCAAATATTCCCCACTCAACAAATTTCCAAGCACTGGCTCAAGTACATTTATTAAATATTTCAACTGCCAATTCCTTACAATAGCCTTGTGATACTCACCCTCCTGACAGATTTCACCAATCTAGAGCATGCCCTCATGTGCCTCCTGTAGCAGAAGGGGTGGCAGAATGACTGATGTGAGCAGTAGAAGTTAAAGGAGTTTGCTAGTTGCACAACCACCTAAAATGTAACAGAAAAATCCATGAACTGTACATTTTAACAAGCATATCAGCTTCCAAACATTGTGCTGTGTTGTTGTTGTGAGCAAGGTAAGTCGAACATGATTTTCCTAGCATGAGGTTACATTTTTCCAAATGTAATTAATATTCCAATTGCCACTATACCTAATTAATTTACCAGGGTTATGCTTTAATATATCCATGGGTTTACACATGAATTAATCACAATATTGAAGTAGCTAACATTTAATTATGAAATATCCTCCACGACACACGATATTGTCACATAACTCATGAAAGTTATGCATTTAGCATATTTTCCAGGATATTGAAACACATGAAAGTGTCACATGGCATTTTAAAGACCTCAAAAGATACCTATGCTACTGGTATCATAATGGAATCTGATATAGTACTTAACAATGCTGATACTACTGCTATTAGTGGATACATCAGTATTGGTATTACTCAACCCTATTAACTTATTGAAGAGTTAGTGAAAATTTGAGGCTCAACCCAGGATCAAACCTTGGTTTTTGGCAATCTGTGCAATTGCTCTACCACTGAGCCACCAAGTGAGCCTTTGTAGGTCGCAATCATCCAACGGTGGTAACAGCATTCGAAGCCAAACACAATGTGTACAATGCATGTGCGATATTGGCTGCTAATGGCAACAGGTTGAATGTGAGGTGGACATGCGGCTACGAGATGCAGTCGAATGGCAAAGTCGAAGCATACAGCACAACAATGCTATAGTGCTAGTAGTGTTGACATCAAAACAAAGCAATAGCAGTCCTAAACAAAGAAAACATTGCATTATACCTATAGCATCAGTTGCCAAAGCTGACATTTTGGCAGAAAGGGATGCAAACAATTTCTGACAGTGAGAAGGAAGTGACAGATGACATATTAGCATTCTTGAAAGATACGTCAGAGAAATGTGGAGTATTCATATACTCTCGATTGTGATGACAATGTAGGCGGAGAGTGCAACGATGGCGCATTACAACTCCCAAGGAGTTTGCCTTTGATCTTGGTGATGTAAACTTTTGTGATCACTGTGGCACGCCATTTTTCATTCGTTGCTCATGGTGTTTTGGACGTTTTGTAAATGTCGATGACGTCCAATTTGTGAAGTGTCCCGCACTGTGGCCATGCAGTCTAAGGTGTCATGCTTCGAGCACTGGTTACGGGATACATGCAGGTTCGAGTCTCCTGGGAGAAGCGTAACAACTTTTCTCCTGAGATCCGGGCCTGTGTATGGGACCAATGGGTCACCCACTAACTTGAGGAAATTGGGGAGCTAGGAATGAGTAGTGTAACCCGTCATGAAAACCTACAATGACTGGGGGTTTGTCGTGCTGGCCACACATCACCCCGTAACTGGTTGAATGATGTCCTACCTTGGCAGGCGGGGGTGAGGTAGGCCCTGGCCCTCACGAGCTGTTGTGCCACGGCACAGTCCATATAAGGTTGCTCTCTGCACCTCCAGTACATTTACATTGTTCTCCTATGCACGTGGTGAGTCATTAGCAGCTGCGATTTTGCTCTCACCATGTTTCATGCTGATGCTTCAAATGGTGCCACTTTACATTGCACTTGCGACCTCGAAGTCAACAGCATGAAGTTACCAGAGCTTTATATTTTATTTTAAGGGACTGCCTATTTGTAAGAAAGAAGACAAGTAAACATACCTTTAGCCAAGGCATATTCTTAGTCACAGTTGAATCATCTGTGTCGTTACTATCACTAGGAGACTCTGGTGGCTGGTCATCGCTCAACACTCCTGGAGATTCCTCTCCACTAACCTCATGTTCTGCATGTTCTGATGTGTCACTTCTATCTGACAAGGAACTTACTTTCCTCTTCGATCGAATAGAATCAGCTCGTTTCACTGAAAGAAACATGGAATTTAAATTTTATATATTATACCAGGGATGGAAAGATATGAAATTGCTGCTAATATAAAAAAATCCCAACATAAAAATTATTGATACCACTAACAAATATTCTACTGATTTGATATAAAATTGCGAATGTTTCTTGAAGAACATGAATGGCCCATTAATAGAGGAATGCATATTTAATTTTTGACAAAAACACGAAATGTGAAATAACACATTGTAATGCTAATTTTTCATGTTTCTGAAAAGTGAGGTGCATTTTCCTACCCTGTTTTGTCACAAAATGAGCTGCAAAATGCGAAATAGACTCAAACACGAAATTTAGAGTTTATTTACAGACGCGACACTTTTTGAAGTCAGAATTATCCTGAGAGTTAGGAAAATTGGTTAATTCTGCTGTAAATATTTGAGAAGCAAAAATAGACCCCTTTATACAGGAATAAACTTAATAATTCTGGTAATGATTTAATGTGCTATTAGAAGGGATATGTTTATTTTCTGTAGTAAGTTAAGGTTTTTAAATCAAATTTGGCATTATATTCACATTTTTAAAACCAAAATTTCATTTTATATGCTGCTTTTTTCACTGCTTTAACAGCAAAATTTTATTATATTTACCGCTTTTGAACCTGAAATCGACTGTTTTTGTACTGAAATGTTGCTTTTTTATTTACCAAAAATATGTACCTCTACCCATTAATCTTCATAATTAATTTAAATGGGTATGTTGGATATCTGTCATGCCCACTTGTTATCTGCAGTGGGTCCAATGGATATATCTGTTCTCAACATTCTCTTGGCTCATATCTACTGCAGGGTGTCTACCAAAATAATAAATACAAAATTCTTGACATTTTCACGATTTTCTTGACCTTTTTTCAGTTTTAAAGTATATTTATTAAATCTCTACTTACGTAAATTTCGAAATTGCAATTAAGAAAATAAATATTTATTTAATGAAATACTCCTACAAAAAAGCCAGTTAAGACGAAAACTGAAGTTGTATTTAACAAGATAATTAGACTTGATTGATCCATTAATGCATCCTGGAATGCATTTGGCAGACTAGTAAGGCTTTGGCATCTAAACTCTCAGCCAGTATAATCTTATGTGGGGCTTGTGTTGTCGTTCCGAAATATTTGTAGTTGTCCCTTGATTCATCTTATCTGAGCACCATTCCTCCTCATCTTTGCGATTAGCCAAAAGGGGCAGAAAAGAGAAGTAAAATGAACAAAAAACAATCAATCAGTCATTGTGATAGCAATTTTAGTTCTTGACCTACAAGTTGATTTCTTTACTTTTTCTTGACTTTCATGACTGGTAGACAGCCTGTACTGTGTATGACGAGCTACGAACCGGTTTCTTTCACTATTGAATTAGTTCGCATTTCCGTCATGAGATGTCACCCTTCAGAAGCTCCCGAGTATAAATACTCTGGAGCTTGGTACAATCACCACAAGATGGAGATGCTGCTTCAATGTTGGAACTCTGCTATCTGTGTTTATCTTGCACTTGGAACCGAGGTGTGTGCCAATTTAGGAGCCAGCTTAGCATTTTTGTTGATTGATTTATTGAATTAGCTTATTATATATATAGGGTGTGATGATGAGAATAAGTGATGAAGGGACATTCACAAAGAACATCCATGCCCAGGCTTGGATTCGAACCTGGGATCTCTGGAGTCATAGCACACTGTGCCAGGGACCACTATATTACATACACATATATTACATATGAGAATACTTGTTATGAGGAAAATGTTGTATCATTAATTTGCTGAAAATTTTCGTTCTGATCCATCTTCAAGTTGCAATTTAATAAAAATGTAACCATTATTCACCTTTCAGCATCAAATTTCACTAAATATGCAAACATATAAGGTTTTTGCATACACAGGTATCCTGATATTATCTTCCTGAATTTTTCAATTTTACCACACTATGATATTTTTATCATGTCTGTAAAAGTTCTATAAGCAAGGTTTGTAAATGCTACAGACACAACTTACATTTACCTTATGAGATAACTAAACAAAAAATTAATAATAAATGAAAAACAAGTATGTGAAAGATTCCCGAGAAATAGGTCAGTTTGTTTATTTATAATAGTAACATAGTAATAAAATGTATGTAAACAAGTATGCATGCTTCTTCTGTTGATACACAGAGATAGTTTTAACAGAAGTTGAAAAAGGAATATTACTTAGATCACAGTCCGGTTCCTTCTCCTTTGCTGCACCTTTCTTCAACTTGAGGCTGCGTCTTTTGAAAGAGCCCGTGGCACCAGATGTCCCCCTTCGCAAGAGGAATGGTCGAGGTGGAGGCACTCTTCTTCCCTTTTTGTCATCTGCTTGTGCTTCTTCGCCCTGTTAGGTATTGAAAAATGTCATTTTTTTTTTCAGTTCCGTTTCAACAAATAATACAATATTAAATCATAACTGAGCAAAATAGACTGAATGAAACCAGACATGTATCTAGAAAGACTGAGGTCTAAACCAAGTGTCTCAAAAGAAAATAATAATAATCAGGCTTTGGTCTCGGGGTATGGGATGCACCTTGATTCAAGACTGCTGGGGAGAAGCATAACAACTTTTCTCCTGAGATTTCGGCCACTGTATGGGACTGGTGACCACCCACCATAGTGAGGAAATTGGGGAACTATGAATGAGTAACGTAACCCGATCATGGCAACCTACAACAATGACAGGGGGTTTGTCGTGCTGACCACATGTCACCCCATAACTGGTTAGATGATTGCCCACCCCTTCTGAGGAATGCTGGAGTGAGGCTGGCAGTCTGTAGGTAGGCCATGGCCCTCAAGAGCTGTTGCGCCATGGGTTATTTTTATAATATAATATAACAATATTAATTAAAATGTTACTGTCATTTATAGATTTATTCATGATAATATCTAAGTTAATTAATATTGCATTGTTATTATTGGATGAACAGGTAATAAAGAATGGTATAAGAATAGAGAAATAACATAACATATTCATTATCAAGCTTACATGTAGTTAAGTCCACCAAAATTTGTATAAAAACAAGAAAATTAATGTCAAAATGATAAAAAATTGAATATTTATTGAATAACAAAAAAAAAAGGTTGAATTGATAAAAGTAAAGTTCCTGATTAATATTTCATGCATATTATTATAAGTAGCAGTATGCATAAACCTTCTTTGATACTATTCTTCAAAACCATATGATCCCAATCTAATCCTTGCCTTCTAATAAGTTCGAAAGAAATAAATAACAGTCAATTAACAAGAAATGCTAAACAGGCATATTTTCATTATTTAATTTTAGAACTTGTTACATCTTTTAAAGGGGGAGTGTGGACCCCCTGAATGCATCCTTGATTTTACATTTATTGCATTATGCATCGATCCCAGTGCAACGAAGCATTAAAAATATTTTTAAGGAACACATTTCCTGACTTCTAGTGAACTACTTGTAATCAAGGTACCACCATAATCAGTGTCAACCAGTGAATTTGCAGTCTGAGAAGTCTCTAAATTACTTTCTGAAGACTTGCAAGAAAGCTTGTACCATTGGTCTAACCTTCAATTACTTGTTAAGTAATACTGACATAAATTTTGTTTACCCGTAACTGAACATTTAACAATTGCATGTCATGCTTCTTCACTTTATGGTTAATAATTGTTTACACTTGAGTCGGTCACATTATAAATTGTGTTCAAAACTTGATCACACCCTTCTTTGATATCATTTGTCAAAAGATTTTTCAGTTCCATGGAAATTTCTTTTCTTTTTTTAAAAAAAATCTGTTGTAGCTAAACTGAATTCTGCTATTTTGTATCTTTGTGATTATAAAAATTACTTAAAATGTACTATGTAATGTGAATTTTTTTACCAATATGAACGAAGTGCCAAGATAAAATCTACATATACCAATCACTACTAACTGTTGTTTCTTTCCAGTTTAAAATGGCTTTTGCTGTACTGCAAATTTCAATAAATAAATAAATAAAATAAATAAATGTAAAATTTCCTACATACAATGATGAAAATCTACCGTACCAGTCAGTTAGGGAGATAAAATGAAAAAGGATCTAGTGAAAGAATGAACATGTCAAAGTAATGTGATAAATAGGAACACAATCAGGAAACTACAAAAGTTGTTCACAAGACCTATTTTAAGAAATGAGAGGTCTTGTTACCTTAGTTACCGATCATAACTCACATTTCTAAGGGAAATATATTTCTATATGTACCCAAGTAACCACCACCATTGGGCCAACGTCACTTTTTATGTGGGAAAGGTTGGCTTTATGTCGGTTGGCAAATCGACGTTGGTCTTACGTTGGGACAAAGGTGGTCCCAACGTTTGCTCAACCATGGAAACGTGAGTCAAAATCAGTTTTAAAAACAAATTTTTAAGGCTAAGACAACTTTCAGGAGAATGCTGAAAATTCTATAGTGTAAAATAAGTGACATGTAACAGTGTTTCTTTTCGAATATTTCAGTCACAGCACATACTGGAAATATAATATATTTTTAATGAAAGTAGAAGGTATTTTTAATTTGCAGTCACTCACCAGTCCTTTGTCAGCCACTATGGATGACATATGTGTTGGGAATTGCTTATTGTTTGTCTCTTTTGCTGTAGTAGAACAAGAACATTCTTATAGGTATTATTGTGAAGGTGGTTAAGCAATGTTTATGTGCAGACTAAATTCCATGAAAGGTAAGTAAACTTTAGAAGGTTTTTGTGCCATCACTTGAAGGTATGGTGCCTTGAAAACAATGATACCACGTGACTGAGAAAGTGCTGTGTATTTTTTTTATTTTCATAAATAACTTGAACTATTGTTTACATTTGGCCTCACAATAAATTATGTATATATATCAGAAAACAAATCTATCCATTCTTTAGTTTTCATTACATTGGGCCAATGTAAAACCATACGTTGGGCCAACGTAAAAACATACGTAAAAACATACGTTGGCCCAACATTGGAACCACGGCCAAAATTACCGTTGGCCAATGATATGTTCTTGCATTGGGCCAACCATTTTCAGTACAGTTGGCCCAACCACTTTTGGTTACTTCGGTAATTGAAATGTGTGAATATTGCTGTACCTGGGCAGTGACAGTTGTATTGCTGCTTCCTTCAGACTCATTGTCTGGTTCATGCAAAACAAAACTTATCTTCCTCTCTCCTTGAACACCTGTGAATAAATAATTATGTTAGTACAAATCACATGGTAAGACAAATGTACTTTATTTGTATGGAAGTACAGCAAAAAGATTCTATCTTTTCCTTCTCTTCATGTTTTTTCTTGAAGAGGATGACAAGAGTTTATTTATTTATTAAACACTAGAGGCAAATGCCCAGTTACAGTGCTTTGAGGTATTGTATGAAAGTACAAGCCCAAATTTGGTCCATACAAGGATATAAGGAAAGAAAATTAACAAGATTACAGCGTTGTACAGAGTTGAATCAAATAATCAAATGTACGACAAGGATGATCATGTCTAAAACTTCGTTGTTGGCACTGATACTTCTAAAAACAAATTACAATAAGGCATGATTTTTTTTTCTTGTAATTTCAATTTGAAATCTATTTAAATTAATTTGAAATCAATTTAAAATAGAAATAATAATTTCTATAATTATAGAAATATTTTACATTTTGTATATTAGAGACCATTTTATGTACTTTTATTATTGGAAAGAAGAAGTTGAATTTGCTAATTGTTTTTTGTTTTCTTAAAATCAACTTTCTGATGTTATATTTTGCACTCTAAGTTTTTATTTCTGGGGCTATTTAATACTGAAGGGAAAAAGTCAGGGAAGTCCATTTTCTGTCATAAGTGAGGTAGTGGTGTAATTAGATGAAAGATGAAGAAACCATATCGCTGAGGCATCATTTCATTTTTTGAAACATATGTTTTTCTACCTTTCCATTTACATATCCCGTAAGGTAAAATTTCATTTTTCCGGAGTTTGATGAAAGTTGACTTACTTGTTCCCCCCCCCCCCCTCACTCTCAAATGAGAAAAAAAGTATGGATTTGAAAAGCACAAATGGTTTTGTAGATACAAAAATAAATAAAATACAATTGGAAAATTTACAAGGGGTTAGTGAGCACGTTTGTGCAAGTAATAGTTAGTGTTCTGTGGTTAATCAACCATTACGTAGGGTTGGTTTCAATTCTTATACAACTAACAATTTTGTGATTTTGTTCATTTTGGTTATCTTACAAGTAAATGTCAGTAATGAATTTAAATATTAACAAGTTTTATTCAAGAAAAACAAACAGTGTGATCATGTTCCAATATGAACTGAACTCACCCCCCTCTCGTTCCCCAGCAATGGACTGAAGACTTTGAGCTGAGGTCTGCGAGTGTCCCATGGATGACAATGCCATGCTCCAGCGTCGGTTGGCTTCTCGGCTGCATGTCCAAGGAACAGGCTTCTCCCTCGTGGAGAGCCTGGTTGATTTTGGCAAGGTCTGGTAGGTCTCCCTCAGGAAAGCCGTTATCTCAAAGAGAAGCACACACGCAACCATTCTCAGAGCAATCGGACAGTCGGAGCCATAAAGATTAACACTTGCTGTTGAAAGGGACAAGATAGTGTAAGTCAGATGGTTCATATATGCACCAATAAAATTCTAATTACATAAACATACACTTCATTCTGTGTTAACGTGGTCCCAGGTTTGATACCCGGTGGAGGCACATAGTGGTTCAGTTCCCACTGTCCAGTCCCGATGACCTTTTCTGTGCATAAAGTGGACATTCACAATTGTAATGCTCATCTTAGGTGATTTGAAAGGGAGAAAGTGGACCTCCCTGATGGCATAGTGGTATCATCGAATGATCCCAAGTTCAATACCCGGTGGATGTACTTAATGGTTCAGATCTCACTTTAAATTGTAGGCACAGTTTCGATTAGCCCATGTGTGCATAAAGTGGACATATAACAACAACTCAAAGGGTGATACTGCATTTTCTACTATATTTTTTCATGAAATGATGCAAAATTACATAGAAAAAGTTAAATGTATAGATTAATTGTGGACATAACACATTTCTGTGTCTGTCAATTCCACAGCTTTGGACCAGTAACTGAATAAATTTAAATAGATACTGATATAAATAGCAGCTGTGGAACTAATCTATGTAGTATTGCAGACTATGTACCTTCATCTAGAAAATCCTCTTCCTCATCGGCCATTAGTAGATCCTTCTGTCTGTTCTCCTCTGTCACCATGGAAACCACATTGCTAACATGTTGCTTGTCTTCTTCCATCATCTCCTCCAACCTAGCACCTAGGGCCTACAGACACAAAAATATGTCATGTGAAATATTCAACAACCACCAATGATTAGAGGCATGCATATTTCGTTTTTGATGAAAACACGAAATGTGAAGTAACATGTTGTAATGTTAATTTTTCAATTTTCTGAAAGGTGTCACGAAATGATGCGAAATGCAAAATAGGCTCTTAAACACGAAATTTAGAGTTTATTTACCGATGCGACACTTTCTGAAGTTTGAATTATCCTGTGAGATGCAATTCACGGAAAAATTTATTAATCTGCTGTCAATATTTGAGAAGCAAAATTGGACCCCTCTATACAGAAATAAACTTAATACTCTGGTAACTACATAAATGTTCTATTAGAAGGGATATATTTATTTTGTATTATAATTGCAGTTTTTAAATCAAATTTAGGATTATATTCACAATTTTAAAACCAAAATGTCCTTTCATATATCTCTTTTATCAGACTTTTCATTTATATAACACCAAAATTTTATTTTATTTACTGCTTTTGAACCCAAAATTGACTGTTTCTGTACCAAAATTTTGCTTTTTTTATGTACCAAAAATATGTGCCTCTACCAATGATTCATTTAGACTGAATTCAATACATTTTATTCTTGATAATTTTAAAGAGGACTGTAAGTTTAAATCAAATCACCATTGGCCTTCATCATGAGCAGACTAAAAATTATGGCCACCTTGCAATATCATAGCGTCAACAAGTTAAAGGGCGGTAGAAAGAATACCTGATTTATAAACAACATTTTTCTCTTAAAGATATTGCTTTTATCTTCGTACAAGATTGTAAGATGGCCGTAGTTTTTAGCACGCTCTTGATGAAGGACTGGTACACTGCAGATATGAAATTGCTACACAATCATAAAATTAAGAATAAGATGTAACATCCCACTACATAATTGGATTTTCACTCACAATACCTGGGTTTCAACTAGGGCCCAATACCAATGTATTGGCGATACTAGAGTATCAATCAGAAATTATTGGTTAGATTTTATTTACCGATACTGCTAACACAATTCTGAAGTTTTGGTCTATTACGAAGTCGCCAAAAATGTCATGCTACACTTTCACAAGTCCAACTATTCTGGATATTATGCAAATTCAGAGTTTCCATTTATTTTGCAGCAATATTGTGTGAAAAAAATATTTTGAGATTACATAACAGGTATTTTAATTATTGTAGATTAGGCACACACAGGAGATGTCTCAGTGGTTTGAGCAATGGAATGGTACGCTGAAAATTTCTACGTAGTACATCTCCTGTGTGTGCCTAATCTACAATAATTAACATCTCTACGGTGGGAGGAACCAGGCAACGTCGAAGTCTACTGTGTTTCAAAGGCAACCGATCCTGTTGCAGTAGCACTGGCAGAGATGATTCCATGAAGGTAAAACAGCGATAGCGAAAAATCAGGCGAGGCTAGGCCGGCTCGGTAGTTCAGTGGTTAGAGCAATGGCACGGTGTGCCAGAGATCCAGGTTCGAGTCCTCGTCGTGCCTGCATTTTTCAATGAAAATTTCTACATAGGTATTTTAATATTCCATAGTAATTCATCAATATTTTGAAGCAAAACAGTAATTTGATGCTTTTAATTAGAATGAAATAATCACCCACTAAAATTAATAAATATTTTGAAAAACTTTTTTAATTTTTAAAATTATATAGCACCACTATTCGTATTAGTGGGAACTAATAAAGAGTAACAATCTGGGTATTTGTTCAAAGTGAAATGAGTTCAGCTCTGGAACAAGGTGCAATAATTTCAGGTATCTTAAGTATACCTACCTCAGCCCACTGATAAAACATCTTCCCGGCTGTTCTTTGGAGGATATGAGTTCTCCTCATTCCAGATGGTGTTCCTCTATTTGACAAAGGACCAGAGGGACGGAAAATGGGGAAGTTCAGCTTCATCCATGTAGGCCACTGGCCTTTGTTGCAGCAGTGAACAAAGTATGCACACTCCAAAAACAATGCTGCTCTGGAAACTACAGGAGCATTAGGCTGGGGAAAGAAGAAAAAAACATGTCATTGAAGATAGTGATCATGTGACAAGCATACACAAAGCAGAATCATCATAAATTTTGTTAACACTATTAATTAAAACATTTTATATCTACTGTTTCTAAAATAGAGTTTGTTGTAGGCGGTGTTTAATAATAAATTGTTATAAATACGGAGAAACTAGTACTCACTTTTATCCGCGAAGCTGTTTTTTCTTCTTTTTCGATTAATTTCAGTGGCCACTGAACGAGGATGGTGGCAGTGGCCACTGAAATTAATCGAAAAAGAAGAAAAAACAGCTTCGCGGATAAAAGTGAGTACTAGTTTCTCCGTATTTATATACTACCGCGTCTCTCTTTTCCCAATCATAAATAAATTGTTGTTGCGAAAATAATTGTTGTTAACGTGTGAGCTAAGTACATATTACCAATGACACTTGCCTTGAAAGCAAATTTTCTTTTACAAAGTTTGAAACTTAAAACTGGTCAAAAGTGATTGATTGATTGATTTGGTTTATTTTACTTCACTTCTCTGCCACTTTTGGCTAATCGTAAAGATGAAGATGAGTGATGATATGATTAAAATGGGACAATTGCAAAGAGCAACCCATACCCAGGCTGCGATTCAAACCCAGGACCTCTGGTCTGCATTTGTGAGTCTCTGGCATCTGGACTCACAGCCAGTATAATCTTATGTGAAGTTCATGTTGTTGTCACCCTATATTTGTGATTGTTCCTTCATCCATCTTATCCCTGCTGGCAATTTCTACTGTTTTCAGTAGACAATTTCTACTGTTTTCAAATGACTTCTACTGTGTACTGTGAAATGTACTGAAATCCTATTGTTAGAGGCACATATTTTTGGTAAATAAATAAAATGAAATTTCGCTGTTATAGGGGGGTGAAAAAGTGCCATATAAAATGATATTTTGGTGTTAAAAAATGTGAATATAATCCCAAATTTGACTTAAAAACTGCACTTACGACACAAAATAAACATATCCCTTCTAATAGCACATTAAATCATTACCAGAATATTAAGTTTATTCCTGTATAAAGGGGTCCATTTTTGCTTCTCAAATATTTACAGCAGAATTAATCAATTTTTCGTGAATTGCGTAACTCACAGGATACTTCAGATGTCAGAAAGTGTCATGTCGGTATATAAAGGGTAAATTTTGTGTTTAAGAGTCTATTTTGCATTTTGCAGTTTATCTCGCATCATTTCGTGACAAAAAACGGTAGGAAAATGCACCTCACACCATTCAGAAATGTGAAAAATTAACATTAGAATGTGTTATTTCACATTTCGTGTTTTCATCAAAAACTAAATATGCATGCCTCTACCTATTTTAGATCAACTATACAGCTACTGTACTCTACAGTAAGTCTCCTGTACTGAAAAAACAATGTATATAATAATGCATAATACTTGCTACCATATATTATAAAATCATTTATTTACTCCAAGAATAGACAAATTAATTCTTGACACCATATTTTCAGTGATTTTGAAGTGAATTAGAAAAACAGTACATGAACTGAATTTCTACTATTTTTCTGATGAATACTACTGATGTCAGATATATCTTAATGAATAAGTTACTACAATTCTATCTTAAGAAATAACTCAACCTTAAAGTAGCTAGTAGTTTGAATACATGATCATATCAGTTGATTTTTTTTTCACCTTAGAATTTCCATGGTTATTATTATATCTGTATAATGCTATTGCTGAAAGGAGCCATGTTTTGATCAACATAGTCAACAGTGTTTGCTTGTTTTGGTTTATTAAGCATTGAGGGTCAGGTCTTCATTTAAACTAATTTTTTGCTGTTTTCGTGTGGTTATAGGAAGAACAATATGTCAATTTATGTATAAAAGAGTATGTTTTTCAATTGTCTACATGTGTGTTAACCACAATGAAGCTACACACTTAAAAACGTGTTAACTTTACTTGATTTCTTTGTTGTGTGAATGCATTTCTAAGTAGCAAGTTCCACATGCTTTACCATACAATTATTTTAGTTGTTTATACGATTTCGCCAGTGCATTTTCAGTTGTATAGATAAGAAAATTTTCATTACTGACAAGAGTACTGTTTTCAGAAAGCAATATACTGAACACAACAAAAGATATTAGTTGTACAATTATATTACTGAAAACATTAAGAGTACAGTTCAACTACTTAAGATAGAAGAAACAGTTAGACTAACAAAAACAGTAGAAAACATTATCAATCCAGTTTAGCTACTGAAAACAGTACACACAGTTGGGCTACTGCAAACAGTAGAAGACAGTAGCATTACAGTTCATCTACTGAAAACAGTAGATGTTTCAAAACACCCATTGATCTTCTGAAAACAGTAGACAGAATTTTCAGTACGGATATTACTACCATTGATCCTCGTTTTCGCGATTAGCTAAAGGGGCAGAAAAGTGAAGTAAAGTAAACTAAATCAATGAGTCTAACCAAAAATTCTTGACCACAAGTATAATATCTTGACTACAAGTATAATATCTTGACTTTTTATTGATTTCTTGACCTATTAGTTGATTACTTTTTCTTGACACCTTGATAGTGAAAATAAACAACGCTACTTACCAAGTCCAACGTGGCAGCAAGTAAATGTGGGTCCGGAACAGAACCAGGCTGGCAAGTCTCCAGGAGAAAGGAAAACCTCTGCATACCTCTCCGGACAGGAAGCAGAGGAACCAGCTTCCTCTCCTTCAGGACCACGAACTCTGATTCTCGTGACATGTCCCCAAACTCCATCGAGTTCCTTCTGCTTAGATCTGGAACATAATTTTGCGAGTTAACTAAGTTTGTTTCACAGGTGCATAAATGTTGTAAAGAAAATGATGGTTAGAGTTATAATTTTTTCCTATGTGAAATGTGAAAACTTCATATTCGTCAGAATTTCTTGAAATATATTTATTATGTGGCCGCGGTGGCTCAGTCGGTAACGCGTCTGACTACCATGCTAAAGGTCCCGGGTTCGATCCCCGGCCGGTTCAAATCCGGGAACTTTTCTAACGGTGGAAGCGGCCCCGGCGCCCACCCAGCGTCGAATAACATGGGTACCTGGAGGAAACCCTGGGGGGTAAAGGCGGTCAGGGGCGTGATGCTGATCACATCACCCCCACTCACGACCGGATCAAGAAAGTGTGGGGCGTTACCCCCACACCCCCTATACACCTTCATGGTGTGGTGCTATGCACAGGGGAACACTTTACCTTTTTTTTTACCTTTTTATATTATTTTTTTTGGTGTTATCATTTACCTGGCAAGGCTTCACAGTGAAATCACAGTGTCATGAGTTCAATTCCCAGTGGAGAAAAAAGTGGTTCGGAATCTTCTTTTAACTGTTTATTCAGTCCCGATTACCTTATCTGAGGGTAAAGTAGGCAATCACAACTGAAGTAGCATGTATTGTGACATTGTTTCGTATCGTACCCAAGGTAAAAGTGAGCTGTTATCCTTAGCTTAACAGGAAGCAGACAAAGGAATGCTTAATAAGAAATTACGCAAACACTAGAGGGCAGTCGATGAGTGTTGATGGTGAGAGATGGGGGTCGAGGAGAGCGGATAGTGAGGAGAACCTTTGGAACTTAGGGACACTTTTTGGACAGTGAGGAGCAAGATGAGTGAAATCTGACAGGGAGGTCAGATGTGTGACAATTGCCATTATTGAAAGGACAATCTGTGGGAATAATCGTCATCCAAACGAAATGGGAGGTAACTAAGATCCTGTCCATATCGATTCAGTCGTGGAGAGTATAAAACCCATTTCTAGTTCAAGTCAATTCCATTGCCATTCCTTTGAACGTTATCTCTCGCACATCTTGCTTTTAGGCCAAGCGAGTAATAACTTTCAGGAGATGACTGATGAATAGCTACATCACCCAAGAGACAACTTAGGGTCTCTGGTTCGATCCCGATGTAGTATTAAAACTACGTTACGGTTTGTTGTCAATTACCATTGATGCAAATTTTGCTTTCCTCGGGCAGACAATTAAGCTTCCCAACTGTTTGTCATCCATTTTGGGAGATTACAACAGTGTTTTATCAAATGTTTTTAGCTTTTTGCGAAGAGCCGGACTCTTCCACTGTCTGTGAGAGAGCTTTTAGTTTTGTCTTACTTTTTAATGTGTTGTGTTTGTCTTTACAACCTTACACTTTTCACTTTTCTCAAGGGACTTTTTACACCCAGTTTTAAATCTTTAAGTAAGAATTTTAGATAAAGGGATATTTCCCCGTACACATGCAAGGGTGCAAAATGGCTTAATGTATGGACACACCCAACAATTTTAATTCAATCAATCAATCCTAATGGGATCCATTGTCTAATTTATTATTTATCTATTGCTACACAGGGCCTCCCTGATGGCTTAGTGGTAACATCATCACTTGTAATCAAGGGCTCCTGGATAAAATACCTGGTGTAGGCATATGGCAATGGTTCTATTCCCTGTAAACTAAACTGTAGTATTTTGTAGTCATAGACAAAATTTAAGGTCTGGAAGGTAATAATAATAAATAAAATAATAATAAATTGTCTTTATTCAGCGGGCAAGGTTCAGCCAAGGGCTGCTCTGCTACCTAACCCTTGTCAATATGATAATACATATGATAATCCATAAGTTTATATAACTTATGGAGCAGTAAGCTAAACTTAAAAAAAAAAAAATGAAGAAAGAAAAACATACATAGGAATTAGTTGCATACAAAAAAAAAAGTATAACTAGAAATACAAAAGACAATAGTAATAATAATACAATAATACAATTCCTTATGGTGAGTGACTTGATGCCTTCAGTATGTGCTGCCATTGTTCCATTAACAGCAGATCTTTTATTTTACCTTTGAAATTTAATGGGTTGTTTACACTAGCAATATTTGCAGGCAATGCATTCCATGCTTTGGGAGCTGAAAAGGAGAAAGATGATTTGTAGGCCATAGTAGAGTGATTGGGTAAATCGAAGTTGTTCCGCTTACGGGTAACATACTGATGGATTTCCCTACGGGAATGCATCTTCTCAAACAGGTACTGTGGTTTACCTTCTGTCAGTATGCGGTGTATGAAACAGAGATAGTGCAACTTCCTTCTGTTTGCCATGGTAAGAACCTGATTATTATTTAAGAATGGAAGAATATGATCGGATCTTTTTGCTTGAAAAATGTATCGGAAGCACGCATTTTGCACCATTTGTATTTTTTTACTGAGCTTTTGTGAGAGTTGAGGGCTGTAAACATTATCACAATAGTCGAACAATGGGTAGATTAATGCTTGGATGAGTCTTAGCTTGCATTCCGCAGGAAGGAAGTCACAGAAACGATTCAGATTCCTAATTGTTCCATAAGCTTTCCTACATTGCGTCTTTACATGTTCTGTCCAATCAAAAATTTCGTCAAAAATCAGACCAAGATTTTTAGCAGTGTTATTCCTGACAATGAGCAAATTGTTTATTTTGAGCTCGATCTTAATATTTTTAATTAACGACCTTGAATAATTAGAACCAATGATTATGAAAGTGGATTTTTCTGGATTTATTTTAAGACCATTAGATACACACCAGTTACTGACAATGTTCAAGTCAGAATTTAGTGACTGAAGCTTATGTTCCAATGAAGCGTAATGATCTGAGAAATATAATGGGTATCGTCTACGTAAAAATGTGGAGTGAAGAATTTTTAGGAGGGGGCCTAATATCGATCCTGCTTTCAGCGTTATAGGTTGAGACAAGTGAGATGGTGAATTATGTAATACGACCCTTTGACGTCTGTTAAATAGATATGTTTGAAACCAGTTTAATGTTGAAGGAGAAAACTTGTAATATTTAAGTTTGGCTAATAATAAATCATGCTGCACCGTGTCAAAAGCCTTACTGAGATCCAGAAGTACTAAAATAGTGACTTGCTGTTTATCAATAGCATAGAGAATATCATCTACAACTTTAGCAAGAGCAGTAACAAACTAATTAATTTTAAAAACCGAGCTTCCATGTCGAAAGGGTTAAATTACCACAGAATACTGATGATAAAAAATTGGGTCAAAAACTCAAATCATTTAAAATAGTGCATTTTCGACTTACTGTTTTAACTGAAAAGGAAAATGAAAAAGCAGCTCAATATATTTAAGGCAGTAAACAAAATATTTACTTACAGCTTCCAGGTGCTTCCTCAGTGCTGCCATCTCTCTTTTTGCCTTTTCCAAAACCAAATTTGTTGAAGTGATCTCCCATTCTCCGCTTGGCCTTTTGAAGTGTTTGGCCAACATGACTGTAAGATATGGATTTGACATATGACATAGAATCAGATACTATGGCAATATATACAACATCAAGTTTATTATTGTATAGGCATTATAATACAAGTAATAATCCATGGTGTAACAGCCCGTAAGGGCAAGTGTCTACCTACAGACTGCCCACCTCACTCCCATCAGGGGTGGCAGATTATCCAACTAGTTAAGGGGTGATGTGTGGTCATGACAAACCGTCAGTCATTGTTGTACGTTTTCTATGACTGGGTTATGCTACTCATTCGTAACTCCCCAATTTCCGATCCCATACACAAGCCGAAATCTCAGAAAAGTTATGCTTCCCCAGGAGACTCGAACATGTGTGCGTCCCACAGCCGGAGCCCAAAACACCTTAGACCACACTACCGTGGTGCGGGACATATGGGCATTAGGGGCACATATTTTTGGTAAATAAAAAAAGGAAAATTTCAGTACAAAAACAGTCAATTTCGGGTTCAAAAGCGGTAAATAAAATGAAATTTCAGTTATAACGGCGAAAAAGCAGCATATAAAATTAAATTTTGGTTTTCAAAATGTGAATATAATCCCAAATTGATTTTAAAACTGCACTATTACACAAAATAAACATATCCCTTCTAATAGCATGTTAAATAATTACCAGAATATTAAGTTTATTCCTGTCCATTTTTGTTTCTCAAATGTTTGCAGCAGAATTATTCAATTTTCCGTGAATTGCATATCTCACAGGATAATTTAGACTTCAGAAAGTGTCGCGTCTGTATATAATTGGTAAATTTCGTGTTTAAGAGCCTAATTTGGAATTTTCGAGTTCATTTCGGATCATTTCCTGACAAAACAGGGTAGGAAAATGTACCTCACACCTTTCAGAGAGATGAAAAATTAACATTAAAATGTGTTATTTCACATTTAGTGTTCTAGTCAAAAACTAAATATGCATGCCTCTAGGCATTATATAAAAGGTTTTTTATTGTTGTTTTTTTTTTTTTTTATCTAAAGCTATCTCCAGATTTATTTCTCATTAACAGTGCTGAGCTAATGCTGATGTATGAGTAACAGTCAGCAGTTACTAGTTAAAATAATACACACAATAAACAATAGCGTGTTCAAAATGTGCATTTTAGTGTTTGGGCAGGACCTTGAAATGTGTGTATTTTTAAGTTGTTTCTTTATATCTTGTATGATTTTGTGTGTTCCATGCAGTTTTTGAATGTATATTTTATGTGTCAAGTAGATCTTTTCATGTAATTTCCTAACTTTGATCAAAGCACAAACCAACCACCAACTTACCTTGCACTTCCCTTCTGGGTGATTCTATTTGGGAATCTTGCAAAGGAACTCTCCACAGGAGAATCTATGCCATTGTAACTGTCAGTCGAGCCAGGTTTGTTTACTTCACTCTTGAACCAGTTCACTATAAACAAATAAATAAATAAAATAAAGTCAAATAAAAACAAAAAGGATATTGTGTGATGAACAGCATTACGTAATAGTATATAAACTCTGATCCTAGTTTTTTTGAAATTTGAATATTCCTGGAATTAGCGAATGTGAAGCAAACTTTTGAGGTTAATAAATAATGTTTCTATGATTAGCTGGAAATTTTAAGAAAGAAAATGCAGCATATGTTCTGATAATCCCAAACTGTTATGTTACCATGGCAATGTCAATGTTGCCAAATACATAAACGTCACACAACTTATTACAGATTTAAAAAAAAAATTGTTATACAACTTTATACATTAACGGAATAAACAAATTTGAAGTTTAAAACAGATATGAATGACTTATTTTAAATTTACAATGAAAACATAAGGAACACCAACATAAGAAGCAAAAAAGCTTGTGCTGTAATTGAGAACATTTACAAAACTCTTTATAATTAGCTGCATTACTGCATGAATAATTTGTAAAAAAAACTACGATCCTTCTGTGATACAAGTGTCTATATTCTCAATGCATTTTTTTTCAACAGATGTACCAGTTATCAATTTATCTCTTGAAAAAGATAATCATTATTTTTATTCATTTTGCTTCAATAAAAATACCATAGTCTGAAAAAATCATATGTTCACAGCCGACAGATATTGTTTCTCACTTACGAATACAAATACCAAGATACCAAGTACATTAGAATAAATAAAGAAAATGAAAAAGTCCTCTAAAAGCATTGGAAATCTCTATATATGATATATATAAACATGTATGTATGTGTATATGTGTGTGTTTGTATGTTCAGCAATAACTCTCGAACACCTGGAGCGATTTCAACCAAACTTGGTACACATATCACTTGCAATCTGGAAAGAAATACTGTGGGGGCAAGACACCCCCGGCACCCCTAGTGGTGGGGGTAGGAAGGGGACATAAAATAGCATTCTGTTGCCTGGCATTTTTGTGTCATATCCTGCAAGTTATGCTTACTGCAACACAGAACATCGAAGTTGGTTGCCTACACAGAAGGTGCGATATTGCTATCCTCAAGCTATTTCAACACATATCACTTACAATCTGAAAAGAAATACTGTGGGGGTAAGACACCCCTGGCACTCCTAGGGGTGGGGGTGAGAAGGGGGTGACATGTAAAAATAATTGAAAATGACCGATATTAGTGTGGAATCCATAGTTTTCAGGGTCACTAAGATGAATAGTCACACTCTCAATGCCGTTCAACTCCAAGTTCATTTTACACTATAGTTAGAATTCATTATTTTCCTGTCTAATAGAAGACTGGGATAAATAAATAACCGGGCAATGCCAGGCAATCAGCTAGTGTTATATCAATATCACACCACTCTAAAAACATGCCAGAAAAAAAATCTTCAAATTTAAAAATTAATCTTACACAAGATATTTTATTTATAACTTTCTTTCACATCAGGGGAAAATAAACCATGCCATTCATCAACTCTGAAACTTACCAATCTGAAAGCGAGATGACTTCCGGGTTTTCATGCTTGGGCCAGAGTCATTTTTCAAATTCTTCTCACTGTGGCGAGGAGTGAGAATATAATGCTTTCTTCTACCTGCTGGACTTTGACTAGTTTTCGTTAAGTCCTCGCTTTCCTCAGTCTCCAACAAACTCTGCAATGCAACACCACAAAATACTTCATTCATTTTACATCCTTCATTATTATTAGTCAGGGTAAATTTTGTGTAGAGTATTCTGATGACATTACATATTGTTAATTTAAACTGGACAACTTCTACTAAAAAATAACAATCTAATAAGTTGTTTTATTCTATATTTTTAAGCACCAAATGTGTTGAAAGTAATTAAAAAAACACAATTTGCATTATTTTGCAATTTTGAATGCATAAAAGATGTCAGAACATTCACATACATAAACCATTTTATTTGCAACAATTAAAATTTTTCTGTTTTTTTTTTTTTTTTGTGTGTTTGAGAAAAATCACAGTCCCTAGTAATGGATAGTATTGCTGTTGGCTCTCACCTAGAAATAAAGCATTAACAATACTTGGTAAACAATTCCTCATATATTTCATTTATATTTATGATACTTGAGTTACAGAGGAGACAAAACAATTAAAATGACATTCAATGGGTTGCATGAATAAAACTGAGCACCTGCCCATTTCTCCAACTTTTTGCAGCAAGTAATCCATATCACATTAACCCTTTCTGCATGAGTGACGGGCATAGCCCATTGTACAATTTCTGTCCAATAAGATGAGCGACAGGCATAGCCCATTGTTCACTATAAAATTACATTATGAATAAACGATGGGCTATAATCGCACCATGCCTCTTGTGCATGAGTGTTATAACCACCTATTTCAAATTCCAAGCACTAGATATCAAGTTTTTCACTACTGAATTTTACTTGTACTTGTGTTGAATTAAGTTGCACTTTTGTTTATATTCTTGAAAATAGCATTTAATAATTTATATCCACATTGTGGAAATTTCTTACGATGATTCCGGTTAGAACTTTTTAGTTAGTTACGATTTGTATACTAATAGAAAATTGTTCAGAAAATTCCACACTTATGGGGTTAATAAAATTGTTCACACAGGGAACATGTTAAGGATGTGTATATGAATGTAAGTCATAGTTGAGAAGTTGTTAGGTTGGAAACTATGCAAGGGAGTATCTTATTCTTACAAAGATGGAGCATTGCTCTGCCACCAAGGTCATGCACATTTTTATTAATACAACCAAAGTAATACAGCTAAGCATGCAATTTACTCCAAGCATGCATTTTAGATGTTAGAAAGTGAAAGCATACAGCACAAGTAGACGAAGTGCTTCTTTTCTTCACAAGGAACTTGCGCCCACCCTTGTCATCCATGATGTAACAACCACCTTGGAACTCTGGTTGTTCATCGCCCTCCGACTGCTGCATGTGCCTATTGAGAGAGCATTTGGGCATGTTAGTAATTGTTAAGTTGTTAGGTGTTAGGATCAGATGAAACAGATTTAAAAACTTACTACAAATTCTGCCAGATAAGACAAATGGCCTCCTGTCCTGTAAAAAAATTACACATGACATAAAGTATTATATTTCATTTAATAGTTTTGTAAAACAATGCACAATTTGATAATCATTTATTGAACAATCCTTATAAAACCAAACAGCATTATTTCAACAGTACATACAATAGCAGTATTATAAATTTAAGCCATATTTAACATAATGCACCTTATTATTTTAAAAAAACTTCCTTTTTCACAATTAAAATAACAATGAAAACTTTCATCTGCATTAAACAAGAAAATGTATTCTGCAAATCAAAATAACACATACAAATATAGCAAGAAGCTATTTATTAAAAGCAGCCTCTACAAAATTATTAATTTGTATGCTATATTTTTCACTAGATGCTTCACAACAATATGCACGTTCTCTAGAGATGGAGTCATATATGTAAGGCAAACATCAAGAATAATTGGAAAGAGATGGCATGAATGCGATTTAGTAATTACAAATTCAGACTTGTCAGTTCACATCTTTCAGGAAACAAATGATTAAAAAAAAAGTAACAGATATAGATTTATATGTATGGGAAAATCATTCAGTGCAAAAAGACATGAAGAAATTAATTCACTTTTTCACGTGTGGGTGATGTCATCACCTCCGAAATTACTGCAACTAAAAAGGCCAAGAAACTTCGTACAAAAGTAAGATTTTGAATTGCCTGATATTTAGGATTTGCAATTAAATTGACCCTTGCAACTACCATGTGCCTGGATTAGAAAGAAAACTAGGCACTATGTTTTGACTTATTGGTATCGTGCAAACAATTGCAATTACCTTATCACCCTTGTTGTTTGAGTGTCTGGTTGCTTCTTGTGTGGCCTACTTGCAGAATCAAGTAGGCCACTGAGTGCCACACGCCTAAAAACACCTCCATGAGCCTCTTTAATATATGTCATCAGCTGACGAACATCACAATACAAAGCCTGAGAGAGAAAGGAACGGATGCATAAGTTAAGACAAAACATAAGATAAGTAACAAAACTAAGGCTGAGCCAATGCCAATATACCAGTGATATCGGAAAGTATAGGTTGGAATTCATCTACCGATACCAGCCAATACTTTCCCGACATTTTGGTCTCTCACAGGGTCTGAAGAAATGCCACGTAACACTTTTGCAGAGTCTAATTACCTGCAAATAATGCAAAACTCAAAGTTTATTGTTACTTTGCACCAATTTTACGCAAAAAAACTGTATTTTGTGATTACATAACATCTGTTTTAATATTCTGATGTAATTCTTGAATATTTTAAAGCGCTTCTCTTGGTAAATTGATGCATATGATTGGAGAAGAATATTTACATGCCAATATTGATCAATATTTTGAAAATTTTTAATTATTCCAATTTTCAAGTATCGGTATCTGTATTGATGGGAATCTGTAAGAGTATCAGTATCGATATCGGTTCAAGGTGGTATCGGCTCAGCCCTAAAAAAAATATATCATTTCGTAACTTCTGTTTTAGTGTAAGTAAAATATTTTAATATTAAGAATACTGAATTCTAAATTCACCAAACCAAATAAAAAATTATATTTGTTAAAACACTAGAATAACACACAAACAGCTCAATGAAAAATGCTTAGGAGTTCTTCCGAGCTTTCGACTCCTTCACGGAATCATCTTCAGGGTTGGTCGAGGGAAGACGGAGTGGATGCAGTTGTAGTTCCACTGGTGTTACTTAATGTGTCTCAGACAGATGTGTCTCCGTGAAGGAGTCGAAAGCTCGAAAGAAATCCTAAGTGTTTTTCATCGTGCTGTATGTGTGTTATTCTAGTGTTTTAACAAATATGTTGCCGGCACGTGACGTAAGAAGTTTTCTACTGTCATAAAAAACTACATTTCGCTTCTGAAATTCTGCAAGACCAACAAATAGGAGGGGGTGGCTTAACAGTTCTTGCCCAGACTTCCTTCTGAAAATATGTGTAATTTTGTCAATTTGCCAATTTGCAGGATGATAACACCATTTGTTTCACTGTTTTAAGTCATTGGAAGAACCATGATGGAGAAAAATGTGGAAAAGTATTAACTTTTTGCAACACAATGCTCCCTCACAAAAGGCAGGGAAGACACTGGCTGTCGAAGGTTTTCAGGTTTCGGTGCATAGACCATCCACCCTAATTGCCAGATCTTGCCCTGTCGGACAATTACCTATTACAAGACAAAGAAATGTTATAAAAATAAAATGTTGAGTAATGAAAGTGGATTTAAAAGTTGATTAATATGATATAAATTATCCTCATTAGCAGTTCGTTAAACAGTCTGTTGTCAACAAACTGGGAGGTATGTCAAATGTTCTGATTACTACCCATGGAGTATACTATGGCTATGCTGTAAACGCAGCTCCAACTTGTTTGTCATAGAAAAGAGCTAGGTATTAAGACATTTCCTTTGCAAAATCAAGGTGAATCACATATTTTTTATTTCTAATTGATTGATTGATTTGGTTAATTTTAATTCGGATTTCTGCCACTTTTGGCTAATCATGAAGATGAGGATAAGTGATGATATGTTGAAATTGATGAAGGGACACTTACAATGAACACCAATGCCCCAGCTGAGATTGAAACTTGGGACTTTTGATGTTGTAGATGTTTTCATTTATAAAACCAATAAGAAAGTAGCAAAAGTCTATTAAGTTAAGGTATATTTGTGGAAAAACTATCAAATAAAACAACATGAACTTAGAATATGTTATGCTAAAGTATTATTACACATTCATGTAAATAGCTTATGTGCTTTAAACCATTACCAATTCAACCTCTCTTATTGCTACTTCCTTACGGACTATGAAATGACTCACCATATTTTCCTGAGTTTTTAATTCCTTGATGGATGCCACCAGCCTACTGACCAAAGTCTTGAATATGTTGGCCATCATTTGTCCTTCAATTCCCCGACTCCCTCCACCCCCTAATCCAGCTCCGAAATTTGTGGCGTAGCCTCCTTGGGTTACCATGTCTGGAGATTTGCTGGCACTTCGCTTCTGATCTGATTTGAAAAAAAGAAAGACATTTTCAACTAGAAATAATGCAAACCACTATTAAAACTGTAATTGGTGGTCAGTTTTTCACTACAATTTCTAGCACGCAGTGTTAATTGGACATTATCCATAGTTATTGATATACCAGATATGAAAGGAAAATTATAATATAAAAAGTAGGGATGGGACCGATTAATCGGTACTCTATCGGTATCGGCCAATATAGACATATCGGTGTATCGGTAAAATTACCAATTAATTTACCGATCCAATATATCGAATATATGATATATATATATATGTATCTTATAATTTAGTGCAAAATTCTGCCATTTTGTTATAATTTTTATGGATAATCTCGATGCCCTACTTTCTAAAAAAGTAAATGTCTAAATATTCAACACTTGTTTTGCACTGCAGTCACCTCGAAACACACATTTGTTAAGGAGATCAATGAACATTTCAGGTTCTTCATGTACCATATCTAATTTTATATCGGATCGGTAAAATATCAGTATCGGTAAATTTTATATTGGTACTTTATCGGTATCGGCCAAAATTTCATATCGGACCATCAAAAAGCTTTGAAGTCAATGACTATGAGGGTCATTATATTTAATTTGATTTGCTTTTAATATCAAAATGTATTACTTTAACTATAAAAGAGGAAACTTTTAATAATGTTCAGTTACTATTTTCATCATAACTCTCACATGTTCTTTTTCAGGGTGCGTGCCAAAATAGCAAATCCAAAATTCATGACCTTTCCTTCTTTTTCCTTGTCCTTTTTTCCCTTTCTCTTAACATATATTTAATCGCGCCCTAGTTATTTAATTGTGCTCTACTTAGGGATAGTTGGAAATTAAGAAAATAGATATTTTTTTCAATGAAAAAGCCCTATGATGAAAACTGAAGCTGCACTATTTAGACTTGCTTTAATTATTATTAATGCATGTAAAAATTAATGCTTCAGACTTCACCCTGGATGGAGAATGGCCACATTCCTTTACTTAATATTTTCGCAAAACTTCATGCATGTAAGAATGTAACTCTTAAGAAACAAGGTGATAAAATCTTAACCACAACTCAATACAATCTTAGATTTCCAAATATTCAATTTTATCAAATCCCAGTACAGGTATATAACAATGTAAATTCATTATACTGTAAAAACTAGCAAAAATTATTGACCTTAAGCATAATTTCTTGACTTTTTCTCGACTTTCTTGACCTACCTGTTGATTTCTCGACTGGTAGACACCCTGTTTTTACAACACAATTTTAGACACAGCTGTTAGGCAAAGTTTTGACAGATGGTTTCCTTCATTTGATTTTTTTTTTATTTAGTGTCACTATGATGAGGGTGAAAATGATGAAGTGACACTCACAAAGAACACCCATGCCCAGGCCATGATTCGTACTCAGGACCCAGGTTAGTTACAGTATGTAACATTGTTATTCGTACACACAGAATTTCCGAGGAAAAAATGTCATATCTACTAGTAAATATAATTATTTTCATATGTACCTGGAAATTAATGTTAATGAATGTTTCACCAACAAATGTCAATAAAAATGTATGTTTAAAGTGTATAAACAGAGCATATAATTTGTGTGAAAAGAGAAAAACACGCTGTTTCATGCAACATTGTTATTCGTACAGGCAAGAGTTTCAATCTTCCTCACATACAGCACCACCGCTATTCGGGTGATTTCATGCAGTTTGCAACCCACACCCATAGTTAGAGATGTTCCAAGAAAACCAAAAGAGCGACTGTTGAATAAACGTGATGAACACTTTATTTTCAAAAAAAGTGCAAGAAAACCCTGGACTAAGTGTTCCTCAGTTACGACCGTTAGTAGAAAATGTTGCTGGCAAGATGATGTCCGATCAAACTGTCCGACGTGCCTTGTGGAAGCATGGATATCATGGCAGAATACCACGAAAGAGGCCGTATGTAAATAAGGTGAATCGCATACAGCGCCGCCGCTATTCGGCGATTTCGTGCAGTTTGCAACTTCGTAACAAGTTTGAACATGCAGGCACGCTCCCCATCAAGCGGAATGCTGGCATAGGTATTGTTGTAGGGCTATTATCTATCTATCAGCATGTTCGAAATGGGCAAGGTGAAGGAACTTAGTTCCGATCTGAAGGATGTTATTATAAATTTGGCCCTTAGAGGTTATTTGTTAAGAAAAATTGGACAAACAGTCAATAAATCACACTCCACAGTTCAATACACAGTAAACAAATTTAGAGAGGAAGGTTCAACACAGAATGTGCCAAGAAAACCAAAAGAGAGACGGTTGAATAAACGTGATGAACACTTTATTTTCAAAAAAGTGCGAGAAAACCCCCGACTAAGTGTTCCTCAGTTACGACCGTTAGTAGAAAATGTTGCTGGCAAGATGATGTCCGATCAAACTGTCCGACGTGCCTTGTGGAAGCTTGGATATTATGGCAGAATACCACGAAAGAGGCCGTATGTTGAATCGCAGGAATGGACTTTCATTCGCGAAAGAGCACATCCACAAGGACCAGGAATTTTGGGATAGTGTCATATGGTCAGATGAGTGCAAGATTAATATATACGGGTCAGATGGGATAAATAGGGTCTGGAGAAAATCAAATAAAGACAATGATCACATTAACACAGTTCCAACAGTTAAACACGGTGGTGGGTCATTAATGATTTGGAGCTGTATGTCGTCCAAAGGTGTTGGTACCATCCAGTTTATTGATGGTATCATGGATGCATATGTTTATGTGGACATATTGAAGAACAATGTAAAGCAGAGTGCCCAAAAAATTGGACATGCTGCATATCTACAGATTCCAACAAGACATTGACAATAAACATAAGGCACGAGTTAACATGAATTGGCTAATATGGAATGTGCCCAAACTACTACAAACACCAGCTCAAAGTCCAGACTTAAATCCCATTGAGCAATTATGGGCAATTTTGAAGCGGCGAGTCCACAAAGCAGGCGTGAAGTCCAAAAAAGAGTTGAAAACTGTCGTACAAGCCGAGTGGAATAAAATAAGCTCTGAAACATGTCGGAAACTGGTTAATTCTAAGAACAGGTGTCCAGCAGTAATTAAAGCCAAGGGATACGCATCAAAGTTTTAAGAACTGTCAGTCAATTTGCTCTGAATATACTTTTTATTTTATATTATTAAGTGTACGAATAGAAAAGTTGTACAAAAAATGGCATGTTTCTCTTTCAGTTTCATTTAATTCATTATTGTCACTGGTTATACAGAATTTGGGTAAGATTTTATGTTTCTAATGATATTAGTTATTGAATTGTAAAGAAACAATTTCAAAAGAGTGCATTTCCTTTCAGATATTAAAGCATTTTCTTTGAAAATCCGTGTGTACGAATAAGAATGTTACATACTGTATATTCATTTATATTTTGCCACATGTTTCCACCCTGTGACCCTTACAATGACATTTTTTCCCCAGTTTAGGGCTGGGTCTGTAGCCCCCATAAATCATGGGCTGAAACTTTGCTTTCATTAATACGAACTTAGTAACCTTCAATATAAAGTGTGTCCCAAAATTATTGCAGGATTCAAATTGGGTGTAATTTTCTTTTTCTGCAGGGTTGCTAGCATTCTGCAAGGTCACATGTTGTACTAAATATGTTGCGGTTAGTCAATATGGAGCGCTACATGATGGAGGAGAGAGTGACGATCATTAGAATCCATTGCAAGTATGGAGAATGTTTCGCTGAGACTGTGTGCAAATTAAGTGACATTTTCGGTAGGAGAAACTCCCAAAAAGAAACAACTGTGAAAAGACTAGTTGAAAAATTTGAACAAATAGGTTCAGTTGGAAACAACAACAACAACAAAAAAAAAAGCAGGCTGATTTCATACCGAAAGTTCAGTTGAAAACATAGCTACTATGAGCGATAGTGTGGCAGAGTGTCCTGAAACCATCATCGGCCTCTGCAACTGGAAATTTCAAAAAGTACAATGCAATGGATTTTAACTTATCCTATTCCATATTTAAAGGCAATGTTTACCCTTTCACATAATGTGATAACTTTGCCAACTAATAAATAAATAAAATGTTATTTTCTTAAATTAAATCTGCATTTCTTTAGGGTCACCTTTTATTAATTTCTTCATATTCCTTCACATAATTTCTTTCCTGAATCCAAAGCATTAAAATTACACTAAAGTTTTTGTAATTAACCTGGCAACACTACTCACCTTTGCCAGTGCCTCAGGCACATGGCCCTGTGGTCACTCCACAGAGCTTGCTCTGATGAAAATAAAACCAGAAATAACTTACTCAGAGGCGAGAGAAGAGAACTCGGGTCGACACAGAATCCCACGTAAGCATGGAAGAAGTCCAGAATATCAGTTATGGACTGGTTGTGGACCATCTGTCTCAGAAAGTGAGAGAACTGCTTCTGGCTGGCTCGGTGAAGCTTTCCGAGTATTGTTTGAGCCTGAGAACGAAGAAAATCAGCTGGAGGTCCCCTATGGCCATCTCCACACCCTTGAGGACATCCCAAGTGTTTATAAACTCTGAAAGCATGATGAATACATGTTAGTATTGGTGAAATCACTATATGAGGATCATTAAAAAAAAATAATAATAATTACATGCTCATAACTGCCTACTTGTATAATTGTGGAGGATGAGGTTATTTATTCCTTTGTAATAGTCTCCAGCCGAATATAGCACATGTTGCCAAATTTCTGGCAATTTCCTCACACAGTCAGAGGAATCATTTTTCTGCATATCACTGAAGGACAGCCCTAAGGCCTGCACCATTATCATTGATGGTCTCATCGTTGAGGATCTTGTGCTTCCAAAACATGTTATAGTTGCAAGAACTCATGTCCAGCTTATAGGGGTATGCTTTAGCATTCCACCAATCCGACCGCTCAAGCAGTTGCCCTGCTGAATTTGCAACATGGCACCTTAAATTGTGATGCAGCACAATCGGATGTTTCGCAAGAAGCATTGGCCGTTTCCTAAGAATAGCTGGATGAAGGTAACGCTCCAGAAAGCTACTGTAATATTCACTATTCACAGTAACTCCTTTCAGTACTGTGTAATGGGCCTCCCCAATGGCGTAGTGGTAAAGTTGTCACCTTCTAATCAAGGGGTCACAGGTTCAATACCCAGTGGAGGCACAGTGGTTTGTATCCCACTTTAAACTGTAGGTCCAGTCCCAGTTAGCCTATATATGCATAAAGTGGACTTAAAACAACATACCAAACAAACATACAGCACTGTGTAACAAAGGAAAACAACTTCATAGTCATAGGCAACAAGAAGTATAATTTTAATGTTGCTGGGTGCTTGTTGGAACTTTCACGGTCTTGGCAAGTCAATATGGCACTTAATCACTGTTTGATATTGATGTGCCTCTTCATGACAGGCTTGCACAAGTTATCTGTGACACATAATGACATTTCTTTCATGTGCAACTTGAATTTTAATGCATGCAATTTTTTGTGAGAATATTGTTTTAGGATGGACAACTCAATATGGCTACATTCAGTGCAGTGCTGCCACCACACATCAATCTGTGGAACTACGACATGTCACGTGTAGAGGCAGGAAGAAAGCCATTATCTGAATTCACAATTAATTGTTGCTACCAGTGACAAACAGTGAACATATTGTTCAGTAATCACAGTCTTTAAATGATCCCCATAATTAACACATGTAGTATATAAAAGGACCAACTTTACTCAGGAATTTCTTTAAGACTCCCACAATATTTGCAAAGCTCAAGAAGGCAAAAGAAGCAATTGACTGCAATTAAAATCTGGAGTAAAACCTTAAAGTATGTGTGAACACTGACAGGTTGAAAGTGCATTGTATATACTTGGAATGGATACATAAGAACACATACAAACACACATGTTTGATCCCTGTTTGAGTCATAATTTTCACATAACTTGTACATGTATAACTATAGCATAGAGTTATAAAAAAATGGTTACTACTGACCTAATTAGAACAGAATTGTATTGGTACTAACCTGATAATACAGCTCATGACTAGATTGTGTGGCGTGAATTTTTCACTCAACTTAGACTCCTTCTTTTCCTCGCTCGAGTCATCATTCCTTTTTGACTGGCTGTGGGATCGTCCGGCTTCCTCCCTCAGGCACTGTTTGAGCACCCCAAGTTCCAGTAGGATTTCGAGGATGTTGAGAATGGTGTCGCACACACGAAGAGTACATACGTTATCTCTCATCGCAACCGAGTGCACAGCCTGCAAGTGGGAAAGTATGCAAGTAATTGACACAGAAGGTATCTTAACATTAATATATGAATGAATGTGATATGAAAAATTTGTTAAATGTCAAATTATTATCCGTACCAGCTAACTGTAGACCCCGCGAACGAGAACAAGTCTCTGAGCAAGTAGTGACGCGAGACGACTCCACCAATGAACAGTGAGAGAAACGGAATTGTGTAATGGGCGATGGGACTTAACCACTTTCCAATGCAGCGTTGCAAACTTTTGAAAAGGATAATACCAAACGCACATGGCAAACGGACCGCATTTTTGTCTCCAGGTCCGTACAATTGGTTTAAGAATTTCTTAGGGAAATATTAGGGATAAAACTGCAAGAGCGAATTTTGACAAGCCGTGCATTTAGCGTACAGACTAAGGTCTGGATCATACGTCCGTACATGTACGGTCAGAACCGTACGGTTGGTAATGCTGCACTTTCACCACTCGATTTTCGTCCTCCTCCTCTGCCGATTATGCAATCCTGCTCTACAGTTAGTTGGGGCAGGGTATAGTTGGGCACTTTTTATATTGGAGTTGCAGCCGAATAGATACCACTGTGAACTAATACTGAATGCTGTTAATCTTATGCTTTAAATATTAAAAAATTACACCAAAATATAAAAATACCTGATACATATCCACAAAATACAGTTTTTCCACATAATATTGATGTAAAATCAATGGAAATTTCAAATTTTACATAATTTTCAGGATAACTACACTCTGGAAAATTGTCATGTGGAATTTTTGCTGACTTCGCAAAAGGCCAAAATGCTTGAAAAGTATTGCGCTGGTATAGCTGAACAAAATGCAATCGATACTCTCCAACATGGTGCTACAGGATGGGTGTCTACCAAAATAAGAAATCCAAAATTCTTGACCTTTTTCGCAGTTTCTTTCTTAACATTTATTTAACCGCCCCCTACTTAGGTATAGTTGGAAATTAAGAAAATGGATATCTTTATTCAATGAAAAACCCCTACCACAAGGTCCGCTAAAATAAAAACTGAAGTTTTACTTTAACAAGAGATTTAGACTTCTTTCAATTATTATTGCATGTACAAATTAATGTTTCAGACTTCATCCTGGATGGGGAATGGCCACATTACTTTATTTAATACTTTTGTAAAACTTCACGTATTCAAGAATATAATTCTTAAGAAACAATGTGAACAAATCTTAACCACAGCTAAACACAATTTTAGATTTCCAAATATTCCATTTTATCAAATCCCAGTACAGGTACATAAATTCACTATATCATGAAAAATATTTTAAAATTCCCTCAAGCATAATTCCTTGACCTTTTCTCGACTTTCTTGACCAACCTGTTGATTTCTTGACTTTCTTGACAGGTAGACACCCTGTTCTGGTATCAGTTGATACTAGGGATGGTCACAAAATCTTGATTTTGAATTATCTGTTATCAGAATATCCATATTTCAAATTATCTGATATCCATTTCAGATGCAACGGATAATCTGGATATCTAGAGAATTCGGATATCCATATACCATATTTACTCATGAAAAATGCACACTTTTTTCCAAAATTTTTGCCCCAAAAACTGTAGTGCACATTATGCACAAAATAAATCAGGCAGCCAACATGAAACCGTACAGGGTCATTCCATGATTTTGTGACACTTCCATTAATTTTTCATGTTTACGGAACCCTATCATGTTATATATCATTGTAAAGCTTAAATTCTGCAGTTTCTAAATATGGCAACAGTATTACATTCAATATGGTGACACTAATGTGCCATGCGGTTGAAATAAGCTCATCACAAAATGAGGGAATGTATATGGTACTTTGGATAAAAGAAAATATAAGAAAAAAGAAAATAATTAAAATATATTATTGGCCAAATAATATGACATATATGGAAGAAATCTTGTGCTGCTAACTGTTAGTTTGAGGGTCCTGCATGTGCCTCATACAAATATTATGTTAATCACAGAAAAATTATATATGTTGAAGTTATTTTAGAAAAAGTAAAGAAGGAATGAACAAAACCATGCATAAAAGTTTAAAGGCCATTTCTCACGATTTTTCACTTTGTAATATAATGTTCTGTGACACCAAGAAAAGCAGTGCCATTCTGGCAGAATTCGAGCATGCACCTCCTGTCACATGGGATGCGTATCAGCAGTATTTGTTGGGCGAGAAATAATAGAACATTACTCCCTGAGCACTGCAAATCCATAAGGTAATTTTGATCTCGCTTTCTACTATTACAGAATAAATAAGGTGGTTAAAGAGTGAAAGCTTTGGGATGCTAAACACACTGGAGGTGGTGTGGGTTAGTGGCTTATTGTTTACACAAGAGGATATTCTCATCTTGGTTCACATAGCAACAGGTGACACATTGAATAGGTATGGTGTCATTCACTCTTGATCGGCAAATGACCTACAAATAAGAAAACTATTTCTTGAACCTGGATAGTAGTGTGCATTATATATGAGACATAACTGTTTGTCACTTTCCCCATCAAAAACCAGGGTGCGCATTATACACTCACACACATTATACATACATAAATACGATAATACAAATATCTGGATAATTCAGATATCCTGATAGAACAGATTTCATGAAGGATTTATAGGAAGTTCATACAGTAAAATATGAAAATGACAAATAAAAGAACGTGTGGATAGCCTGAAGAACAGACAAATGAAACAACTGTCTGGATAATCCGGATATCCAGATAATTCAGATCAGGGGTGCCCATCCCCTCCCCTAAGGCCAAGGATGCACTCCCCATCAAATCGTTCATCAAAATCCCCACCAAAAGAATTGTTCATTATAACCCCCCCCCCCACACACACACACACACACAAATATAGTTTGGATAAACATGCAGTAACTGATTTTTCTTTGAATTTCGATTATTTTACTTCATATTTTCAAAAATTAAGTTTTCGCAATACGTAAGTTTTAGACAACGAAAGCTGACAGTATGTTACAATTATCCAGTCAGTCGTAGCACAGAAACACATACAAGTGAATCAAATCCTGACTGAAATCTTCCAAAACTAAAACTGAAGTCTGCTTGTCGAAAGTTCCAACTCAGAGCAGATTCGGAACTACCACAAAGAAACACCAGACAGTTTACCCCCGGGCAATATGCCAACAATTGAAATACACATGAAATTTGAATCCTTTCATTGCAGTTGAAATTAAAAGACTGAAAAAGAAAAAGCACGGCTCACTTTCATGTTTACTAACATAAAAAGTGAAAAACTGCTCAGGCTCACTGTCATTGTTAGTGTACTGAATCAAACTTATTCTTAACAGTTTGTATGCGTAACTAACCTTGTATTTAAGCGAACAGCACACCAGCCCCCTTTATAAACCAATTCTAAAGGTATAAGAGGTGGTGTTTCATTTCAACCCAATTGCCACCATCACCCACAGGTAGGAAGAAAAACTAATAACCATAACTAAAATTCAATAACAAGTCAATCAAACTAAACGATTCCCCCATTTGTGTGTGAAGATACATAGAATTGGTAGCTAAACTATACATTTTGGCCCCCCCAAAAATTCCCATGACGTGCCTGCATCATGAATCCCTCCCCCTTTGGGCACCCCTGATTCAGATAATCCAAATATCAGATATTTGGATAATTTAGATATCCAGATAATCCATATATCAGTATATCTGATGCCCAGATATTTGAAATCTGGATAGAAAATTATCCGATATCTGGATAAAAGTTTATCCAAATTTGGCAATCCCTAGTTGATACCGATACATCAGCTCTTGCAATTATGTTCTCGCAATTAATGTTTTTATTTAACTAGAATTTTCTCACACTACTTACCTACAGTACGTACTTGAACAATTTAAGATAATATGAATTTTGACTTACCTTCAGCACAACCTGGTAATCAATGTCTCCATCCTTAGTGATGTAACACATTGATCCCGGAGCTTCGGGAATTTCCTCCCCTGTATATGTGATGTTGGAATCCGTCTGAGATCTTGTTAAGCTAGGCTTACGTTCCTGTTGTTTGCCTTGCAAGCTTATGATGTCCAGCTGACTGTCTATGGAACCCTGAAATGCAATAAAATCATCATTTATAGCCTACTTTAGCAGGGTGAGTCAAAAGTCCCTGACCACTCCTTGTAAAATTAAAGGGAGTGTAGATTACAGCAATTGGTCATGGTAGTAATATGTTAGGCCTAGGGGGAAACATTTTGGTACATGACAACATCTGCCATCTTGGATCCAACTTCATTTCTTTAAATGGGAAGGAGAGCATGTGGGGTATGGTTTTGGGTTAGAATTTCACCAGGAATTCAGTGGTGAAGTCAGATTTATGAAAACTTGAATGGTAAGGAAGTTATGTAGAATGGAAGGTACAGTCAACCTCACTGAAATCTATCAATACCAATTCTGAGTGGTAAGAGTGGCCAGAGTGGAACGAGAGTTCGGGTTGGAATGGTGATGTGATGGAGGGGAAAGTGGAACAGCGAAGGAGGGGAAATAACCTTCATGACTTCTTGAACTGGAGTTGATCGCCAGTGCTGGCTGGGCAACAGGACGTGTTTTGCCGATTTTATAGGACCCTGGTTTTAAGGTCTCATGGGAAATGGGGAACTTTCTTTAAAACAGGATTTTTAACATGTGGTTTTTAGACAGGAATGTTGGCAGTGATTATTTTAAGTGTTTAAGGTTTCTAACCTAATCCTTTTTAACACTTCGTGATGCAGCATAATGATTAGTGCCTAGAGAAAATAAGAACCTGAAGAAGGGGGCAGAGTTGTACCCCAAAACATTGTTTGCAAAACCTCATACTCAATCACGTAAGTAAGTCCAATTTTATACTAGTTTAGTATTGATTATATTATATAGTAAGTAACACGCACTACACGCAAATTATTTTAATTATAACAAGTTTATAACTGAAAGCAAAATGCTGTATATTTTGATACAAAATGACTTGCTAATAGTGTAATAGTGTATCAATCTAAGATAGGAAAATAATTAGTGCAAGTGTTAAAGTATTCATTCAATTACTTATATATGTAATCACAAAATATTAACTTTGATACAATTAGGGTGAAAAATGGTTCTCAAAAAACTTTTCTCTCAATGTTTTTTCTTTATATCTCCCGCAAAAATGTAATATTTAGGGAACTGATTTTTAGGTAAAAACATATATTTTTTGTTACTTTGGAAGTCAACCATACTCGGTAGGAGTGCGAACCATATGGCTGCAAAGTAATATGCGAAGTCTTATTTCCTATGGATAATTTTACCATGAGCTCATGAAACACATATTTATAAGTCATAAAATGTACATATTTTAGACATTTCAGGCAAAATAAAGTTTCCAAATTCTTTGTGCAAATGCATATTTTGGAGTTAATGCATAAAATAAACGAAATACATGGCAAACAGGTACGTATCTAGAAATATATTTCAGAGGGGGGTCCGAACCAATGTCCCAGAAATAATAATAATACTTTTTAATTAAAATAATTAAATTATGATTAAAATATAATAAAATATTACATTAATTAATATTGTATTGTTATTACAGCATCAATAGGTTAAAAAGACTGTGTAAGAATAGAGATATATCAGCACGTATTCATTATCTAGCTTGCATGTATTCAAGCTCACCAAATTTTTTTATGAAAACAAGGATATTAATGTTAAATAGATAAAGAATTGAATATTTATTGAATAACAAAAACGACATTAGGTGGCTCAGTCGGTAACACGTCTGACTACCATGCTAAAGGTCCCGGGTTTGATCCGGGATTCAAATCCGGGAACTTTTCTAACGTTGGAAGCGACCCCGGCGTCCACCCAGCATCGAATAACATGGGTACCCGTGGGGAAACCTTGAGGGGTAAAGGCGGTCAGGGGCGTGGTGCTGATCACATCACCCCCACTCACGACCGGATCAAGAAAGTGTGGAGCGTTACCCCCACACCCCCTATACACCTTCATGGCATGGTGCTAAGCACAGGGGAACACTTTACCTTTTACATTAGATCCAGTTGATTAAAAGTAAAGTTTCTGATTAATACTTTATGCATATTATCATAAGTAGAAGAGTGCATAAATCTTCTTTGATACTGTCCTTCAAAGCCATATAATTCCAATCTAATCCTTGCCTTCCAGTAAATTTGAAGAAAAGAACTAAACATCGATTATACAACAAATGCAAAACAAGTACATTTTCATTATTTAATTTATGTATTTTTTAATTCTTTCAGGGGTGGAGGGGTCTGGATCCCCTTGACCCTCCCCCTAAATACATCCTCGATGGTAAAGCAGTAAATTACTATTCTTTCCGGGTCTCTACAACACACTGGTCACTACTGATACAGCACCTACAGACCTACGATTTAAAGTGGGATCTGAACCACTATGTGCCTCCAGCAGGTGTTGAACACAAGACCTCTAAACATGTAGGTGACATTGATGATGTTAAGTGTGCATGACATCATGCACTTCAAATGTGTACATCTGACTACATGTGATGTGAAAAGGTCATTTTTCCCAATAGAAGTCATTGTTCAGAGATAATGGGCATGCATTTTCAATGAATAATTTGGAAATGTGCTTTGTTGTTCATTGAAGTTAACAGAATGCAACAAGGAACTAACACCCTGCTGCCACTGATGAGTATCTATTTCGTTTGACAGAACATTGAATGAAAACATTTTTTTATTTTTAGCCACTTATTTCCGCTGTTTGTGGAACATAGTAAAATAAATATTTTTCAATTATTTAGCGCTTAAAAATCTACTCTCTAACAATATTCAGCTCTCCACTGGAATATACTGTACCTGGCATTGTAATTGTCACCAAGAGGCTGGTTCTGTTGCAGTTTCACTGGCTGGGACAATTTCCCAACAGCAGCAGTGAAAAATTACAAGCCAGAGCTATTGCTAGGCAGATTTCACAGCAAAGCAACAGGTGACAAGCAACATGCAACAAGAATTCACACCAAAGCGAGAAGCGACACTAGCCCATTCAGTCTACAGCAAACCATTCACTGTGCATGCATGAGCAAGAGCACAAGGCAACACGATGCACAGATTGAGAAAATGGGCCAGTCAGAGCGACAGGCAAGTGATAAGTGATACGTGCAGCTCCTCACGTTGCTTCTGTTTGAAAGGTTCAATTGATTACTGAGGGTTCATTTCAAATCAACTGTCGCTTGTCGCTTTGGTGTGAAATCTCCTGTATGGCAACATTTCCGTTGTATTTTTTATTGAAATTTCAGAGGCATTAAAACAAGCCAATTACCTGTCTCCTCATGTAATCAGGAGATGGCGTTGGTGTATGCTCCGTTACAGTGATGATTGGATTCGGAATAGTGTGTGTCTGGATCACAGGAAGCCTTGACAGTTTCGTTTTTTCAGGATGACTTTCTCCGATGTACCTAGAAAGAGAAAAAATTCAAGGATCTCACACTAAATGAACAAATTAAAAGTAACTTTGCTTTCTTTTAAAATAATTTCATGAAGAATTACAAGAATCACTTATAATTCTATGAAAGCATCTTTGGATAGAACTCTAAAATGAAAGCTAGCTGTGAAATTACATTCATGGATTGATTATCTGTACAGTTGTGAAAACGAGTTTCAATCACAATAAGGAAACTGTAGCTGTAAAGTGAAGCAGGATTATAAACAACATTACAGTGAAACAGTGTTATAATTTCTGAAATTAGTTGTTGTTCTGTGGTATGATGGAAACTTGTTTCCCTGACTGTATAATTCCCTATGTTACAAATGTGTTCAAAGCCAAATTACAAGGAATCTATTGGGTACTTTCACATGCGTTGATCTCTGACAGTAAAGAAAGTGTGATGAAAAGATTCTCTCGAACTATCGATCAGGTGAGATATGGAAAAGATTCCAAGCTTTTGAGAGCTAACGTCACTTTCATCTTTAGGGTAGAAGTGCAGTCCTGAGCGTCAACCCAGTGTATATACATTCATGGAGGGGTGTTGTCAGCAAAGATGGCAGACCAATCGGGTACCATGTCTGCACTGCTGGTCCACTATAGCTAGCCAAGCTGGGTCCAGTTCGAGTCCCGTGTCACGATTGAGATTCTCTTTTTTACCATGAATATCTTTGCTTCTTGTATTATGAGGTCCCAGTAGTTTGAAGATATGGCTATAATTTCTGAGTTGCTGAAATCTGGTCTATGGCCCTCGTTGATTGAATGTTCCGCTAGTCCTGACTTTCCGGATGGAAATTCTTCATGTAGCTTTGGTGTTCTTTGCAGCGCTGTTCTATTATCCTGTCCATCTGCTCAATGTATACTTTACCACATTTGCAGATAATATGGTAAACTCCCAGTGTTTTGAGTTCTAAATCCTCTTTGGAGTTGCGTAGTGGAACATTCAATCAATGAAGGCCATAGACTAGATTTCAGCAACTCGCAAATTATAGCCATATCTTCAAACTACTGGGACCTCATCATAAAAGAAGCAATAGGTATTCATGGGAAAAAAAAGAATCTCAATCGTGACCCGGGGCTCGAACTGGACTTAGCTTTGCTAACGATAGTCGACCAGCAGTGCGGACATAGCAGACATGGCACCCGATTGGTCCACCATCTTCACCAGCAACTCCCCCTGCATGAATGTATATACACCAGGTTGACGCTCAAGACTGCACATCTACCCTGAAGATGAGAGTGACGTTAGCTCTCAAAAGCTTGGAATCTTTTCCCCAACTCACCTGGTCGATAGCCCGAGAGAATCTTTTCAACATTTGTCGCCAGGAAAGCTTCAAGACTTGCTTCAAGGAAAGTATGGTTTGATACTGAGTGAATAATATCTTGTAAAAAGTGCTAGTGAGACTGCACTACATAAATGAATACTTAAAATGTAGTGATTTCTAGTTACCGTATTTACTCATGTATAATGCACACTTTTCTCTGAAATTTTTGTTCCAAAAACTGTGGTACGTATTATGCACAGAATAATTAGAACAGCCGACATGAAACCGTACATGGCCATTCCATGATTTTGTGACACCTGCATTGATATTTTGTGTTTACGAAACCCTATCATGTTATATATCATTGTAAAGCTTAAATTCTGTAGTTTCTGAACATGGCAACAGTATTCCATTCAAGATAGCGATACTAATGTGCAATGCGTTTGAAATTAACTCATCACAAAATGAAGGAACAATCTGATTTTTATGGTACTTTGGATGAAATAAAATATAAGGAAAAAGAAAATAATAATTAAAATGTTTTACTGGCCAAATAATATGTCATATTTCGAGTGTGTAAATACCTTAATGGTCGAAATCTTTTGCTGCTAACTGCTAATGAAGGTCCTGAATGTGCCTCTTCTAAAAGTTACGTTAGTCATGGAAAAAGTATATATTAAAGTTTATTTTTAGAAAATGTAAAGAGGAAATGAGCAAAACTGCATATAAAAGTCTAAAGGCCATGCCTCACAATTTTTCACTTTGTAATGTAATGTTCTGCTACACTAACAGAAGCAGTCCGTTCTGGTGGAATTCATACATGAACCTCGTACAACTCAGAAAGCCATTTCTTGCATCTGAATTATACTGCACATTATATACAATATATAATTGTTTGTCACTTTTCCATATAAAAAACCAGGGTGCGTGTACGTGCACGTGCATTATACATGCGTAAATACGGTATTCCTTCTAATCCTTCTCTCTGTGTCATTTTAGTTATTAACTTGCCACCACTGACCTCTTGTTATTGTTACTAATTCTTAACTGTGCCAGGGATGAAATAAATTAACCAGTACTCTATTGGCAAAGTATGTTTCAAGTTTATTTTCTCTTCAGATACGCTCACCAAGACTGGACCTACATTTTAAGGGGGAACCACACCACCATGGAAAGTGCCTCAACCAGGAAGCAAACACGAGTTCTCAAGAAATAGCCACTATCAACAATTAATGAGATCATTTTGTGTACTATTACACTAATTTTTTTACCCCTTCTTGAATGCAGTGTTTATAAATTAATTTATTCGACCACTCCTCATATTTAAATGTTACATAACTACTGTATTTTCAGTTTTCATACACAATTATCTGACGAACTGATCATTTTTTTTTCACATGGTATTTAGTTGCTACCATATTCTAGAACAGAGAAATCCATTAAAGTGTAGACTGCTGCATCAGTGTTTGCACTATCGGCAAGTGAAGAGCTCGTGGCTGCATGTCTACACTGTAGACTGCCTGTGAATCAAGCATGCAAGTTTTCGTAACTAGTTCAAAGAGGGATTTGTTTACAACATGGAACTTTTACACCTGGGAATATTGTTTCAAATCGCCTTTGAACTTCATGGTCAATTGAGTTAGCACATATGAATAATATATGTAAATACACGCTGTGCAGTAGAAAACATTTGCAGAGTCATAACACACTTTGTGGTTGAATACACTAGAAAAAACAATACTTAACAAGCACCCTATCACTTCACAGTCACCAGACTGATAAACAGGCCACACAATAGAAAAAATGTAGCTTATCACTTCATAGACTCCTATCTACTTTCAGGACCTCCACGAAAACCGGTTTCTAGCTCCCCTCACCAGCTTACATTAGATGTATAAAAAATGTGTGCACATCGAAGGAAACAAGTTTGAGCACCTACTTTTATGAATCTGGTAAGTAAATCACTTTTTAAAATCATTCCGGAAACTGCTGTGTGCTTGCTTCATCGACACTCTACGATGCCGACAAACGACCAGGAGTGCTTTGCTTGCCGATAGCACAAACACTGACATGGCAGTCTACACTTCAATGGATCACTCTGTATTTGACGTACAATTTTTATTAGTATTGGTAAGAATCATATTGATCCATCCTTAGTTCATAACAAGGGTAATGCAATATTCTGCTTATTTTCATATCATTCTACAAAGACAACAGATTGTTGAAGAACTACAAATGAAGAAATAATAGTTTATATAATTGTCATTATAACGACATATGACTTCTTGTTAAGCACTTAATTCAGAAAAATTGTAGTAGATTCCATTCATTGGCTTTGAACAAGCTACATTACTGAAAATTAGGTTCTGTTTCAAAATAAGTTCACTGTTTCATGAAATAACTCAATAACAATGAATTATAGCACAACTAAACATATCATGTCATTACTGCAGTGTAGTGATTTAGTATTTGTGAAACAATGAGATCAAGAAAAAAACAGCTAAGCTACAATACAAGGTGTGAGTGTAAGGTCAGTTAGGCTAACTTACCCACCAGGCATTTCATCTATCAAACAGCTGAGGCAAAAGAAGAAAAGGAGAAATGAGATAACGTCGAGAAGAAAAACAGAACACAGGGAAGATAAGAGACAGGTACAGAATGTGTACAATGTAGATCCCTTAAGTTTATTTTATTGCCTTGGCTCAATTGTTACGGCTATTATATTCTTTGGTTCTTTGCTGCTGACAGGGACGGGCAATCATGCAAATATACATGATGTTTCACTTGCTCTCGGCCTCTGATTCTCTATTATAAAATCAAACTATTGGTCATAATGTATTGAAATTTACTATGGGTACACCTTGATGTATGAGAAGCATGGAGACATCATTGGAGATGGCGCCACAGTCTCTCTAGTTCTTGCGTGGGTATGTGCGTGCATCTTGGCAATTCTGCTGGTAAATACCAATCATACGAACGTGTGCTTTCAGTCTGAGTTCCTGGCTCTGCTGTTGTGATCACTGATAGTGGTTTGTGTTTATTTGGGTTCGGCTTCTGGCAGTTATGGATGTCCTCCTTCACACACATTCAACAATGTTCCTGTTGATTCCAGTTTCTTCATCAACATTGAACGTAAGACTTTGCACATGGTTTCCGGACCCCAAACTGCTGTGGCATAAATTGTCGCTGGCATGCCTTTATGGACTCTGTTTTCCAATAAGCGCGGATGATAAACACGCACTGTTCCACTGAGTACAGACTCATACTGTACTGTTTTGTTACTGTACTGTAATCATGAACCACTTATTGTAAGCTCAAACTTTCAACTGAACCCAAACAAACACGAACCACTATCAGGTGTGTCACAACAGCAGGGCCAAGAACTCAGACTGAAAGCACACATCTGTATGATTTTCATTTAACAGCAGAATCGCTTTGATGTATGTGCATGCCGACACAAGGACTAAAAAGACTGTGGCGCCATCTCCAATGATGTCAATATGCTTCTGATACACCAAGCTAAGCAAAAATAAGGGGCCGAGAGTGAGTGAAACACACTGTATATTGTGTAGCGAAAATGGAAGTCGACATATTAGGAACGGAATGACAAGGATGATGAAACATACAATTACTGGGTGTCAGTGGTACAAACATTTTGTCAATAAGCATGCAAAAAACGAGGGAGCAGAAGTGGACCACTGTCAACTCGTAATTTCTTCCGACTCAATAGTGTCACTGAAATATGAGGATCACCTATCAGCTGCTAAGTGCATGCTTTAAAGGTAGCATAAGCTACATTTTAGCAACATCTTACTTGGGAAAGCAATGTTAACATAAACACATCTATGTGGTTCTCTCAAAACATGAAATTGGCACCCTGATCTTGGTTCAACATTTTAATATACAGGGTGATTCATCAGGGTGGCCACTCTAAGTTCATGATACAATTAAAGTATAATTCCTGGTTTTCAAGGCAAACTTTCTAAAAATTCAAGGGTACAAGTAGATGTTTTCTCGGTTTCAACCTTACATATTACTGCCTCTCACTACCCACACACATACAAATATGTTAATATAAAGTGTCTGTGTGATTTCAATGTATTAAACATTCTAACTGAAGTCAATTAAAAGGTATATTTAAGATGCGGGAGTTTATATTGACATTTCACATATACTCAAGACTAAATACATCGTACATCTACAAACACAAGTCACAAATCATATGGGATATACTATTCTATAAAAAATTGTTAATTCTATACAAATTTCAAGCCGGCTCCTGTGGAGGAGTGGTTAGCACATCATGCTACAATGCCAGGGGTCCCGGGTTTGAATCCCAGCCTGGTGTGAGTGTCCATCCATTCATCAATTTCATCATATCACTCATCCCCATCTTTGCAAATTAGCCAAAAAGTGGCGCAAAAAGCAAATCAACCAATATACAAATTCCAAACCAAAAATTAAACTAATCAACCTCAAGATATCTCATTTTGCAATAATCTTCCGCCTGTGAGATAGATTGTTCTGCAAAGGACACAAACAAAGAAAACGGATTCAAATAATTTTGTTATATTTTCCATGCAGCTTTCTTTTCCTTCATCTATAACAATAAAAGCTAAACTGTAAAAAACTTGTCTCAAGGCATTTATAAATTCAGTGGAATTTGGATTAATAAAAGTTTCAATTTTTCACGTCTATGGAGAAAATTCCATGCAGAATTCACACAGAATTCGCAGTGAACTCTGTTCATAAGTCTGTGAAACATTTTAGAAATACACTACATATAAATAATGGAACTGACAGTGAAAATTCTGATGTCGATATAATGACAACCTGTCCAACTTTTTTGTCCACACCTCACAAATGAACTGTCTATCCACCTTCTCTAACACAATCCACAGTTGCTTCACCTGTTTTTTGACGTCCCCGCCAAATAGCGGTGCACAGACAGCCTGTATCTCGGATTGCAACTGCTTCCTCCTAGTTGGAAACCATGGTAAGTATGCACTTGTGTGGTTTTCTACAAAAAACTTAGAGAGTTTGTTGTTCCATCAGAATCAGAATTAATACTATCTGTTGTATAGTTTATCTGTGGTGAATTTCCAAAATGGTTCACAGACTAATGAAAAACTGCACAAATATATATATATGTTGAAGCAGAAACATTGTTAATTAAATGTTAATGGCGAAAGGGAGTTCAATTTTTGTCATTGACAGTAAAACATAATTTCTTTAGATTGGCCACAAAAAAAAAAAAAATAATAAAAATAATGAAAAATAATAATAAAAATAAAAATAATAATAACAACAACAAAAAAAAACCACCACCCTTATCTCAATAATCAACAACTTGAAACATGACTGAAAACAATACAATGTGATTTAAAACAATAATGGCAAAGGAAACCAAAGCAGCAATTTTTTGGTGAACACAAGAGATGCAAAATATTACAAACTGATTGAAAAATGTGGTTCAAGGAGGATTTGAACTTGGAATTTTGACATCACACCATTTCTCGCTTTCCTGTAATAATTACACAGATGGTCTTTAACCAGCAATAATGAATGCAGTATTCTGAGGATTTCAATAGTATCCATGTCTCTTTCAAGAAACCAAACTGCTTTTTATTTAAACAACCATTCAGCTGACGAGTATGGAGAACAATGCATGTGTGCATCAAATGTAGCAAACGTGTTAATTTGTTTTGAGGGGGGAAGGGCTTTTTTCTGTATTGAGCTCCCACACCCTTCAAGACCTAATTTTGGTGTTAGTGTCTTCCTGTAATCTATCTCCTATCTCTTCATATTTCACACGTTTTTCTTACCAACAATATTTTCCCACAGCTGCCACACAGTAAGAATTCATGGTACTACAGTGAAACCTCGATTTTACGTTTTTCAGGGTACCAAGTTTAAAAAACTTAAAATATGGGAAAATGTAAAATCGAGGAAAATTTTATAACATTTTGCTATGTTGAGACCATGAAGTTTGAATGTATAATGCAGGAAAATGCAAAATCGAGGAATATAAAATCGGGGTTCCACTGTAATTTCATCATTATCAGTGTTTGAACTACTATTTGCATTACTAGTACATCATATACGAGGGTTGATCAGAAAAAAACATTTACAAGTGGAATGATTTGACTCCTAATTGCAGTAGAGTGATACAATTAGTGTACATTGGGATTCATGAGTATTACCATGCAAATTGTCCATCACCATGTTCGTGCACTTTAGTTGACCCAATAACAGCTTGAAGAATTAAAAGAAAACTCAAAATAAGCTGTTGACAATTTCTGCACAAGCATACATAAAAATCCATTGCTTAAAAACACATAGTATGTAAGAGAAAATTTAATGAAAATAATCATGGACAATTTGCACGGTAATACTCATGGATGCCACTGTACCTCTTGAAGGCATACGACTATCGTGTTTCGAGCAGTAATAGCTGTTAAAAATGGCGGCTAATTTGAAAAAGTGGTTGAGTATGGAAAGGCAGTGAATAGCAAAATACTGGAAGCAGGATGGGATAGTGTGGAAAAATCTAAACTTCGGGAGGAAGTGGTTGAGCTAGCTTGGAGTACACTGTGTTCAGGCATAACAGAGTGTCCAAATATCAGTTTGAAAGCAATATGAAGGGCATATTGCTATTTCAGGTAGGGATGACAAATCTGGATAAAATTTTATCTGGATGTCAGATAATTTTCTATCTGGATTTTAAATATCCAGACATTAGAAATTCTGATATCCAGATTATCTGGATATACAAATTATCCAGATATCTGAATTATCCAGATATTTGGATTATCTGAAATGTTCAGATATCCGAATGTGTGCATTATCCAGACAGTTTTATAGTTTATCTGTTTTACAGGTTATCCACATATTTCTTTTATTTGTCATGTTCAAATTTCACTGTAGGGATTTTCTGCAAATGTTTCATCAAATCTGTACTATCCGGATATTTGGATTATATGCATATCCATACTATCTGGATATTTGGATTATCTGCATATCCATACTATCTGGATATTTTGATTATCTGGATATCCATACTATCTGGATATTTGGATTATCTGCATATCCATACTATCTGGATATTTGGATTATCTGCATATCCATACTATCTGGATATTTGGATTATCTGCATATCCATACTATCTGGATATTTGGATTATCTGCATATCCATACTATCTGGATATTTGGATTATCTGCATATCCATACTATCTGGATATTTGGATTATCTGCATATCCATACTATCTGGATATTTGGATTATCTGCATATCCATACTATCTGGATATTTGGATTATCTGCATATCCATACTATCTGGATATTTGGATTATCTGCATATCCATACTATCTGCATATTTGGATTATCTGCATATCCATACTATCTGCATATTTGGATTATCTGCATATCCATACTATCTGCATATTTGGATTATCTGCATATGCATATTATCTGGATATTTTGATTATCTGCATATGCATACTATCTGGATATTTTGATTATCTGCATATGCATACTATCTGGATATTTTGATTATCTGCATATGCATACTATCTGGATATTTTGATTATCTGCATATGCATACTATCTGGATATTTTGATTATCTGCATATCCATACTATCTGGATATTTGGATTATCTGCATATCCATACTATCTGGATATTTGGATTATCTGCATATCCATACTATCTGGATATTTGGATTATCTGCATATCCATACTATCTGGATATTTGGATTATCTGCATATCCATACTATCTGGATATTTGGATTATCTGCATATCCATACTATCTGGATATTTGGATTATCTGCATATCCATACTATCTGCATATTTGGATTATCTGCATATCCATACTATCTGCATATTTGGATTATCTGCATATCCATACTATCTGCATATTTGGATTATCTGCATATGCATATTATCTGGATATTTTGATTATCTGCATATGCATACTATCTGGATATTTTGATTATCTGCATATGCATACTATCTGGATATTTTGATTATCTGCATATGCATACTATCTGGATATTTTGATTATCTGCATATGCATACTATCTGGATATTTTGATTATCTGCATATCCATACTATCTGGATATTTGGATTATCTGCATATCCATACTATCTGGATATTTGGATTATCTGCATATCCATACTATCTGGATATTTGGATTATCTGCATATCCATACTATCTGGATATTTGGATTATCTGCATATCCATACTATCTGGATATTTTGATTATCTGCATATCCATACTATCTGGATATTTGGATTATCTGCATATCCATACTATCTGGATATTTGGATTATCTGCATATCCACACTATCTGGATATTTGGATTATGTGCATATCCACACTATCTGGATATTTGGAATATCTGCATATCCACACTATCTGGATATTTGGATTATCTGCATATCCATACTATCTGGATATTTTGATTATCTGCATATGCATACTATCTGGATATTTTGATTATCTGCATATCCATACTATCTGGATATTTTCATTATCTGCATATCCATACTATCTGGATATTTTCATTATCTGCATATCCATACTATCTGGATATTTGGATTATCTGCATATCCATACTATCTGGATATTTGGATTATCTGCATATCCATACTATCTGGATATTTGGATTATCTGCATATCCATACTATCTGGATATTTGGATTATCTGCATATCCATACTATCTGGATATTTTCATTATCTGCATATCCATACTATCTGGATATTTGGATTATCTGCATATCCATACTATCTGGATATTTTCATTATCTGCATATCCATACTATCTGGATATTTGGATTATCTGCATATCCATACTATCTGGATATTTGGATTATCTGCATATCCATACTATCTGGATATTTGGATTATCTGCATATCCATACTATCTGGATATTTGGATTATCTGCATATCCATACTATCTGGATACTTGGATTATCTGGATTTTCAGATTATCCAGATATTTGGATATCCTAATTATCCAGATATTTGAATATCTGGATTATGCATTGAATCTGAAACAGATATTGGATAATTTGAATTTGGATATCTGATATCCAGATTCTGTGATCATCCCTGGTTTCAAGGTGGTTCCAACATTTTTTCATTACTGCCTGTGCATCAGGACTGTACAAATTCACTCCATGTTGTGATACATGCTTAAACTGGGAAAGTGATTATGCAGAGCAGCAATTTCTTGGAACCTCTTCCATTTTACATCATAATTCCAGACTGAAAGAGATAAGTCTTGTAACCCTTTATTTTCTCATCGACCCTCGTATAATGGATGGTTGTAATTATATTGTATATGTACAGTTGTATAACAAATTCTTGTGTGACAAAATGTCTCTGTACCTTTACACAGCTTGTCTCTGTTGTATTTCCATATTCATCTCCTTACACATATCAAATGTATTTGAATTTCACAAATACATGATAAATAACAAAAATATATGAACATTTAGTGTGAAATTCAATACTTTGCCTGATGAAAACACTTGAAATATATGAAGGAAATGCTATGCACCTGAAATATGAACAAATTACAGTATGTTTTGTTATTTATCATGTTAGCACAAGTGTAAGTCTAGCATTATTTGTGCAAACAGGGGTGCCCACAGGGAGAATTCATGACGTGCCTGTGTCATGGGAATTTTTGGGGGATAAAATATTATAGTTTAGCTACCAATTCTATATATCATCTTCGCACAAAAATGGTGGTATCGCTTCATTTGATTGACTTGTTATAGATTTTTAGTTATGGCTATTAGTTTATATTCCTACCTGTGGGTGATCGCGGCAATTGGGTTGAAATGAAACACCACCTCTTATGCCTTTAGAATCGGTTTTAAAGGGGGATGGGGGACGGGGGACGTGCTGTCGGAATTAATATGAGGTTACTCAAGGAGACAAACTATTGAGAATAAGGTTGATTCAGTACACTAACAATGACAGTGAGTCTGAGCAGTCTTGCATGTTTTATGTTAGCAAGTGAGCTGTGCTTTTTCTTTTTTAGTCTTTTAATTTCAACTGCAATGAAAGGATTCAAATTTCATGCACCTTTCAATTGTTGGCATCTCAGCCAGTGGTAAACTGTCTGGTGTTTCCCCCAAAATCATTCATCATAACCCCCCCCCCCACACACACACACACACACACACAGATACACAATTGTTCCGAGTCGGCTCGGAACTGCTGACATGCGGACTTCAGTTTTAGTGTTGGATGATTTCAGGCACGATTTGTTTCTTATAAGTGTTCCTGTGCTACGACTGATTGGATAATTGTAACATACTGTCAGCTTTTGTTGTCTTAAACTTACGTATTTCGAAAATTTAATTTTAAAAAAATGAAATCAAATTATAAACATTTAAACAAAAATCAATTACTGCATGTTTATCCAAGCTATATTTGTGTGTGTGTGGGGGGGGGAGGGTTATGATGAACAATTCTTTTGGGGGATGCATCCTCGGCTTGGGGGGGGGGGGATGGGCACCACTGTGTGCAAATACTTACTTTTCCAAAGTTCAGAGAGCAAGAAATCACATATCTCTCATTAGGACCAATTGTAATCCCATACATTATGAAAGCAACAGTTTACCATATGTTTAGACATCTAAAACAATGATTTCACAATCTCGTATCATACTATTAAACTACATATGTGTATAAGGATGGATATGATCCATTTGTACAATTACATACATTTACGAGTACTTTATTATATTATGTAGACTTATGTTATGTATATGTGGGTGTGTGTATATGACTATATGTATGTATATTGTCATATGCTCATTATTTAAATACAAAAGTGTACACAGCAGTGTAAGCTTTCCTGTAAATAGAGATGTTTTCTCTGTTGGATGCAAATCAATAGATCAATAAATAGTGGTTGCTCAAACTTAACATTTATGTTCTTTGTGTTTGATTCGATATTACGGTGTTTTAATATCATTCTAAGTTGACTGCCAAATAATTTTGAAATCAGGATTAGCATACACACAAAGTATATAAACAATCACATATGTAAAATATGTAATGAATAAGTACAATTAATAATAACTGGTTACCTTAAGCTTGGCATACTTTTCCCTTTGACCAAATTGCTTGGCTGTTTATGCTTCTCCTGTTCTGGTTTAGGCTCGAATATCTTAGCCAATGCTGAACAAGGGCGCTGTGGATGGTCATCGCCCGTATCTAGGCTGCGGTGATAATCCTGGAATAAGATTGGATTAAAATTCTTAAAATCAGACAAAAACCTAAATTTTTTGTCATCAAATTTTTGATAACTCCACACTCAAAGAACATGAAATTAGGTCACTGGTGAAAACTGCACTCATGGCACATTGCTCCTGCTGGATTTGTTTGGAGGTTTATGATGATGTATGCTAATATTCTGCTGTTTCTCTCTTTAATATACCAAATACAAAAATCAGATCAATATTTTTTTGGAAATATCGGGGATGTCCCTTCTTAGATGTGGCTACAGTGCACATCTCCCTAATTCTATTGTCAATGGCATTGTTGTGACATAAGAAAGTGTGATAGACGATGTGCTCAAAAACACATTATACTCACTATTTAATATGAGGGCTGATCACCAAAGAGTGAGACTATTTTTTTTTTTTGCACAGCATTCTGTATTGTGACATTTTTTGTAATGTGCATATTGGACAAGAGTGAGGTTTCATACATAATACCCAGAGTTTGCAGCACCATCGGATCCTTTGATTGGCAGTAGGGATGTGCCGAAGCTGATTACAGATGAATGAAAATCAGCAGAAATTGACATATCGGCATCAGTATCGGCAAATCCGACATTTAAACTTGTACAGATAAACTAGAGTTATATCTTCTAATAAGTTTTATATTTTAATTTTGTAAGATTTATTGAAAATTAGGTTATGATTCCTTATAATTGTAGAGTTTTTGTAATAAAATTATTGCAAACTCTCATTCAGAGGATCAACCTACCTCAAAATCAGAAATAAAACAGTACATTACTGAACCAACTATTCCACGTGACCAGGATCCGCTGTTGTATTGGAAATTCAAAAGTGAGTATCCAAACCTGAAGCAAGTGGTGAGAAAATACTTGGGCATACCTGCTGCATCAGTATTCAGTGTTGCTGGACAGATTTGTGATAAGAGAAGAAGTAGGTTACTTCCAGAATTGCTTCAACAACTCGTGTTTCTGAAGTTGAATCTACCAGCATTATAAGAAGGACATTCATTTTGCATTTCAAAGAACTGCTTGTGTACTAATGTTAAATCTCTTGAGAATCTATGGTCTTTTTAAAGGTTCACATAAACACTTTTTGTAGATGCAAATGTACATTTGCATCTCTTGAGAATATATATGTATATACGTATGATATGCAATAGCAAATTTATTTTTTCATGCTGAAAATAACATTCCATTTCTGATTATTAATCTTATGCATCGGAATAGGTTAAATATCGACATCGGTATCGGTTCCAAAAATTATTGGTGAATACATCGGCATCGGTAAATTTTCAGCTTCGTCACATCCTTGATTGGCAGCAATGCTATTTGTTCTGGGCACTGCGTGTATTTCGCATAACGCACAATGGAGCAGTATGCAGCAATCAAATGGATTACATTATGACATACGTATTTGGCAAAATTAAACATCACCTGTGTACCACATCCACCTTATATCTCAGACGTAGGACCCATGACTTTTTCTGTTCCCTGCACTCAAGTCAAACCTACCGGGCCATGGTTTTGCGGACTCTCAAGCAGTGCTCAAGAATGTGAGGCGATTCTCGAGGATCTCACAAAGAATAGCTTACACCATGTGTTTGCGGATTGGCAGAAATGTCATAAGTGTATTCAAGTCGAGGAGGACTACTTTGAAAAACACCACTGTAATAAAAATCTGTACAAAAAAATCAGTCTCACTCTTTGTTGATCAGCCCTCGTACATATATATCCAGAGTGTAACAACTGGGCAGGAATAGTGCACGAAGAATTTTGTTAAATATACCTCTCACACATGCAATGTTGTTATACAGCAGGGATTGCCAAACTGTCGATCGCGAGCTACTGGTAGTTTGAGGGGTCATTTCCAGTAGCTTGCGAGGGGTTAGCTGCAATACACTGTAGAATAGAATTCATTTCATGTATGTGCATACCATACAAGAATTAATTTTTTTAGTGCATTTTCCTAAACACCTCCTCCTCACAGTCTACTCCCTCTTCGCACTGTTTGGGAGTTCACAAACACAGTCTTTCATTTCCCTTACTTTCACTAGACTTGCACCATTTCACTACAGTATTTCACTAAACTCTTAACCTAAGTCGTTCTTAGATTCTCCTTGGATTTATTTATTTATTTAGTAGCCCCATTCACTCATCTTGACATCTGCAATGTCTGTGACAACCTAATCACCCAACATGACAACAATCGTTGATTTTTCTACATTTCTTGCGAAAAGTATTCACACATCTTAAACACTTGTTAGGAAATGACATACTCTGTACGATGCAGAGAAATTAAAAAGGAATATTTTGACTGTACATCTTAATCCAAGAAATAATCATAAAAATTCAGTCTCAACTTGATAGCTCGCCAGGTATTTTCAAATGTTGAAAGTACCTCAATGGCTCAGAGTTTGGAGACATCTGTTATACAGGGTGTTCCCGTGACCTTGAATCAAACTGGCAGGGTGGATGGAAACTGACCCAAGTACCAATATGAGATAAAGAATCCTGGTCAGAAAACATGTTGTTAAAAAGTTATAAGCCAAAACTAGTTGGGGCTACCTATAACAGTGGAATAAGACAATTGAAATATGTGGCTTGTAGATTTAATACGGACATTGCTACAGTGTATCGTAGTACTCTACAATGAAAAACGTTACAGTAGGTGTTCAAAATGGTGGCTCCAGCATCCATGCAAGCATGACAATGATGCAAGAAGCTCTGCTGCATTTGCTCTAACATCCATGAAGTAATTCTCACAATATCACAGGCAGCAAGGATTCTTGTCAGGAAGGGATGTAAGGGGTATCCCTTGGATTGGCAACCAATCCGTCAGCCATTAATGCCAGGCAGTGCACCCTGAAAACTGCAACGCATTGTAGGCTGGTTTCATAACGAACTAGTTTTCGATTATTAGTTTCAATGATGTGTTTCTGAATGGAGGTTCCTCATCTCATATTGGTATTTAAGTCAGTCTCCATCTACCTGGCCAGTTTTAAGGTAACGGAAACAGCCTGAATATACATATATTTGTATGGATGAAGGGAGAAAGGGCCAGAAGGGCTTAATAATAGACAAGAATGAAATACAAAGCACCAGACACTGGAGAAATTTTAATTTCCACAGCCACAAGCCACATCTTCAGACGTAAAGAAAACAAAGATGGCAGAAATGGAAATGAGAGTTCCACCTGTGAAGTTCCCAGATCCAGATGAAAGATAGAGTTTGTCACGTGCTAGTTTCGATGTATTGTGTCACGTGCCAGTTTCGATGACACAATGAAAGTTGCAAGGAGGAATGGTTTCTCGGAATCGACGAGAGATGGCAGCACGCCATATAAAGAGGAGCAGAGCAAATTGTAAAAACTTGGAGCGGAGAAGAGGGATTATATATATTATAGTAAAAAAAGTATGAAAAATATATAAAAGAAGAGTCTAAATACTATAGAAGAAGTAAATAGAATGTTGTATATAGTAAATTAAAATAATTAAGAATATTGTCGCATACGAAACGTTTAGGGAAGTTATTAAGTAAGAGAACGAATTCAGAAATGTATCTCTATATCTCCTTTTGATTCTCTGGCGAGGAGAACGTCGCCAGTTTTTGTTGTTTGTTCCCGGTGGCGCTGTGTCAAAATTAGACGCCCTGAAGCACTTTTCGGTTGCGCTTTTTATTAGTCGCACTGGGCCATTGGTAGCGCTGTTTATTAGCGATCCTGGTTATTCCCCTTTGGTCGTTAAATAGGAGGTGGCGCTATTGTCAGTTTAGTCGATCCTACTCTTTCTACAAGTATAGCTTGTATTGTTTGCCAAAGAAGAGGGGAAAGCGAGCACATAAATAAGATTACGCTTACAAAAAGAAAGATAATAAATTAAAAGAAGAAAAGAAGAAGAAGCCTTTTCCATATTAAAAGAAGAAGAAGAAGCCTTTTCCATATTAAAAGAAGAAGCCTTTTTGATAATAGAAGAAGAAGAAGTCTTTTCCATATTAAAAGAAGAAGAAGCCTTTTCCATATTAAAAGAAGAAGAAGCCTTTTTGATAATAGAAGAAGAAGAAGCCTTTTTGATAATAGAAGAAGAAGTTTTTTCATATTAAAAGAAGCCTTTTCCATATTAAAAGAAGAAGAAGCCTTTTTGATAATAGAAGAAGAAGAAGCCTTATGATTATACATATATATATATATATTTTCTCTGTATTTTGTATAGTTCTCAGAATATAGATCCACATTTAACTATATCCTCTTGGCTATAAAATGCTTTCTTATTTGGAATTCTCAAACAAAGAACCTATCCCCCTGAGATTAAGATATATCTGTAGCCGTGGTAAATAACATGTAAGTACGTACCCACAAGGGGCGTAGCAAGTTGGTACAGAAAAACCTGGTTCTCTTGTCGAGCTTGGTGAAAACTGTGATGGGGGGGGGGCATTATGAGGAAAAGAGAATGAGGGTTGGGAATGGGGATAAGGGGTGGAGAAGAAGTTGGTTTGGAAAGTTTTTGAGTGGCCTTCTTTAGGCCAGGGGGTGTGGTTGCACTCACGGCTGATAATGTAGGCTCTCTTCCATATTTTGTGTGCTGAGGTGTTGGTGGATTGAGGTTAAAGGGTTAAAATGTGCGTGTGTGTAAAGAAAATAAAAGATGAGGAACCAGCATGTCTTTTAACCCTAGAAAGACAACATGTCCTGTGCCAAAAGTTAAAGCTAACCATTCGTCTGCTGGACTACTGATTTGTTCAGTATTAAAATTAATCATCAATTTTGCAAAAACTATGTTATTTACTATAAAAGTTAGTATTTACTTCCAAAATACATGAATAGCATGGCAGGAATGCAAAACTACTCTTTTTTATAAGTATTGTGTGCACTGTAAGCAACACTGGTTGGTGTTCACACATGGCTTTGGAGCAATGACACGAGAAGAATCCTCTTGCTTGAGGGTCAGAATGCACCGATTTTTCTTCCTTCTTGTATTTGAGGATCTGCATTAGTCTTTTGCATATCCACATTCAGGATATCAAAATCTTACAAAGTTGTTGTGGAAGTTTTGGTGTACGTAGACACTAACGTTTTGTCTGCCAGACGATACAAAATTAAAAACCGTTAAAAACACACTGAAGGAACGCTTGTAAAAGGACACCGATACTTCCCTGTCAGTCTCTCTGATCCACGTGAAGGTAGACGGGATGGGGAGCGGAAGATTTTAGTGGAATGGGATGAAAAAAAAACAGCTCCAAATGCGTAGTCTGCCAGACGATGCGTTAGCTTTCTACGGTTAATGTGGTTGCCATATTATGAAACAAACTTTCCACAGCGTCAGTGTAATCTCCAGTGATGCAATTTTTCATATGCATTTACCTGCTCGTATATTGCTGCAGTTTTCAGCTCTTCTGGTCTTCCAATCTTTTCCAACGTTTTCTCCGATTTGGAGAGCAACTTTGTTTCCACGAAAGCTTTTAAGTCGGCCATCTTCATCCTCTTCTTACCCTTCTCACTTGAACGTCTCGAGTGGCTGCCCTGTTCGTCCAGATTCGGCATACCTAAATATGGGGATTCTAAAACAAATTATTGATGTTAGTCTTCTGTAAATATTCAAATGCAGTCACATGCATTTAAATTAGGGACAGCAGAATCAGTTTAATCAGCCAATAATAGACAGGGAATGACTTTTAAATGAAGTTCATTAAAATAATTTAAACATTAAAATTAAAATCAGCATATTTCGACCTTATTGGTAAAGTTTTTAAATATGTATGTGATCTATTAGTTATTATTTTAGTCCTACTCATATCTTGTGCATGCGCGAATTACTCACTTAGTAGAATATTACGTATTTAAAAAATATTTAAAAATACCAAAATATAGTTTACTTACGGTTTGTGAGTATGTACAGTATGTCAAACTACGTTTCGGGAGTCAACTGCTCCCTTCTTCAGGTTAATACCTTGGCTAGCCACGTCAAATTGAAGTAAAACAAGGAGTAAGGTGATAGGTGTTACTATGGTAAAAAAAGGTTTCCTAACAACTTGCCCATTCCTGATAAAACTTCCATATCCACATTCCTGTCTTTGTAAAGCTACCAAAAGCGTAAAAAGTCAAAGAATCTTTGAGTGTCCATGTTTCACATGCATGTGTAACTATAGGTCTTATTATGGTATAATAAAGCCTGAGTTTTGCATTCTTTGACATTTCTTTACTTTTGAATAGCTCCAAATTGGCATAAAAAGCTTTGTTTCCGGATAAAATTCTCTCTTTGATTTCTTCTTCTATTGTGTTATCTCCATTCACTATTGATCTAAGGTATTTGAAGGATTTTGTCTGTTCTTATTTGATCATCATCTATGGTCAGGTCTTCCATTCCACCTTTACCTCTCGCACATCTTGGGTATTTTGTTTTTTGTGCATTTATTACGAGGCCAATTTGCTTGGATTGATGTTTCAGCTGTTGAAATGTTTCAATTAAGGATTTTTTAGATCATGCTGCGAGTACTATATCATCTGCATAAGCAATGCATTGTTTTAGTTTCGTAGATATATTGCCTCTTAGATCCAAGAGTTTCATAATTGAATCTATGATTATAATAAATAATGTTGCTGATAGAGGGTCACCTTCTTTCACTCCTAGCTCTACTTTAAATTCTTCAGTAAGTTAATTCTTTATTTTGACTCTTGCCTTGTTGTTATTTAGGGTCAATGCTATTAGTTTTATTAATTTGAATGGCACTTCGTATAATTTCAGGCAGTTTATGGCCTCGCTTCTGTAGACTGAATCAAATGCATGACTGTAATCAATAAATATGTTGTGCAAATCAATGTTGTATTTGTGGCATTTCTCAAATATTTGTCTTACCATAAATATGTTGTCTATAGTTGATCTATTCGGCCGGAATCCCATTTGGTGTTCTCCTAGTTTGCTTTCAATAATCTCTGTTAATCTCTTATTTAACAATATGGCAAATATTTTGTACCCTATGTTTAACAGTGTTATTGGTCTATAGTTGTCACAGTTCAGTCGGTCACCTTTTTTGTATATTGGACCCACAATTCCTTCTTTCCACTGCATTAGTATTTGCTCTTTTTTCCATATGTTTAATATCAGTTTATGCAATTTCTGTTTTAATGCTGTACCTCCATTCCTGATTAATTCTGCTGGTACATTGTCTGATCCTGCATCTTTATTGCTTTTAGGTTTTCTATTACTGCGCATATTTCATTCCAGGTCGGGGGTTGTAACTGTTGTTCATCACTTTAATTTTCGTCCGTTGGTAATTGCATATTCATCATTTCTTTCTTATTATATATGCTGCTAAAGTATTCTTTCCATCTATTTAGGACTAGCTCCTTTTGTGTAAGGAGGTTTCCTTCAGCATCCTTACATAATGAGAGTGAGAATGCATGATGCTCCATAAATTTCTTTACCTCCTTAAAAAAACTTTCTTGTTCCGTTTTTCTTATAACTCTCCTCTACCTGTCTAATTTTATCATTCAGCCACTTTTTCTTTTTATCTTTTATTAATTTATTTGCTTCCTTCCTCATTGTCTTATATTTCTCTAGGTTTGTTTGTGTCTTTATTTGCATTACTTTTTTCTTGCTTTGTTCATTTCTTCTACAATCCTCCTGCAATCCTCATCCCACCATTCATTTCTGGGTGCACTTCTTTGCTCTTGTATAACAGCATTAGCAGTTTCATTTATTGCCGTTTGTATATTTGTCCATTCTTCATTGATATTTCTACTTTCTATGAGATCTTTCAATTTCTCATAGAGGAGTGTTCTGTATTCTTTAATCTTTCTAGGATTTGTTGTGTCCCACTTTATTGTTTGTTCAATTTCTTTCTTGTAGATTGCTGGTAACGTTTGTTTTAGGTTGGCTTTCACAAGGAAACGGTCAGAGTCAATGTTAGGGCCCCTCAATGTTCTTACATCTTCAATTAGATCCGTTTTTCTGCTATTAATTAGTATATGGTCAATCTCATTAACAGTACTTTAGTCTGGGGATGTTCATGTACCTTTATGTAATTATTTATGTTGGAATTGTGTGCTCATAACTACCATATTATTTGCAGCTGCAAATTCACATAGGATTTCTTCATTTCTGCTTGTTGTTTCATGTAAAGTATGCTTGCCTGTTATGTTATGTTATTGTATATTTTTTCCTTTCCGTTTTGCATTAAAATCACCTAGTATTATAATCATGACACTTTTTGGTGCACTATCTAGTATATATGTCTTCATAAACTTGCTCTTTTATTTCTTCAGCTTTATCCTCTGTTGGTGCATGTGCATTAATTAAGGTTATGTTGTTGTATTTGTTTTTAATTCTTAGTTTACATGTTCTTTCATTATATGGCACAAATCCTATTACATGTTTTTGCTTTCTTTTCAGTAACACAAATCCAGTACCAGCCTGTTCTGTGTTATCTTTTGTACTGCTGTAGTATAGGGTGAAGTCCTTCTTGTTAATTACATCATTTCCCCTCCATTTGGTTTCTTGCACAGCAACTATTTCAATTCGAGTTTTCTTGATCTGTTCAGCTAGTTCTTGCATCTTTTCTGGCTTTAAAGGTGTCCAGGTTCCAAACCTTATTCTTATTCCGTTGTACTCTCTTCTTTCGGCATCCATCAATCTATCCGGCTTTTCTTTGTTGAGAGTCTTTAGCGATCGTAATTTTTGCAGTGCTAGGGTGCCGACCTTGCTAGGGTGTCCCCTTTACCTTGGAGGACCTGGTATTTTTTTCAGGGTTATCTCCCTTAGAGGGATCGGCTTCACTATGCCTTGGAGTTCCCCCTTCACCTTGGTTTTCTGTCAGGGTTCTCCTTCCTTAGCATTTGAGGATCCCTCCTCACCACAAGGCAGTGGGTTCCCTCTATATTTTTAACCCCAAGAGGGAGAGTTGCCTCTTCCGCCATACCGAAGGTCTCCTTCTCTGCTGCATCTGCCGTTGAGGTCTTCGCTATAACCCTGGCTAGGGGCCCATACAAGGCACTACTTTCCGGAGCCAGATGGACCAAGGTTTTTTAGAGAGGTTTTACTCCTCTGACATCCTCCATTAAAAATTATACTTCTCAATTACCTATATTTCTAATGAACACTATGTCAATAAAGAAAAGTTTTTAGACCAACTTTTTAAAAACAATTCGTACATTAAAGGATTAAAGATAAATTTAATATGAATGTGTCAGGAAGTGTCACCATTTTTTTTTTAAACTCAATAATGTATTACTGCTACTATCTAAAAATACAGAATAACATGCACTATATTTGATTTAATAATTTTTGTTGTATTATTTTTTGGCTTTACAACGATGCACATGCACTTTCAGAACTGCCAATTGAGGGGTCTATGCCACAAATCTTGAAAAATTTATTTTTTGCCATTTTCAGTCTTCTCCTACCATCTGTCATCTATCATGTGAACTACAACAATGTGGCATAGCTCCCGCTTGTTCTGCAGCAGATTTTCTGAGTTCTTGAATATATCCTCATCAGCATTTTGAGTGAGAGAAGGAGCTATGCCACTTACTGATGGTGTCTGCAATAGGAGTGGCAGAGGTTGTGTTGCAGTAACCGGTGCAAGATTTAATATCAGCCCTGAAGTTAAAAGATCTCATGGCAATAATGCCTTATATTCCTCCAGTTTTTCATGGTGTGTACCAAAAACTAAAATCCACAGAAACAATGGACAGTGAAGATCCTCTAGAAGACATATAAAGTTGTCTTTATGTAGATCATATGTAACCCTGAGAACATGATTTACACTCAGGCAAAAGTATTTAAGCCTTGTTCAATGTATTTGATGTGCTAGATTGCTATTTTCACATGGGTATACTACAACAATATACTATATATGTTCATAATAAATGGTATTTATATTGAAATTCATATTTTTCCTTTTGAATAATTTACCTAACAATATGTTCAGCAAAAAAAAAATTACCCTTTGTTATACAAATTATGACTCAACGCAATTCTTTAGAAAACTCCATTTATTTCTATTTCTTGTCAAAGTTGCATAGCTCCCTCTCTCACTAGACCCCTCAATTGTTATTTTGGCATTTGCATGCATATTTTGGCATTATTGAGTAAATATTTGGTCATTTTTAATGCACACATGCAGCTCCATTCGCTAGCAATGGCATAGCAGTTTATAAGTATATTTGTCAATAATATTATCAATCCAAAATTTCTAAAAAAAAAAATCTACAATTTCCATTAGCAAAATTTGTTTACATTTCTAAATACATGCAAAGTTTCAGTCCCTAAGCCAAACTATATCAGCTAAATTGTTATTGATACACATTTATTTGGTACATGAATTAAATTCTGAAATCAATGTTTGCCAATTTATTAGTCAAGTCCAGATTGCCTTGTAATTACATATTATATTATTTACTTGCACAAAAACATAAATTATCGATGAAATGCACTAATAGGATATTCATATTAATTTTATTTTTACATATGGTGTAGTGATTCTACATATGTGTAGTGCGTAGTGATTTTACACATTTTGGGGTTTTTCTAACAAAATTCTTGGCATAACCTGTGTCAGATAAGCTTAATGTCACAATTTGAGAGAACAAAGATTACCTACACTTTATACTTAGGACTCCTAGATCTTAGGCAACCACTTTGTCGAAATGGCTGTCTAACATTATATCATTAATTAATACTTTTATTTCTCAGTTTAAAATTGATAGAGGCTTATGTGTATTATGGTATGGCCATGCTATCTCCCGGCCCACATACAAATGGTTATTTTGAAAAAATCCTGTTTTTCTGCTGGATGCTCCAGGAAGGAGGGATCCTAAGATTGCCGGTTGTTGCCCAAAGACAGAAAGGAGGGGGGGGTGCACGTTTCTTCACAGATAAACGTGGCAACAATGGGTCACTCCCATAAAGGTGATCCACAAGCTGGTTCTTAGCTTGGCTGAACTATAACTCAATATTTATTAAATACATTTAGATTTATAAAAAATTTAGACCACGAAATAGATATGCTTTTTGAATATTGGTTCCATGAAACGTTTTAATTACATATTTCATCATACTGTGTGATTTATGTACATATTTTATAAGTTAATACTGCATAAAAATTTGGACTTTAGTTACTAATATTGGTAAATTTTTACATTGATATGTATTAATTTCCATATCAGTACATCCCTAATTTAATAAAATGCATAATAATCTTACTGAGGTTCTTTGCTATCATACATCTTATCACCTCATAATAATAAAATGCACAATGTGCCTGCATGGTATGACGAACTTAAAAGGCAACGTGATGTCATGTACCTCTGGCATACAATGAGAAGTACATTGTCATCTTGAGTTGCTGCTTGCAACTTACAGCTTACCTGTTGTCCTGCTTTTGTAATGTTTTAACAAGGGCTAATCCGATAATCTTACCAATTCCACTGACACAGATACTGATATTTGAAAACTAATCATTCGAATATTTTCAAAATATTGTTCGATATTAGTGGGTGAGAATTCCACTACAATCACAAACATCAATTTACTAGTGTTTTGCTTGAAAATATTCAAGAATTGTTTCAGAATATTAAAATACCTCTTATGTAATCACCGAAACCGATCGAGTTCAGATATAAAATTTAACGATACTGATAACCGATATTCTACAGATCTGATATAAATTTCCAAATGTTCCTTGAAGACCTGAATGGTTCATTGACCTTAATAAATGTGTGTTTCAAGGTGAATGCACTGCAAAAGAATTGCATATTTAGAAATTTACTTTCTTAAAAAGGATGGCATGGGGATTATCCACAAATATTATAATAAAATGATGAAATTTTGCACTAAATTATAAGATATTTATAGATATATCGGATCGGTAAAATAATACGTAATATTACCGATAAACCGATATGTCTATATCATCCGATACTGATAGAGTACCGATTAATCGGTCCCATCCCTAGTAATCACAAAATACAGTTTTTCACACAATAATGGTGCAAAATGGAAACGTTGAATTGGTATCACTGATACTAGTCAATATGGGTACATCATTATTGGCACAGCCCTAAATGACAAGGCAATAAATAAAAATATCACCATGCAATCTCTATTTTCTAATTCTTGTCCTTCCTTATTCTAACTCTACAATTCAAAATAGCGTCACTTCTCTTGACTTCAGTGCCACTAATTTTTACCCTGCTGGTAATCAAGCCTGTGACCTTTCGATTGCTGATCCAGTGCATACCACTACTCTACCTCACATGCTAATGAAGAAGCATTGTCATTAACATTCAGACAAAGGAAAATATGCTTAATATAAATAAAGTTTTGCTCCTTTCTCATACCATACTTAAAATTTTAACTCACTTGCCTCATGTACATTTTTCTCATAACTTGTTTTGCTGATTTCGATGGCATTAAAGAAAAAGAAGTCTTGGATTACTAATTTAGTAATAATTATACAAGGGAGAATCAAATGAAAGTGTTGGGTTATTGATATATGGAAGTTATTGGCACTACTGGTCCATATAATTCCACTCCTTTCAACGATTTAGCATCTTGTCGTCAGTTTCTTTATACCCTGGTAATAAAACTCTTTGGAATGCCCATACAACTTTTTGTGAACTTTAGTTTTACCTCCTCGTCTGTTCAAAACTTTTGACAATGAAGTTATTTTTTTAAAGGATCAAAAAATGTGGTCATCAGAGGACACAATGTCTAGCAAGACTACAGGAAGAAGTAGAAGATGTTCATCCTCTATTATGGCAAACTCTGTAGACCCAGGTTTTGCCAAAAAGCCAAAATTCGTTTTAGGCCCATTTTATGCTGACAGGCTAATCGGTACTGAACATGCCGTTACCGGCCATACCCAGAAGCCCTATCCTAAGCATTTCCCAACTTCCGAGAGCACTATAAAAGGGGTTAACACCCTGCCTCAGGAGCAGAAGCCAATGAGAACACCACGGATCGAGATCAGCTCACGAGAGCGCAGCAGTGCTGGATGCGAAGAATTGACTCCAGGGTTGCCCGGAAGCCATGGAGCCCAAGCTGTGAACTGTCCAGAGGCAAGACACCTCAGGCCAGCCAGTGAGACCAGCGCCCAGCCGACTGTTCCAGCATCCAGGCAATACAGAGATAGTACTTGGTGCTAATCCTTCTGCCCCTAACTTCTCCCTTCTATTATTCTATTGAGTGCTTACTAAATAAAACTCAATCAATTAACTATTCAATTTTTGTTACGTGAATTACCCGCCCTGGGACGGAACCTTTAGGTTGTAATGATGCAGTTTTTTAAAGTAGCATCTGAACTGCAGTACATTGTGCCTTCACAAGGTACTGAACCTGGGACCACTTAATTACCTGGCAAAGTGAAGCCTTGAATTGTCATGCTGGAGAAATGCACTTAGGGTTAATACTAGGGCTGAGCCGATATCACTTTCAACCTATACCGATACTGATGCCGATACTTTAACAGATTCCCACCGATACAGATACTTTGAAAACTGCAATAAATAAAAGTTGTTCAAAACACTGATCAATATTAGTGCATAAATATTATTCTCCAATTAAATACAGTCAAAAAAGTTTTGCATCACCCGAGAAGTGATGAAAATAGCATCCGCAACATGCCGAAGCAGACAAGAAACGATGAAGCAGAAATAACATGGTCGACATGCAATACCGATCACCACAGACTACTACTGGAGTCGGCAAGTGCATGCGTGTGTTCAAGCGTAGCACCACGGTAGTCGGCGAAGGTTAGTTAGGTGCTCCTTGTGTCCAGTTAGCGAAGACGAGCGAGTGCAGCTGTGTGCAAGGCATGCCTAGGCGTACAATAGTGTAGTTTGATCGGGCCAGGATCATCACGCTACTGCAGACTGGCATGTCACAATGGGCTGTAGCTAGGGCTGTTGGAGTGGCGCAAAGCGATGTCTGTAGAACCTGGATGTGGTATACAGACACAGGAACTGTAGCAGATCGTCAACGGACAGGTCGTCCACGGGCCACAACACCAGCACAAGACTGCTATGTACGACTCTCAGCTCAGCGACAGAATACCATGATGGCAAGGAACTTCACTCATGCCCTCCAGGCAGCCTCTGGTGTGCATGTGTCAAATCAAATTGTCCGTAAGAGACTCCGAGAAAGTGGTTTACGTTCCAGAAGACCTCTCCGGTGTCAGTACCTATTGCCACGACATCGGCGTGACCGTGTGCATTGGGCCTGTGCACATCGAAATTAGGGACACGATCACTGGGCTAATGTGCTCTTCACCGATGAATGTAGGCTCTATCTAAGGCCAGATTCGCGAAGAGGACGGGTGTGGTGAGGCCCTGGACTGCAGGAGCAGCTTCGTGGTGTCTAGGGGGTCCATCCATACCAAGGAGAAGGAATCATGGTATGTGCAGGGATCATGCTCGGACGTCGAACACCCCTAATTCCAATTAGAAGGACACAAACAGCTGTTCGTTATGTCAGGGACATTCTCCAGACAACTGTGGAACCATTTCAGGAAATTGGTGACGAGTTTGTCTTGGTGGATGACAATGACCATCCACACTGCACTGCACACATATGGTGCACGATTATCTGCAGGCGGCGAATATGCGTCGCATGCTCTGGCCAGCGTAAAGTCACGACATGAATTGCATCGAACATGCATGGTCGATGCTAAAAAATGCCATTGCAGCAAACTGTCCTGTGGCTCCCACCAATCTTCGTGAAGTTCTTCTTGCGTCACAGGACGAATGGGATTGCTTACCACAAGATCACCTTGATCGTCTCATCCTCAGTATGCCACAGCATGTTCAATACCTTCTTGCAGCCAGGGGAGACCTTCTTGCAGCCAGGGGAGGACACACCAGGTGGTAGACAATGTTTCTGGTGGATCCGCTATGACGAACAGTCTTCTTGTGAGAGTTCTTTGTTTTTTCGCCTCCATCATGAATTGTGCCATTTTCGTTTTAAACACATTTCTGAGAAAATTGTACTTTTTTTGTTCCCTTTTCATTCAACATATCTTGTTCTTCATCTTTTCTTTTGTATTCCCACTGTCATTGTCACTATCTTTGGTCATTTTCTGTACTGATGCAAAACTTTTTTGACTGTGTTTATATGCATCAATTAACCAACAAATTTGCTTTAGAATATTCAAGAATTATATGAATGTTCAAATATATGTTATATAACCATAACATCCAGTTTTTCATGCAAAATTGGTGCAAAATAAAGAGAAACTTGAATTTTGCATAATTTCATGATAATTAGACTCCGCGAAAGTGTCGCGTGGCATTTTTGCTGATCCCGTGAAAGACCAAAATTCCGGAAAAGTATCGGTAGGTTACTTCCAACAGATACTTTCCGATACTGATACCACTGGTATTGGCTCAGTCCCAGTTAATACACCATGTTGTTTGAGCTTGACAACCTGTATCAGGCCTCACAGATAGTAGGAGTTAATGTGATGATTTAGCAGATCATTTGTTATTAGAATCTTTGGGCAAACTAATAGCCTGACTTAGCTAAGAAGGATGAAACATGTTAGTTTCACCTGTCTCGACATAACACTGTGGCATACAAGCAGATTCATGTTGTCTGGTTTCTACTATATTATGGTCAGTTTTACACTTTCAATGCACAAAGAACAAGTAAAAGCTCTCGGTTTTTCCTCCGTGCTTCCCTTAAAAGCATAGCCATTTATTATATTCAACTTACATCGAAACAGTAAGTTTCAAACAGACATTGACCCCCACTGATTGTCTCTTTCTGTCTATTCAATGCTCCGTCCTGCTCTAACATAACTGCAAAGCTGATGATCATGATTATGGCTGGTGATAATAATGATAGGTGAATGCTTGATTTAAAATTCTTGCCCGTTTCTCAGTCGGTAATGCGTCTGACTACCATGCTAAAGGTCCCGGGTTCGATCCCCGGCCGGTTCAAATCCGGGAACTTTTCTAACGATGGAAGCGGTCCCGGCGCCCACCCAGCATCAAATAACATGGGTACCTGGGGGAAACCCTGGGGGGTAAAGGCGGTTAGGGGCGTGGTGCTGATCACATCACCCCCACTCACGACCAGATCAAGAAAGTGTGGTGCGTTACCCCCACACCCCCTATACGCCTTCATGGCATGGTGCTATGCACAGGGGAGCACTTTTGCCCGTTTCCATATATCATTTGGGGCTGTTCTGAGGTAAGTTATATGTGGTTGTCCATGCACAGGGTGTTAGGAATTTTTTAAAATTGCAGCCATCCTTATTCAATGAAATTATGGCTTCAACCGCATCTATCATCACCCATTAAAAACAGCAATTTTTGTATGTGTTCATAATCATTTCTTACCAACTTTAAATCTAACAAAGGAATATTAAAATTTTATAGAAGTTTCATTTGATTCCCTCTCGTACATACACTTTATGTGGATACAATACATATTATTGGTAACTTCTCTTTTCTTCTTTTTTAGAAGCACTTGGAAAATTATTGCTTAATCAGGTTTTGAACTTAAAGAACCTTGACAGTCTGTGCTCACCAAAGCATCAAGTTCTAGGATCTTCGTGTAGTGATGTCCTAGAGGCTAATAAGTTTATGTCTACATGCAACTTACATTTAGTTCTCACTGGTTTATAGTTTTTATACTCTGGAGGCAAATAATCTATCCTGATTAAGCAGTAATTTTCCCAACTACTTTTGAATAACTAACATCAATGTTAGTTCAAGAAGTGAGATCTAATTAAATCTTTATTAATAAACTAAATAAGATTACAATTGCAACATATGTAAGACCAACATTATTTCATCTCACAAAATTACATCCTTATAGTTCGACTGTGACATGTCAACTATAAGCAATTTCACAGAAGCAGTATTACACTTAAGTACTTATAATAATATTCATCATGTTGATCTGAAGATGTTCCTTTCAATTCTCCGAGCAATGACAGTTTCTTCGGTGAAAAATCATCACTTTTGTAGGTGGGTTAAAAAATTTGTGTCAGTCTTTGAACCAATCAAGGAAGTTCGCTACCATGGAGATAATTTGTTCATTTTGTACTGCATTGCGAAACTTAACAGCCGCACAAAAAGGAATGGATATTTTAATGAAAGGTCTCCATCTTTACGATGGTCTTGGTTCAACTGTAAAGAGACAACAGATGTTAACTGGCTCAAGGATTGCTTACGACTGAGGGTAAAGCAATAATGTGACAATGCTGTATCCACCCTTGGATTCTTTCTTCATATGTTCTTTTCAAGAAAAATTAAACTGCCATGTAGTTCCAAGCTAAATGCACAACACTATGCATTTGGAGTTTTCATATATTGTATTAAAATGCCAGTTTATGAACATAGGCTACTCGAAACTGACTTCCTGATGGTTAAATTGACCTGTTACGTTATTAGAATGGACCTAGCTTTCAAGTCTGAAACATAAAAGAGAGTCATAACTGTTTTTCAGAATGATTAGTAATGTTACATCTAGGACCCGGATTTTTATGTAATTACAGATTTTTGCCTTTGTATGTAGGCAAGTAAAAATTGCAAAGGCTGGCAAATTACGATGTTAGGAACGATATATGTGAATTTCATGTTACTTACACAGTGAATTTAATCTTTCAGTTCTTCTTGGTAGGTTTCAATTCTCAAAAGATCCTGGTATCCAACATAATGAATATTAAACAACAAATACAAAACAAGCATGCAACAGGTATATCCAAAATATCTAATTATCTCTGGGATGTTTCACAGCAGCTTCAATGCATTTCATCAGTTCCTTTTTGCTGGTTTTTGTACTAAATTTTATGCTTTAACTTAGTAGATAAGTAACCTAACCTGTAAGATAAGAGACATCCTTAATTTCAGGCACTTCTATGAAATCTTTAGAGTCTGATTCCCTCTTCTTCAGTTCAGGACTTTGATACAATGAAACTTCTATTTTTGGAATTGGTAAAGAGTTGCTTCTTCGTCTTGGCTGTTGCTGCGTACAAGATTCATCGTTGATATCATGAAGCCTGAAACAAAGCAACCTTGATTATTCATTTTTGAAGGGCCTGTGATTGACAAAATACAGTGCAAAATAAATGCATCTTGTAACTGGGTGATGCTTGGAAGTCTGATCTACACACAATGCTGTTAAAATTGACTGAAAATTAACATTCTGGATGTGTCAGCACTTAGGCTAACTACACCCATCTTGCATTATTTATTTATTTACTTATTTATTTATTATCCTGCACACAACAGGCATCTGCCCTTTTACAGTGCACAGTAAATGTCTTACATAGGATTTATACACATCAAAATAATATTTATACACATTTCAGATATTAAAAAAAAATACATATAGGGGTTATACTATATATCGTCCTTAAACATTACCGTGGATAAACAAAATGAATCAAACCTTATACAATTACATTCATATATGTACGGGTATATATATATACACATTAAGAAAGTAACAATAATAATAATAGTAATAATAATAATAAAAAAATAATAAAAATTAAAAAAATTAAGCAAGAATGTTGTCCATTAAATAGCGTTTATACTCAGAAAATTTAGCATATATGTCCAAGTGTACGCCCCTTTCTAACCATTCATTATACAATGTATCACAGGCCGATAACAATGAAAGAGAGAGTCACGAATTATGAAGGTGAACTAGGGCTGAACCAGATGTGCCCACAAGGGGAATTAAGGTGCACACTGTGCTATCAAGATTTTTGGTAGGGATTTTTCCCCTTCAAATAATATAAAATTCAACATTTATATATTTTTGCGCCATATTTAATCCATTAGACGAAGAAAAGAAAGTGTTTAAGGGTTTTATCGAAAGTGGGGGGGGGGGGGACATTCAACTCTTACATATTTCGGGTGGCTCAGTCGGTAACGCGTCTGACTACCATGCTAAAGGTCCCGGGTTCGATCCCCGGCCGGTTCAAATCTGGGAACTTTTCTAACGATGGAAGCGGCCCCAGCGCCCACCCAGCGTCGAATAACATGGGTACCTGGGGAACCCTGGGGGGTAAAGGCAGTCAGGGGCGTGATGCTGATCACATCACCCCCACTCACGACCGGATCAAGAAAGTGTGGGGCGTTACCCCCTATACGCCTTCATGGCGTGGTGCTAAGCACAGGGGAGCACATTACTTTACTTTACTTTTTATTGTGAATTCACATTGGGGGGGGGGGTATCCAACTCTAGGTCTTAGTTTATTGCTGATATTTTACTTAGAGGGGATTGAGCATTAAATTGAGGGGGTATCCAATTCTTGTGTATTATTATTGTATTCGACTGCTGCGGAAATTCTGGTGTGGAGACTGAGAATTATTTTTTTTTGGTGGAGACAATATCCACTCTTCAATATCAAAACTGGCATGGAAATTTTGGTGGTAGGATTAAGCATTAATATTAAAGAGGGAGATAGGAAGCTCTTGATAAAGTGTTAAATCTTAGATTGTCAAGGGATTTCTGTAGTGGAGGGAGAGTTCGAACATTAAATTTTGGAGACTGTATTTAGCGATATGGCATCCACACATTTCAGACACCGAACGTGCCAAATATCTCGGGATCCTAAAAAAAGTATTGACACCCCATAAAATTAATACTATTCTTTAAAGCCTACAAAGAAATGATGTAAAAATTTTCTTGCTTGCTTCGCTCACAGAAATGCATGTTTGGTGCTTTACTGAGGTGAATGTGATGTTTTATACTATAGCTGCATTACAAGACATAAGCGATATTCTCGATATTGATTAATAACATAACTTCTTAAAATATAATGCTTAGTGTTGGTATACTGCTTAATATATAGAAGGTGCATCATTTAAAACAAAGATATATCGAATCCGCATTTCTACCTTCTTGTCAGGAAAATTTTACTTTAATAAGTTAAATTTGCACTGAAGATAAAATCCACATAATTATTGTTTTTGGTTACTAAAATAATTATATTTACCTCAAGAAATTGAGGGTGGGGGTAGGGTGTTCTTTGAAAGAGGAACCGTATTTACATAATTTAATTTACTACATTTAAACAATCAACTAATCGATCAATTAAAAAATATGGACAGTTTAACATGGTATTTCATTCAAATAGACATCAAATATTACGTATTCATCCAAACTATTTTGGGAGGATTATGATGAACGATTTTAGGGGCGGTCTTGAGTGATGGGCACCTCTGTTTAGGGAGGAGGGGCAGATCAAGTATAGTGTTCAGTAAAGCTTAGAATTGATTGATTTGCTTTATTTTACTTGGCTTTTTGTGCCACTTTTGGCTAATTTGCGAAGATGGGGATGAGTGATGATATGATTAAATTGATGACTGGACACTCACAAACATCCATGCCCAGGCCAGGATTCGAACCCGGGACTCCTGGCATCGTAGCGCAATGTGCTAACCACTCTGCCACGGGGGCCGGTTAGTAAAGCTAAGGAGAAAGTTACTTTCGGTAGACACGCTGTCATAATTAAATACTTTGTGGGGATTATGCTACGGTTTGAAGGTGAAAATGCTATGATTTGGGGGGGGAGGGTGCATGACATGATATTGGGGGATGTGCAACTCGCCTTGGGAGGAAAGGGGGGGCTGGCTGAACCAATACCATAGATTGGCATTTATTCACTATTACCAATCGATACATCGGCATTTGGGTACTATTTTGCATGACCACAAAAATGTCATGCAAAAATTTCAGAGTTTAATTGTCCTCAAAATTGTGTAAATATCGAAAAAATTTCACGAAGTACTAGTAACTTGGAAGATAGGTATTGGAAATGCCACAATCTATCATGCAATAACTACAGAGGAATTATGCTGCATACAAAATCTTGTTTGTTTTGTTTGGTTTTGAAGTTCACTTTATACACAGCAAGGCTAATCGGAACTGGACCTACAGTTTAAAGAGGGACCTGAATCATTGAATCACAATGTACATATAAATTATTCAATGCCATTCTCAAGAGTATAAACACGAGCACAGTGTAATTCAACACGAGTACAAGAATTATTCAGCAATGAAGAAAGCACAACATCTAGCAGTTGGAACTTGAAAGAGGTGGTTACAACACACATGCACAAGAGTTGCAGTGCAATTATATCCCGTCGTTCATTCACAATAGAATTGACATCAATACAACCATTTCAGTAATGTACCAATTAATGACCCATTACTAGTATACATTTAGGTAATTAGCTTTTAATTGAATTAAGATTTTTTTACAATATGATCAACATTTCATTCCCCTACCCTCCTTTCACCCTCTTAATTTCTTAATAGCAGAGATTCTCAGCATCCAAGCTCTTGTGAAAGATGCATTAATACCCAGTATGAAGAAGCACTTATTTTGTAAAATTACAAGATGAAACCACAGACTTAGGAAAACATTTCAGCGTTGTGTTAAATGAATTATTGTGTCATAAATGTTCAAGTTCTTTCTTTAACAAAATTTTTGCAGGAAAGTGGTTCCATATTTTAAAAACACCCTGTATTATGTGATGCTTACCTGCGATAGAAAAATTGTAATGCCCAGTACACCCCATCCTCTTGCCACTGCGGTATGAAAAGGCACCGCAGGATGGCCACATCAAGGAACGTTGCAGCACACAAATCTACAGGACCTGTAGTTGATAAGATTTGGGATTTTTGAATACTGTCTTGCTTGCTTTCAATCGAGCCCTCAGCAGAAGATCTAGATAAGATTTTTAAGATAAAAATATCATTATTAATAAAGAAAGTCCAGAAACAAGTCACATACAACCAAATTTTATTATGGCACATGATAATTAACCCTTTCCAGACGGGACTTAGAATATAGAGCTTTCCCCCAGCAGACTGTTTTCTTTTTCAAAATATCATAGGAAATACAAGGCACGTCCAGAAAGTAAGTTCCGTTTGCAATTTACGCCTCAGCTGCACTGCAATCACAAGAGTACGCATGCGCGCCGAGTAGTTGGAAGCATTGGCAAGTCAGAGACGTCAGTGTTAGAGAAGACAGAAGTGGAGATGCTTTATAGTGGGTTGCGATAATGTTCAAGATAATCGAAACACCCGCTGTGGGGTGAAGTGCACTCAGTCATATGGTTTTTGTATGAACGGAATGTGTCAGCAGCTGAAATTCGCCATCAAATTTGTGAAGCGTATGGTGAACATAAGAACGGTACGGAGATGGGTGTGACAGTTTAACGAAGGACGGAACAATGTGCATGAATGAACTGCTTGTCTCAATATGGCACCTGCCATGCAACGACCCCTTAGAGACTTTGACTGGGAAAAATTTCCTCATCCCCAGTATAATCCAGACCTCGCCCATCTGATTTTCATCTCTTTTTGCACCTGAAAGCTTTCCTTGGTGGCCAGAGCTTCGAGGATGACGATGCTGTCAAACAAGCTATTACTACTTGGCAGCATCGTTCTTCGATAAAGGGATACAAAGTATGGTCTGTCGTTATGGTAAGTGTCTCAACAGGGATGGCAATTATGTTGAAACATAGTCCAAGGCCTGTATTTCAGTATATAATAAATTGTTTTGTTCCATTGCATTTTGTGTTATTTTAATTGGCCGACGGAACTTACTTTCTGGATGACCCTCTTTCTTATATATAAGTTACATTTTGTATACATTTTCTCACATTTATGAATTTTTTTCTGTAACAAGTTTTTGAAAGTAAAAATAATATAACATTTCATAAAAGTTACTGTAAACATTTTGAATATGAAATATAAAATTAATTCATGAAAGTAATGTAAAAACTTTCTATATGGATCAAAATCATCACGAACTGCAAAATTTGAAGCATAATCATTGTAAGAAATTAAAAAAGCAATCACTATACTACTTGACATTAAAATTTTAATTTCTTAGTCAAAACATGAAATAACTTCAGTACACACAAAATATATACTTACGCTAATTTTTGAACCTGAGACTTAGGTTTTTGTTGTTTAGTATCCGATCCAGATATAGCAGTGACTTGTTCGATCGTTAAAGTAGTTTTAGAAGCCGCTGTATTGTGTCCGCCAACAGCCATTCGAAATATCGATGATTCAGCCTGAAATACATAAAGTAAAGTATAAAAAAATACTCAAAAATATTAGCAGGGAACAGATATGTATGTAAATACATATTATGTATGAAACTTAAATCAGTTATATTTTGAATTATCTTCGGGAATCATGGCGTGTAGTCTAGAAAAATTCAGTTGTTTCTTTTCCATATTTGTACATAGGTTCTGGCTCATATTTTAGTTATTATTACATATTATTTCCATATTTCAAAACATATCTAGACATAAAGTAAAGTAAAAAGTAAAGTGCTCCCCTGTGCTATGCACCATGCCATGAAGGCGTATAGGGGGTGTCGGGTTCAGGCCCCACATTTTCTTGATCATGGCCAAAGATGGGGGTGATGTGATCAGCACCATGCCCCTGGCCACCTTTACCCCCCAGAGTTTCCTCCAGGTACTTACTTTATACGATGCTGGATGGGCGCCGGAGCCGCTTGAACAGGTGGAATAAATCTCGGTTTTCACTCGCCGGGGATCGAACCTGGGTCTCTTGCATGGTAGTCAGATGCCCTAATGACTGAGCTACCACGGCTCAATCAACATACCTAGACATATACTCGATATTCATGCAATAACTAACCACATGTCCCTGTGTGACCGAATGAGTTGGGTGAATTTCTTGCAAATAACTGACAGTCCAAAGCGAAAAACAAATGATAGTTTACGATCCATTTTATACTATCCAATTGTGTTAAATACAAGTTTTCTGACATCTTAACAATGATGCTTTTGCTATTGTAAAACACTTGAAATATTTGTTCATTTACAATTGTTGTCAACAACAGAGAATGATGGCTCAAGCATCAGATTCTGGTTGTTACAAACGTTATGTTGGCAACGTTGGAAGAAAATCCCAAGTTGAGCACCCCATTGCTAACCCCACCCTCGTTAATAGGTGCTTGCCCAGCAGAAGCTCCCAAAGCAATGATTTTGTTGCACACATACGGGATTCGCTTCCGATTTCTCTTCAAGACAGTCACAGTAATAGTTACAATGCAGAGACTGTATTTTATGTAGCTCATGTATTATCTTATATTATTAAAAAGGTAAATTGTTATTCAGGGTGGCCACTCTAGGACCATGATAAAGTTCAAGTTTAATTCCCGGTTTTCAAGGCGAACTTTCAAAAAATTTTAGGGCACAAACACACACATTTAAAATTATATAATTTACGGTGCACAGTTTACATTTGCCATTTCACATACTCAGATTTGAAATACATCTACAAACACAAGTCACAAACGTTTCGGGATAAACTCATTAAAAAAAAAAATTAAAAAATAATTGTATGAGAATTTCAAACTCACATTTACCAAATCAACGTGAAGATATCTTAGTCTGCAATAATTTTCAGTCAGTTAGATAGATTGTTCTGCAAAGTACACTCACAAAGTAAATGAACTGAGACAATTTTGTTCTATTTTTCATGCAGCTTTCTTTTCCTGCGAAAAACTTGCTTCTGGGCATTAATATGTATAAATTCAATGGAACTGCAATTAATAAAAGTTGCAATATTTCACGTCTGCGGAGAGAAATTCATGCAGAATTCACGTATAATTCCCGGAATTCAAGGAATTCCCAGTGAGTAGCCACCCTGTTATTATTTTAAGAGTACAGTGCCACGAGAAGCATAATCAATTGTTTTGAAACTCAAGAGTTTGAAAGCACTGTCCTACATTTCTAAAAAGGCAATTTTTCATAATTTAAAGTCCATATTTAACTCCATATTTTGGTGAAAATAACTCATTTTTACTACATATAAGTCCGTTCCCTGTATATTAGTATAATAATAATAATAATAATAATAATAACAACAATAATGAGAAGAAGAAATTTTATTAAAAATGGATCATTTTCATGAAACAAAGTTTGAAATTCAAATTAATGTGTGTTTACTTAAAACTTCTATTAATAATAAATTAGTAAAGAACAACACAAATGTACTTTTGTTAAATTGTAAATAAACATACTGTGAATACAGCAGCTTCCTTCAAGGGATCAGATTCAGGTAAAGATCCAAGACGAAATATCACCTGAAACGGATAAACCACGACAATCATCAGAATGAGTTTTAGAAAGAATCAGAAGCAAATTCAAGAGCATTAGAATAATGGACATAATGCAGTAATGGCTACGATAATGAATTCAACCTTATCAAAGATAAATGACTAGAGTACAATTTTGTAACAATGGTTCATTTGCTTTATTTGACGGTCTCCCACACTGATGCTCCGGACTCTTAAAGTATCAGGTATGTGTCCATATCAAGCATTCAACCATAACAATTGTACATTCACTTTGTGACCACTCTGTAGATATGCTTAGCTTCCTTCATTTGGGCAATCAAACAATGATTGAAATACTGAAGAGACAAAAACACATTTCATTTTTGGATAGAGTTCAGGCTGGAATGTTACTCTTCTAATTAGTGGAAACAAATATCTGAATGATTGATTGATTACTGAAAAAAACAACAAAAAACTGAGCTTCTCAAGACTGCATCTACTTGCACCTCTTTGTCAACTGATGGAAGTTTCTTAGCAAAATTCTTTTTCATCACTCCCTTCTTTTTCTGATTCAGAGGTGAACAACAAGTGCAACTTGGCTCCCTATGGAGTAGTGGTAACATCATCGCCTTGTAATGAAAGGGATCTGGATTCAATACCTGGTGGAGGCACAGTGGTTTGGATGCCACTTCAAACCATACGTCCAGTCCCGATTATCCATTATGCGCATCAAGTGGACTTAAAACTTCAAACAAGTGCAACTCAATGTTTGCATCACACGCATTTGGTTTTTGAGCCATATTTTCTAATATGCATGAACTACACCACACAGCAGACCACGTTTCTTACATCCAACTTACATTCTCTTTCGTCTTCTTTCTCTTCTGCTACCGTTTTTGAATTCACTACAACTAGCATAATCTCACATAACATGATTGTTATGTTCTCAATGTCTGGGCATGTATACACCCCACCTGCAGTTGAATCTAGTGAAAGCAAATCCAAAGCGTATACAGTGTGTTTCAAAAAGAATGACCTGATTTTGAAACCTTATATCCATGCAACCACGTACCGCCAGTGAATGAAACTTGCACTACTTGAACCACCATGGCCTAGAGTTTTAAATGACTGCCACTAAATACCACTAGTAGTGCCCAAATAGACGCTAACCTTAGTCATTCACAAATTGTGTCTATGCAACTGAAGGCATTCTATGTTCTCCAATTCAGCAAAGGCATTACTTTTTCTTGCTGGGATACGTCAAACAAAGTGTTTATGTTCCACCATTAGCCCTTGACTTGGATGAGCTCAAGGACAGAATCACAGCTGCAGTAAATTCTTTGGAAGAAGATACTCTCAGACGCGTTTGGAATGAATTCAGCTCTCATCTTGATGTTATCAGTGTAGAAGGTGGAGGGCACATCTGGCATTTATAATACGGTAAGTAAAACTCGGTGGCTTACTTAATACTTTGTAATTTGTTGGGTACCTGTAATACATTTTCATTATTAAATATAATTATTTGAAATTGGGTCATTCTTTTTTAAACACACTGTATATACGCTTTCTGCACTGCAACAGCACCTTGTGGATGGCGTACACATATGCAATCCACACTTAAGGGGTTAACATGGAATCCAAAGCCACTTAGCAAACTAACTAACTCTCTAGCCTTCTTAAACCCGAAGGTTCATGGCTGCAGCAATACAGGCCTTCCATCTGTCTATCTTGAGCAAGATCTATATACTCTTTTCCATCCCTACCGATCTCTTTTAGGTTCATCTCAACGTTATCCCGCCATCTTCGTCTTGGCCCCTTAGCAAAAGTGAAATAAATTAAGTCAGACAGGAACAAATATTTTGATTATTAATAAACATTGTGGGGATAGGAGTAAAATTCATCCACAATCTGTTTACCTCGGCAAATAGCTAAGGCTCCAAAGGCTGTGGTTCCAGGGACCAGGGGCCTGTTGTCCTAAAAAAATCACCCCTCACATCTCAAATAATTTGATAGAACCAAAGTTTCATTCAATTAAAATGCAATGAATAATGAATTAAGAACTCAGTTACTGTAATGGAATTATAATAACAAATAAGTTATAAATCCATTCTTACCACATGTTCTTCTTCTGTGCTGGAACTCTCCTCAGGAATAGTTTCCGGAAATGTTATGTCTTTCGGAGATGATAACCAGTTGCTCTGTAATGACAGTAAGTAGTGTTACACTTAACAAACAGGAGTATTAAAAATTATGCTGGACCGATCTGCTGTTTCTGTAATAGCTTATAAGTTTAGTAGTACATGTATAAATATGTAGTCGCCTTGTAATCAAGGGGTCCCAGGTTTGATACCTGGTGGAGGCAAATAGTGGTTAGGATCCCACTTTAAACTGTAGGTCCAGTCCCGATTAGCCTTACTGTGCATAAAGTGGATTAAAACACCAACTCAATCAATCAATGTATAAATATGTAGTTTTGTTTTTTCTAAGGCAAAACACAATAAAATCAACTGCTTACATATATTAATTAAGAGGAGAATAAACAACTCATGTTCTTATTGGAAAATTTGCAATTGTGTACCAGATCGGTAGAATAACAGTTATTGACATAAATAACTTTTGTATCAATATTTTATGAGGAATTGGCAACAATTCTTATTGATCCATTCAAAGGATTTGATTTCATATAGATATACAGGGTGAGAATAAAGTCTTTCCCTGATTATGAAAATTTATACCTCAACTTCCACAGTAGATAGGCAAACAAAACCTATGGCAATAAGTAGTGCAATACATCCAAGTTTTTTTCTTTTCATTTCTTTGTTTTGTCTGATTCTAATTCTCTTGTCTGATTTCTTCATCTCTTGTGTTTCAGGTAGCGTAATTTCCAGATTAAGTGACATTCCACATATCTGCGAAAGTAACCAGACATAATGTCTGGATATGGAGGTTGGAGAACCCACATGTCATATTACAGCACATAAGGGACAGCCCAAAAGTGAATGTCTGGTGTGACTTAATGCACAACAACATTATTGGAGAGTTCTTTTTCATTGAGCCTACCATTACATCAACAGTTTACCTGGACATGTTGAAACTTTACGTTGCGCCTCAGTTACAGGAATTTCAACCATGGGTTGTGTTTCAACAAGATGGTGCACCGCCACACTGGGAGTTAACTGTTTGCCAGTTCTTGCATGACACCTCTCCAGACAGATGGATCGGCAGAGACAGTCCCATATCATGGCCACCCCGTTCACCGGACATAACCCCTCTTCACTTTTTGGGGGGGGAGGGTTACATTAAGGACACAGTGTTTAGTTCACCAGTTCCTAATATGCAAACTGTTCAGACATGAATACGGGATGCTATGGAGACGGTCACGGAAGAGATGTTGGCAAATACATGGAGAGAAATTGAGTATCGCCTAGACAATCTAAGGGCAACAAAGGGAGCACATGTCGAAGTGTACTGAAGTGTACTGATAACAAACATCATGAGTTAAGCTACAATTTCCAACAAACCGCATATCTGTAGCTAGAATAGTTCTTTAGCAATAAAAGTTTGTAATCAGGGAAATACTTTATACTCACCCTGTAGATTAATTTCCATCCACTTGATCATATGAGTACAAATATCACTATGATATGGGATAGGTAGAGGCATGCATATTTAGTTTTTGACGAAAACACAAAACGTGAAATAACACATTTTAATGTTAATTTTTCATGTTTCTGAATGATGTGAGTTGCATTTTCCTACCCTGTTTTGTCACGAAATGATGCGAAATGAACTGCAAAATGCGAAATAGACTCTTAAACACGAAAATTACCCTTTATATACCGACACGACACTTTCTGAAGTCTGAAGTATCCTGTGAGTTATGCCATTCACGGAAAATTGATTAATTCTGCTGTAAATGTTTGAGAAGCAAAAGTGGACCCCTTTATACAGGAATAAACTTAATATTCTTGTAATGATTTAATGTACTATTAGAAGGGATATGTTTATTTTGTGTAATAGTGCAGTTTTTAAATCAAATTTGGGATTACATTCACAGCGAAATTTTATTTTATTTACCGCTATTGAACCCGAAATAGACTGTTTTTGTACCGAAATTGTGGTTTTTTATTTACCAAAAATGTGTGCCTCTAGGGATAGGTCAATTACATGTATAATTTTGAGTACAAAGGAATGAACACATACTTAAGCATATTAAAAAGTATAAAAGAGTATAAAATAACATAAAAAATAAAAATAGAAGAAAGATCAAAGGTTATGTCTATTAATGAGAAGAAAAATCAATAGTTATATCTATTAATGAAAAATATGATCTAAGTACTCCTGTGTGCTATAAAACAAATACTTCATTAGCAAGCTCTTTACTAGTTGGATTATGATTCTTGAATTCCTCTGGCAGTTTGTTATCAAGTTTTACACTTTGAAATCCTAGACCATTATGTGTTTTGGATGTGCGGACAGTAGAAAGGTGGAGTGAGTTATGCTTACGAGTGCTGTATTTGTGTATGTCCAGATTTTTTTAGAAGATTTCAGAATTTGTATGAATAAAGTACAATGTTTCTAATATGTACAAACATGGAAGAGGTAATATTTGAAATTCATTGAAAATATGTTTCGTTGGGCTTGAGGGGGATACATTTTTTCATAATTTTTAATATCCGTTTTTGCCAAATAAAATTTTTCTGCATTTTGGGTGAACTGCCCCAGAAAGAGATACCATATGTAAGTACAGGTTGAGCCTGTCCAAAATATACTGTCCTTAAATCATTTAAAGATAAAACATTTCTCAGGATTCTCATCATGTAGCAGAGCCTGCTTAACTTTTGAGTTAAAATAGTAATTTGCATGTCCCATGACAGGTTTGTGTCTATCCATACTCTAAGAATTTTATTGCATTGCTTTCTTTGACAACTTCATTGTTAATAATTACATTTTAGGTTTTTTTGTTTGTTTTATTGGATTAAACTGTTTTATGAACATTCAGGGAAAGCTTGTTGTTGTTTAGTTGTGTCATTGTCAAAATGGAATTCTCTTGAAATTCCTCATCTTCAAGGCTTCTTACTATGATGTTTGTATCATCTGCAAAAAGTATTGTTTGAGACTCTGATAAAGTTTCTGGAAGATCATTTATGTAAAGTAAAAAAAAACCTGGTCCTACACTTGAACCTTGCGGTACACCTGTTTTGAGGAACAATTGATCTGATTTGATTTTGTTACTATCTACATACTGACATCTGTCTTTTAAATAAGAAGTGAACCATTTTTTTTTGCTAAACCCCTGATTCCATAATGGTCCATTTTATCTAGTAGAATGTCATGCTGTACCAAATCAAATGCTTTGGTAAAATCTAAAAATAATCCATACACATGCATTTTTTTGTCTGTCGATTTTATTATTTTATTTGTAAATTCGAAAATAGCTTCTGATATTGATTTACTTTTTTGGTATCCAAATTGATGTTTGGATAAAATTTTGTATTTTTCTAAGAAAGTTACTAATCCATTTAGCATAATTTTCTCTATTACTTGAGAGAAAAACTGCCAAAAGAGAGATTGGCCTATAGTTTGAGCATTCCTTTTTGTTGCCTTTCTTGACTAATGGTCTCACTTTTGCAATTTTATACTCAATAGGTTTGGTTTGAGTTGGTGTTTTAAGTCCACTTTATGCACAGTAAGGCTAATCGGGACTGGACCTACAGTTTAAAGTGGGATCCGAACCACTTGTGCCTCCACCGGGTATTGAACCCGGGACCCCTTGATTACAAGGTAATGACGCTACCACTGCGCCATGGGAGATGCCCCTATACTCAATAGGAAAAATATTTGTTTCTAAAATTGTGTTGCAAATACTTACTAGTGGTTGTAATATAATATTTGCACATTTTTTGAGTAGGAAACTTGAAAACTCATCTGGCCCTGATGAATACTTATTTTTTTAAATTTATAATTACTTTCTCGACTTCTCCTTCAGTTACTGGGGTGAGAAACATAGTGTTTGCATTTCTGGGACTGCTTAAATATGTTCTTAATATAGGTGTAGAGATTGCTGCCTTTTTATTTACAGTATTGGGAATGTTCACAAAATATTTATTAAAAATTTGTGCTACATCAAGGGGATTGCTTCTTTTTTCTCCATCAGACATTATTTCTATTTTTTCATTCGCATTTTTTTTTCGTACCAGTTTCATCATTAACAATTTCCCATAGTTTTTCTGATTTGTTTTCAGATTTGCTTATTTTATCTGCAATGGCTAATTTCTTCGCATTGTTTATTACCTTCCTGAGAATATTTACATACTTTTTGTAGTGTTCTTTAAGTTCTTTGAGTTTTGGTTTTAAGTACACTTTATGCACAGGAAAGCTAATCAGGACTGGACCTGCAGTTTAAAGTGGGATATGAACCACTTACACCTCCACCAGGTATCAAACCCCCTTTGATTACGAAGCAACGATGTTAAAACTATACCATCTTTGAGGCCTTGGTCCATTTGAAGGAATGGGACAGACTACTATAGGTATCAGCCAATAAATAAGTGTATAAGTAAAAATTGATGATCAATTTACCTGTACAATATTTCTACAAATAGCATGTAAATAAATGCCCAATTAAGCCATTTTGTTACTATATTTTTATTTAAATAGTAAAAAATAAATAAAAAAATGTGTGTATGATGGTTGTAAAAAGTAAAGTTTTAAATATATATATATATATATATATATATATATATATATAAACAATACCCTAGGCAATATCTGAGATATGTACATTGATAAAGATGTACAAAACAGAATCTTCAAGGAATGTTTGCCTTTAAAATATAGAGTTATGCTGATACTGATCCTGATGTAGAAAGTATCAATTTGAATTTAGTATGTTTCTTTGTAATACACCTTTGTAATGTTGGAAACACTATGGTCAACCTGTATATCAATTATGCATTTGTACAGAACCATGAGGTGGATCAAAATGTGGAGAAAATTAAATTCAATTTTTAAATTTCATTTTAGTTCTGTGTTAAGACAGACAGATGGAATTCTACAAAACTTACAAAGTAAAAAAGTAAAGTGCTCCCCTGTGCTTTGCACCATGCCACGAAGATATATAGGGGGTGTGGAGTTAGGGGACCACACTTTCTTGACCACAGTCAAAGGTGAGTCTGATGTGAACAGCACCATGCCCCTGGCCGCCTTTACCCCCCAAAATTCAATTGGATTGATTGATTGATTTAGTTTATTTTACTTCGCATTTCCGCCACGTTTGGCTATCACAAAGATGAGGATGAGTGATGATATGATGAAGGGACACTCACGAAAGACACCCATGTCCAGGTTGAGATTTGAACCCAAGATCCCTGGAATCACCGCATGCTTTTGATAACCACTCTGCCAAACTTCAATTGGACACTAAGCTCTTACCTCCTCATCAAAGGCCTTCCCTCCAACAGTCTCCGACAGATTAATGCTTGCTGATTGGCTAGGAGGAGATTCTGTACCCAAACAGCCTTCTTCACTGGACGATTTTCCTGTAGACAGTGAAAAAGGACATTTAAAGTACAATTTGAAAGATTAGTGACAACGGAAGGAGTTTTAAACGAATTACAATCTATCAGGTGAATTATCAAAATGTAACAATATGGCTCTTGTCTTTGGATGTAAAACAATATGATAAATACAAAACTTAAATTTATTAGTTATATTATGATAAATACAGTAGGATTCTATTTGTTTCTGGCTCATTTCCAATTTGCATCAATGGTATGTTCTTAAATACGTAACATGCATTCATTTTCTCCAAAGCATTAAGCTTTCCATAACATAGATAAGATAAGATAAGATTTATTTCCATCCACTTGATCATATGAGTACAAATAGCACTATGATATGAGATAGGTCAATTACATGTGTAATTTTGAGTACAAAGGAATTAACACATACTTAAGCATATTAAAAGTATAAAGAGTATAGTATAAAATAAAAATAAAATAAAATTACATAAAATTACATGTATAATTTTGAGTACAAAGGAATTAACACATACCCTCGAATGTATGTTGGTCCCCTCCCCCAAAATGTACAAAATTTTCATTTCAATCAATTAAACAATATGACACTGCTACTACATTAGTTTAACAGTCACGAGACAGTCTGATATGATATGATATGATTTATTTCCGTCCACTTGATCTTATAAGTACAAATAGCACTATGATATGGGATAGGTTAATTACATGTATGATTTTGAGTACAAAGGAATTAACACATACTTATGCATATAAAAAAGTATAAAAGAGTATAGAATAACTTAAAAAATAGAAGAAAAATCAAAGGTTATGGCTATTAGTGAACATAAAAATGGAAGAAAATCAAAGGTTATGTCTATTAATGAAAAATATGATTTAAGTACTCCTCTGTGCTATAAAACAAATACTTCATAAGCAAGCTTTTTACTGTTATTTTAAATTTGGTTGGATTATGATTCTTGAATTCCTCTGGCAGCTTGTTATAGAGTTTTACTCCTTGAAATCCTAGACCACTATGTGTTTTGGATGTGCGGACAGTAGAAAGATGGAGGGAGTTATGCATACGAGTGCTGTACTTGTGTATGTCCAGATTTTTTTAGAAGATTTTAGAATTTGTATGAATAAAGTACAATGTTTCTAATATGTACAAACATGGAAGAGGTAATATTTGAAATTCATTGAAAATTTGTTTTGTTGGGTTTGAGAGGGATACATTCTTCATAATTTTTAATATGCGTTTTTGCCAAATAAAAATTTTCTGCATTTTGGGTGAGCTGCCCCAGAAAGAGATACCATATGTAAGTACAGGTTGAATCTGTCCAAAATATACTGTCCTTAAATCATTCAAAGTTAAAACATTTCTCAAAACTCTCATCATGTAGCAGAGCCTGCTTAACTTTTGAGTTAAATTAGTAATTTGCATGTCCCAAGACAGGTTTGAGTCTATCCATACTCCTAAGAATTTTATTGCATTGCATTCTTTGACGACTTCATTGTTAATAATTACATTTAAGTTTTTTATTTGTTTTGCTGGATTAAAATTTATTAGAATTGTTTTATTAACATTCAGGGAAAGCTTGTTGTTGTTTAGCCAGGTGTTTAGTTGTGTTGTTGTTGAAATTGAATTCTTTTGATGTTGCTCATATTCCAGGCTTTTTACTATGATATTAGTATCATCTGCAAAAAGTATTGTTTGAGACTCTGATAAGGTTTCTGGAAGATCATTTATGTAGAGTAAAAATAAAACTGGTCCTAGAATTGAGCCTTGCGGTACACCTGTATTGAGGAACAATTGGTCTGATTTGATTTTGTTAATATCTACATACTGACATCTGTCTTTTAAATAAGACTTGAACCATTTTTTTGCTAAACCTCTGATTCCATAATGGTCCATTTTATCTAGTAAAATGCCATGCTGAACCAAATCAAATGCTTTGGTAAAATCTAAAAATAATCCATGCACATGCATTTTTTTGTCTCTCGATTTTAGAATGTTATTTGTAAATTCAAAAATAGCTTCTGATATTGACTTACTTTTTTGGTATCCAAATTGATGTTTGGATAAAATGTCGTATTTTTCTAAGAAAGTTACTAATCTATTTAACATAATTTTCTCTATTACTTTAGAGAAGACCGATAAAAGAGAAATTGGCCTATAGTTTGAACATTCTTCTTTGCTGCCTTTCTTGAATAATGGTCTCACTTTTGCTATTTTGTACTCACTAGGAAAAATACCTGTTTCTAAAGATGTGTTGCAAATACTTACTAGTGGTTGTAAAATACTATTCCCACATTTTTTTAGTAGAGAACTTCAAAATTCATCTGGCCCTGATGAATACTTATTTTTTAAATTTATAATTACCTTCTCGACTTCTCCCTCAGTTACTGGTGTGAGAAACATAGTGTTTGTGTTTCGGGGACTGTTGAAATATGTTCTTAATCTAGGTGTACAGATACGAGGGAGAGTTGGAAAAAAAAGTTTCCCATACATGCCTTTCAAGAAAGTGTGGAGATTTTGGGTTGGTAATATGTTCTGGTTATACGGGCATCATCCTTCTTTTGTTTTCTGATGCACAACCTCCTTTTCCTTGTAGAGGGCACCAACGTACTGCTGTGCTGACGACAGGAATAATTAAGAAGTGTTTGCCTGGCCGGAATGGAAAACAGAGTGTCTTGCAATCATGGACAAAGGATGAAGTGCAAGTTGTTGTTCGCTACGAATGGGCAAGTGGGACTTTTGGTACAGAAATTCATAACCGGCTGGTAGAAGTGTATGGGCCTCACGTAATGTCATTTCAGTGTTACGTGTGTGACATTTTACATGCAAAATTTAACATTCTAGACATGAGATTGGAAGAAAATATTCATAATGAGCTGATTTCATAGAATTATGAAGTACTTTATGGTGTCTGATAACAAATAAAAATAACTTTAGTATGATAGCATAGGCATAACAAAAGTGCATTATGCGAGAGACTTTTAAAATGTAGCAAATTTTGACTTAATTTGTCTGTGAAGCATATAGGCTGCAGAGGCAAGTAACTTTTATTGGTGAAATGTGCAAATTATATGCATTCACAAACATCTAAACCTTAATGCAATTAAAAACAATAATAATTTCCTTATTTATTCTTTCTTTTTATTTTTATTTGCATGGAGTAGGATGACTTTTCGTGGAATGCCCGCAAAGCAAATGGTGTCAGAAATTTCAAGATGGCTGGGAAAGTGTGAAGGGTGATTGCGAGACCCAGGCTACCATCCACAGCCACTAGACAACATCCACTTTTTCCCTGTTCTGAAGAAGGCACCGAGAGGAAAGCGTTTCATCGCAACAGCAGAAGTGGAAGCCTCCGTACGCAACTTCAAACTGGACATGCAGTTTTACAAACAGGATTTCTTGAAACTTGTGAAGCAGCATAAAAAGTGCCTGAATGTCCCTGTGGACTATGTGGGAAAATAGTGTAATGCTGCCTCTTTCTGCTCATGTCATGTTCTTTAACCAGAATAAAACTATGAACAGATGGGAGACTAGAGAACCTTTTTTTTCCCAACTCTCTCTCTCGTACGTTAATTTTAATGGTTTACTATTATGATGCGCACTACGTAGCTGTAGTTTAAACATATCCAATAACATTCTCTGTCACAATTCTCTTTTGCAATGTAGTGACACTGTTTCATACAAAATTATATTTTAACTTCATGATTTGATTTTATAATTAAACAAATCATGCAGGTTAACTATTTTTTATTGAAATATTTGAACACTATTTTTATGTAGCACTTCGTTTAGAATATGATTTCCACATGGGCATCACCAGAAATTTTTGCAGGGGGGGGGGGGGGTTGGGCAAACTTAAAAGATGAATAGCAGAAAAAATAAAAATGATTATTATTATCACAGTTGTAAATGTTATTATACAATAATAAATATTATAAACTAATAAAAACAAAATTTATAAAAATAATAAAAGTAAAAAAAAAATAAAGTGCTCCCCTGTGCATAGCACCATGCCATGAAGGTGTATAGGGGTGTGGGGGTAACGTCCCACACTTTCTTGATCGGGTCATGAGTCAGGGTGATCACGCCCCTGACTGCCTTTACCCCCCAGGGTTTTCCCCAGGTACCAATGTTATTTGACACTGGGTGGGTGCCGGGGCCGCTAATAATAATTATTATTATTATTATATAAATGTGGAGACTCGATCCACCAAACGAGTGAATACCAGCACAACTATTTTCCATTTTTTATTTTGCATCTTATGCAGTTAGTATCTGAAATGCATTTTGATATTAACTTTTGCACGTCACGTTCAAGAAAAGCCTTTAAATGTTAGGTTTTTTTTTTCATAAAGTTTGTTCTGTGACCTTTCACCTACAACTGTAATTAGTATTTTTCACTCAATGTTTTCGATCCAATGCATTTTTACTTTGATTATTCTGTTCGAATACTAACTAAATGACTGTTCTTAACAATAAAAGTAACAAGCTTTCAGCTTTCTTGTATCTTTAATTGAACGATGTCAATTTCCAAGGGGGTCCACCGACCCATTCGACCCCCCTCCCGATGCCGATGGATTTCAGTAATAATGCTGATATTGGATATTATTTAGTTTGTTTAAACAATTCATGAAGCCAAAATAAAAAAAAATCAAATCAATAGTGTCCTATAAACTTTTAACAAATCACACGCAAACCATTATTTTTATATGGTGCGGGGCCCCCTGAAGCAAGGGACCTCAAGCTAGTGCCCAAGTTGCATCTTCCTGGGGCTGACTCTGCCTAACAGCAACTTTATACCTGCATCAACATCTTCCACATCAACACTTACCTCACAATCTAAGCTTGGAAAAACAAACAATGATCAGTGTACAGTGCTGCCGCTCACCAGTAACAGAACACTAAAACTAGAAAAGCCAACCCTTGCATCCCCTATTTAACATACTTACGCCCAAGGAAGACATCCCCAAATTGAGCATGCGGATATCTTGACAGCTTACTCCACAGGGTCCTTGGTTTCGGCTTGCAATGTGCGGTGAAACACGAAGTGTCTGGATGACGATAGTCCCACATCCCCTGCCATACCTTCAAGCCATTTTCAAGCCGGAATGTTTGGAAATCAGACTCTTTAAGACGGTTGCAAAGTGGAGCAAATAGGTACACGAAAAGCTGAAATGGAAGATATATGTTACGATTCTTCGAAAAGAAAAATCACTGGAACAATATTACGTTTTTTAGGGATGGGACAAATTAATGGTGCTCTCATTGGTATCGGCTGATATAGGCATATCGGTGTATCGGTAAATTACCGATTATTTTACCATTCCAATATATATCTATAAATAACTTATAATTTAGTGCAAAATTCTGGTATTTTTTTATAATTTTTATGGATAACCTCCGTGCCCTACTTCTTAGAAAAGAAAATGTCTAAATATGCAACTTCTCTCACACTGCAGTCACCTGGAAACAAACATTTATTAAGGAGATCAACGAACTATTCAGGTTCTTCAAGGACCATTTGTAGTTTTATATTGGATCAGTAGAATATCGGATATCAGTATCGGCAAATTTTATATCGGAACTTTGTCGGTATTGGCCAAAATTTCATATTTCCCTAACGTTTTTACACTTTAAAATATGTTATGTAACATTGAGAGAATTATAATAAGATCAAGGAGATGGAGAAGGCCCATTTATGAATTTTGATTTTAAGTTCTTATCCACATCAAAGTGACAGATTTGATTCAATTTTGTTCTTGATTTTTGTTACTTAACATCACATTTCTGCCACTTTTGGCTAATCATGGTGATGAAGACAAGTGATGTAATGAAACTGATGTAGGGACACTCGCAAAGAACACCCATGTCTATTTCGTGATTCCAACCTGGGACACTTGGCATCATAGCACCATGTACCATGGAGGTCAAGAACAAAGTGACAGACTTGTTTGGCTGAATGAAAGACTACTAACTGAAATATCAGATGATTGAAATGATGGACAAACTCATCAATAAGCTGGAAGTGACAATATTAGTCAAAACAATCACTAACTCTAAATTGTACAATTTTTTCACACAGTCTATCACGTCAAAAATGATAAGTGGCATCTAGAGACATGTACGAGGGTTGCTGGAAAAGTCTCTGCAAACTACCACCAACAGTGGCGCTAGTGTTCTGCTATTATAAAAATCAGAAGAATAGACCCTTTTTGTGTTTAAATTATCTTTGATTGATTGTATAAGCCTATTCGTTTATTTTTCACGGCAGTTTGAAGAAGTAGTTTCGTGTGAGAAATGGAAATTTCTCGGGAACATTTTCGGGCAATGATTTTTTTATGATTTCAAATGTAGTCGAACACTGAAACAATAAAAATATATTAATAACTTACGTTTTGCGACTATCTATGTTGCTTCTACGACGTTTCGGGATGCAACTGCTCCCTTCTTCAGGCTGTTCACTTTTAGGTTATACACAATTCATAACCGTGTCGACCTTTTATTAGGTATAGGATATGGGATTGGTTACAGGAGTATTGCAAATGCAGAACACGCGAGCCGTGGCTATTTAGTTTTAAAGTTTTAACGTTTCAAGGAGCAGTTTTTAATCAGGAAAACAGCGTGGTAATATGAGATACACCAGTTATGGGTGTTAGGTTTTTAATGTTTTTAACCACACACACTTAACCAATCCCATATCCTATACCTAATAGGAGTATTGCAAATGCAGAACATGCGGGCTGTGGCTATTTAGTTTTAAAGTTTTAATGTTTCAAGGAGCAGTTTTTAATCAGGAAAACAGTGTGGTAATATGACGTGCACCAGTTATGGGTGTTAGGTTTTTAATGTTTTTAACCACACACACTTAACCAATCCCATATCCTATACCTAATAAGAGGTCGACGCGGTTATGAATTGTGTATAACCTAAAAGTGAACAGCCTGAAGAAGGGAGCAGTTGCATCCCGAAACGTCGAAGAAGCAACATAGATACTCACAAAACATAAGTTAATATATTTTTATTATAATTGTGAGTAATTCGCACAACTTTTATCATGAACTGAAACAATGCATCGAGCGATTTTATTTGGTTTTTGGGGATGAAGCACCATCCAATAGGACTGTGTGCAATTGGTTTTCTGAACTTCAGCATGGTCGCACATTTCTCAGTGATGAAATTCGTGAAGGTCGTCCATCCACATCTGTCGTTGCCAGTAATGTTGATGTTGTACGGGAAATGATTGAGAGAGATTGTCATGTGACATACCATGAGATTCAGGCATCCTTGAACATTGATATGAAAGCAATACATACGATTTTGCATGGTGATCTGAATGTACGGAAACTTTTAAGCCATTGGACGCCACACAACTTGGCTGAAGCTCAAAAACAGGCTCGTGTCAATTGGTGTAAAGAAATGCTCAAAAAAATTCAACCAAGGCAAGTCAAATTTGGTGATTGATTTTTTGTCCAGTAAAAATGTCGAATTAATGACTCATTGTCCATACTCACCTGACTTATCACCTAATGACTTCTTTTTGTTCCCACACATGAAAAATAAGATGTGTGGTGAGCGATTTGTGTCGCCTGAAGCAGCTGTTGCATTCCGAACATCGGATTCTGACGTATCAGCTTCAGAGTGGAAAAACTGCTTTCAAAATTGGTTTGAGCGTATGCAAAAGTGTATCGATCTTAAGGGCGATTACTTTGAAAAACAATAAAACCATTCCCAGAATTTCACTTGTCTTTGATTGCAGAAACCTTTGGAGCAGCCCTCGTATTTATGGTAAGTAAGAAATTAAATTTTCAGTATTAAAACAGACTGAATTTCAGAATCTAATTTGGTATATAAAATTATATTTTCATGTTATTATGGTGAATACAATACCAGATCTTATTTAGAAATCTTACAGATTTACACAAAATAAAAAATTCCATCCTAATAGACATTAAAAATCTGCACATTCTGTTATCAATGTGAGATGTTTCAAAGTTCATCCCATTCTAAAGAAGTCTTATTTTTCATGTTACTTTTTCCTGCAGATATAAAATATATTTTTCATGTATATATGTACGGGGGTAAATCAAAAACTAAAGGTAATTTTGTGTTTCCACAGGAATACACGAAGACTGGGTGTGTCTGATATCACCACGTGTATAGTTGGAGTGACGTGGAAGTAGGAGTATCCATCACTGCCCCATTCAGTCGAGTGTCGCAGAGCAAAAATGTCACACATATAGACGCACCACTCCACGAATGCACCATCGAGGAACAGCGTGCCGTAGTGTGCTTTCTGTGGTAGTAGGGAGTCAAACGGGCAGACATCCACCGTCAGCTGTTAGCGCAGTATGGAGCAAGCACCATGACTCAACGAAAGGTGTATGAGTGGGTGGACCACTTTAAAGCGGGACGCATAAGTGTAACTGAAAGTCAAAGTGGACACCCAATAACGAGGTCCAGCAGGTGGTGCAGACGTAGATTCGTGAGCAACCAAAAACCTTCTTCGTGGACTGGATACAGAAGCTGATTGCACAATACCAAAAGTGCATTCCCGTGCAGGGGGTATATGTGGAAAAGTGATATGTGCAGTTCTTCTTCTTGCGAGGAAATAAAGATGTTATGTGAAAATTGCCTTTACTTTTTGATTTACCCTCGTATTAATCATCAAATATATTCACTAACACCATGTACATGAATACAACAATTTTGCCTCGACGAGGCACACAGTTTAGCTTTGAATTGAGCAATATTAAAAATAAGAAATACCACAATGAAAACAACTTACTGATATTGCAGGGACAGAAAACAAATAGTAAAAAGGTGATGTGTGGTAGTTTCCCCTCTCGAAGTCTGCATCTGCACATTCTTCTGCTGCATCTAAAATAATCCAGTGTAAGGTGTAGAGCAATTTTGTTTCGGCAGCACCCAAATTTTGTAAGTTTGGATCTCTCCTGTGAAAATCAGAAAAAAAAAGTGTATGTAAGAAGAAAAACATGGACTTATTTTGCTTAACTTTTCTGCCACTTTTGGCTAGATTGAGTTCATAATTGCGAAGATGAGGATGAGTGATGATATGATGAAATTGATGAAGGGACACCCATAAAGAACACCCATGCCTGCCCGGGATCCGAACCTGGGACCCCATGGCATCGTAGTGTGCTGTGCTAACCATTCCACCACGAACATGGGTTTTCAACAGCAACAAATTATAGATAAGATATTTGAATTGAATACTTCACTGAAAATAGTATTAAAATATACTTGGGGTGAGTCACAATGAATTTGAACCTTCTGGTGCTAATACTCTTCTTGAGTTTCACCGATGTAAGAACTGATGCTTGAAAATTGCAACAATCGGCAATTATTCAAAATAATGAGCAATCCACTGCAAATATATTCATCAGTTTATGTGAATTTTGCTTTAAAATATTCAAAGAGTAACATTGGAAAATTAAAATAGCTGTGGTTAAAATTAGTATATCAATTCTTAATTTTTGATAAAAAAATATTAGTACAAAATAGATGAAAATTTGAATTTTGCAGAATTTCCAAGTGTCACATTGTATTTTTACGAACTGTTCAAAATATCCAAACACCATAAAGTATTGATTGGTAACAGTGAAAAAACTCGAAGCGATACATCCCAATATCAATATCACCGGTATCAGTTCCATTATTGAATATTTGAATACCAATTTCATGAAACATCACATGAATTTAGAAAATTACATGAAATAGGATATAATGGGCCACACCACTTGTCACCAATTCTGAAAATTCCAACTTCTAAAATAATCAGTTTATTTATAAACTATACAAGATGCAAAAAATCATATTATAATAAAAATATGAAATTCCAACATAAAGAGCATAAAAATTGTAAAAGAAAAAAAAATGCAACTGCTGTATTGCTAAAACTAGGACTAAGTGGATACTGATGTATTTTTGCACCTGTTTCATGCGAAAACTGGATTTTGCAACTACATAATATGTACGTTAATATTCTCAAGTAATTCTTGAATATTTTAAAACAAAACTGTTGGAAAAATTGATGTATATAATTGCAGTGAAGTACTTCTCATATTAATCAATATTTTCACCAGCTTTTAATTCTTACAATTTTCTGGCATTGGTATGAGTATCATTACCAGTTCAAAGTGGTATCAACTCAGCCCTACCAAACAAAATATATATTTTTAATAAAATGGTTCCTTTACAGTTATAGAGCAATTGCAATAATGAAAAGCCATAAAAAGGAAGACAACTTACCTGTTTTGAAGAAGCGTTGCTGCACAGTGCATGACATGTGGGAAGGATGCCTGTATTAGACGCCATCTTGGAATTGAACGAATGGCCTCTGTAAGGCTTGGAGATAGACCGAACTGTATATTTTGAACCAGTACCTTCTCGAATGACTGTAATGAAATAGATCTAATTAGTTTACAAATCTTCAACACGTTCAAGAAAATATCTGGCACCCTTATGTACAGGGTGTACATAAAAAATGTAAGTTTCAACATTTTTTTTTTTATTTCTCGTAGCAACGGGGTATGAAAACAAGTGTTTGTACTCTCCCTGACTGCCACGGGTGACACCATTATCGAGAAATTGCAACTCCCCACCAGAAAGCATTCTGCTTACATACCATGGCTGCCACGTTCTCCCGACCAGACCCCATGTGATTTCTTCCTTTGGGGATTTGCGAAAGACCACGTTTACGTGTCACCACTACTGACCAAACTGCCTGAATTGAGAAACCGGATTGTTTCAACCATTCAGTCCATCATATCAGACATGCTGATACAAGTGTGACAGGAAATGGACTTCTGACTGGATGCTGTGTCACCAAGGGATCGCACATTGAACACTTGTAATGTAAGTTGCACAAACTTGGACAGTTCTTCTTTCATTCAATGTAACATTTGTTTTCATATCCCTTTGTTACAATAAAGAAATTGGTGAAACTGCTATATTATTTCATAATTCAACCCTGTATTCTGGTAGAATTTTTATTTGGATAATTACTTTTTAAAAAATCATAGATACTATCTACCCTCCAGAAGTAGTTTAAGGCTTGGCTGGAACTTTGTTTGATGCCAGTAAAGACATTTTTAATTTCCAGCTCTTTCGACAAACTGCTATGATATTCCAAATTTGGAAAAATTACATCTGCTTAGAATTCCGTCCAGAGCATTCACATAAATCTTAGTGTGTTTGCTGTTGCTGTTGTCTAGAAATATGAAATGGTTTAGTAAGCTTGTGAATATCTAGACAACAGCAAAAGAAAGCAAACCACACAGATTCATGTGGATGCTCTAGAACGAATTCTAAGCAGATGCAATCTTCCAGAATTTAGAATATCATAGCAGTTTTTTTAAAGAGAAAATTTCTAAAATGTTTACTCTGGCTTCAGCCAAGGTACAGCCGAGCTTTAATTTGCTTTAGAGATGTGACAATTTTCAATGTATAAATATCAGTCAAAAGTGGCATATCAGAACCTGAAATCAGTGAAGTTCAAATATATAAATTTTTACTTTCAAAATTCTGATCACAGATAACATATTGATATAATTTGGGCAATTTTAATGTTCTACTGTTCTTATTAAAGAGAAAAAGTAACAACTGTGTTTTTGAAGCTTCGTTAACAGTGTAAAATATCTAAGGATATTTATCAGACATGTACAAACAGTTTACAGTATATTTACTTTTGTGATGCTAACTGCTCTGTATTCTATATCAGAATTGATTACATATCAGCATTGGTGTTCAGCAGAGTGGTACTTCAAATTTTGTAATCCTGCTTTGTTGCATCACTAATTTCTTACAAACTCCTGTTTTTTTCCCTTATTATAATTGTCAAACAGACTGAATATTAAATTTTCTTCAGTCCATTGCATATATTTCAAATGAAACTTCTCATGACATGGAAAACTTTTCAAAATGATTTATTATTATCTTATCAAAATTCCTTTCTGAAACATGCTGTCATAGACAAATATAAAAAAATAACATTTTTCCAAACTTATATCCACAATAGATGGAGTATTTAGTTGCAACATAATGTGGTAAAAACATAGCCTATCTGATTTTTAATTCAGCATTGCAATTGTCCCATAAGTAATATCATATTTCTTGTAGAAAAAAATGCTTGTGTAAGTGAAGAAAAGAAACTTTCACCCACTTCTATTTATCTGAAAATTTGCGCAAGTAGGTATAACTATATCTATCCTGCTAAACATAAAACAGAAGAGTATATACTTTACAATGTTAGCAATTTATATTATTCTAAAAATTGTTTACATAAAAAGTCTTGCCAAATCCGACATTATTTATGGGACACCCTAATACAATCTAGCAAAACTTGATATCACTGATTTTACTATTACTACTATTGTCTCCAAAGATTATATGTACAGTGGCATCCATGAGTATTACTGTGCAAATTGTCCACGACTATTTTTATTAATTTTTATCTTGCATCCTATGTGTTTCTAAGCGATAGATTTTTATGTATGCTGGTGCAGAAGTTGCCTGCAGCTTGTTTTGAGTTTACTTTTAATTTTTGAAGCTCTTATTGGGTCAAATAAAATGCACGAACATGGTGATGGACAATTTGCAGGGTAATACTCATGGATCCCACTGTACCAAGTACTTTACTGTTACTTAGGTAAATGAACATATGTTAAGTTGAAATAATTTGACTGGTTACTTATCATGCATTTTCCATCGTCTATAAACTTACCTTACAAGCTTCTTTCAGTTCCTAGCGTATTGATTGAAAATAAGCAGACAAGGTTAGAAAAATATGCAAATATGACATTGTAATTAGTAAAAGGGAGATATAGAAGACTATTTTCTTGCACCGAAAAATTCTTGATTTTTCCTTGAAAAGAACTAACTACTTTAAAAAATAATTTGTAGTATGTCATTATGACACCCAAATGGTTTATATTACAATTTCATTTCCCATTTTTAATATTGAAGGAATATAAGCATAGAGGAGTTAAGGAGTAGAGGATTACCCCACATTTAAACCTCGCTGCGCTTTGAAATTGCATTTCCATCGGTGGCCAGTAGATGGCGCGGCCGTCTTCTTTTGCTGTTTCCAGCACAAATTGGGGGGAGAGCTCTTTCGGTGACAGTCACGTGGGTTTCAAGCGTCCTTATTGGTCAGATCTCTTGTATCCCATCAAGGCTGTTACCAATGGCAAGGGCTTCCTTTTTCGCTGGTTCCCTTCCAAGCACCGCTGTTAGGGGTGGGGTGAAGAGATGGGATGGGTGATGCGTTTCCGCCACCGCAAAGTTCTTCGGAATCTTTTACTCGAAAGTAAGGTTGCCTTTCCTATGCAATTAACAGATTCTTTGAGTGTTTATTTGAAGGCGAAATTGGGAATGTAAAATGTAGGCATTTTCAACTGGCGCCTGAATTTTCAAATTCAGTTCTCAAAAAACTTTTTTTAAAAAATATTTCAACTTCGCTTGTGGAAATTTTCATTACCACTTTTGAAATAACGAGTACAGTGTGTGGGCCTCCCCGATGGCTCAGTGGTAGCGTCGTCGCCTTGTAATCAAGGGGTTCCGGGTTCGATACTCGGTGGAGCTACAAGTGGTTCGGATCCCACTTTAAACTGTAGGTCTAGTCCCGATTGGCCTGAGCAAAAAGAAAAAAATAATAGCTCATAACTGAAGTACAAACGGGGGGCGGCGAATTCCATGCACCCGCGCAACAATCATTTCTTGACTGCAACAATCTTTACTCGGCCTTGCCGCACAAGAAATGAAAATGAACTGAATAGCGTGAAATTCAAATAATTTTTGTTTCACTTTGCTCGAAATAAAATCGTTTCTTTAAGATAGGGTGACCATTCGTCTCGTTTTGACCGGGAGAGTCCCGTTTCATAGGCGTGTCCCAGTTGTCCCGTCGATATTATACAAGAAACACTATTTGTCCCGTTTTTTAAAAGTCTAGGAATTAGCTTGAAAACCAAGTCTAAATTTGAGAGATTCTTAAAAAGAATGACTTTCTGTGTCTTGGCGGAAATTCAAATGTCAAATCCCGCGTTTTGTGTTAGATATTAATATGTGATGCAACTTTTTCGGGGAGCTTTATTAACGGTTAGTAAAGAATAAAGTTGTTCTCAAGAAGATTGGTCCTTCTGCAAAATACTTCTGGCATAGTAGTCATACCGAGATTATAAAAATTAATAGCTCTTGACAACGAGAGATCATATTTTATATAGATATTGTTCATGATGTATCATTTATGTGATCCATACTATAATAAATAATAAAAAAGGTAAAGTGCTCCCCTGTGCTTTGCACCACGCCATGAAGGCGTATCTCGGCCGAAGCTTGGAGTGATATGATCAGCACCACGCCCCTGGCCGCATTTACCTCCCAGAGTTTCCTCCAGGTATCCACTTTATACAACACTGGGCGAGCGCCGGAGCCGCATAAACAGGTGGAAAAAGTCCCGGTTCTCTCAGCCGGGGATCGAACCCGGGCCTCTCGCATGGTAGTCAGACGCCATACCGACTTTTTTATATATAAAATAAAGAAATTCCCCTATTCGGTGGTATCCCCCGTCATTCACACACATTTTCTCAACATTCGTACATATCAGTTTTTCTCTATATTCTCGGTTTTCTAAATTTACGGACAACACAAACATCCAAGTCCTAGCCGGGATTCGAACCCGGGACCACTATGCTAACCACTCCTCCACGGAGGCCGACCACCGACTGAGCTACAGCGGTTACTATAAATAATAATAATAATACGTTAATGACAATAATTTTATAGCTAATTAGGCCTAACCAATTTTTCAGGAGGGAGTAAAGTGACCTTTGGGTCAAAATATTATGGTCACCCTACTTTAAGAGCAACATCAAATCGTACTTGACCATGATTTTATGTTTAAATTTTTGCAGCTTTTAAAAATTAAGATATACTATTGATGAAATCCTACGAGCAATATTTGTATTTTCCTCAACCACTACAAATTTTTAATTCACCATGCTCCAAAAAACTTGTAAAATTATTGCTTTTTTATTTTGTTATTTTTTTTTTTTTTTTTTTGAAGAGTGACAATTGTCAATTCAACCTGTATGTGGAGTGAGTTGACGATATGTTCGGGGTCAGTTGACAATACTTGTAATTCTACCTTTGAAATGGTTTGGCATATTTTATTTCAAACAATATACTGCCTTAAAATTACAGATTACAAAAATGTGATTTAATGAACAGCATAATATGTAACATAAATGTTCCAAACCAAGGTGCGGAATCCCGGGGGGACGGGGGAATTCCTCCCACCAACGATCTTGTCTTGAAATTCCCCCCTCCCCCCACAAAAATTCTTCCAAGGGGGGAAGAGTTTTTGTTTTAACAACAAATATAAACAATTAGTTTGAGATTCGAATATACATGACTGGAATAATATCGAGAACATACAAAAAGAACGGACAACAAAGAGCCTCACCTCTAAGGACACTAAACCCAGCAATCCCCAGAACACAGAAATTGGACCGACTTGTTACTTCTTCTCCATTTCTCATCGTCTTTCGTTAGCAACCACGAAGTACATAGATATATTAATAAAACACGTAATAGCATTTATATGTGAATTTTATACATGAAACTATATCATCTTAATATATCTTATTTTTTATCCCTCCTCCCTTATGCACATCATTGTTCATCTATTTGCAATTATACATTTTGAATGAAAGACAGTCGATATAATATATTGTATATATTATAAAATAATTTGAGACATTTAATTACATTATATATATAAATATGGGTCGGGTCATTCATTCCATGTCAAATCAGGCAGGAGTTGACCCTCATAGTCACGATGTTGATGATATTTCGGACACAGCTTTGCTTTGCTCCAAAACCTGTGAAAGGATTTTGCTGAAATATGATTATTACAAATTATATGAGGGTTGTTCAAAATGTCAGTTTTGAGCATCATGCTCTTTTCAATTAAGTATATCTCGGGAACGAACGAAGATACAGAAGCGTTCTTGAGCTCGTTGTAAAGGGGAAAAACGTTTGCATGTTATGAGATGATAAAATGTTGAAACTTTGTAAAATTTGAACACACTGTTCAAATGTTCAAATTTCAAGTTTGAACAGCTCAAAACATCCCCTCATCGATTTTTCTCATTTTTGAATATTTTTAACTACCATCCTTCCTCTTCATACTAATAAAGTTTTATGAAGGTTTTTTTTTTATATAAGAGAGAAAAATGAATTTGAAATTTGTCCTGCATCAGCAATGAACTGAGCTATAATGAGACTTTTCATTTGTGTCGCGCTAGAGGATATACATACGTACTGTTCAGGGACAGATGATATTCCTCTTGATAATAGCCTTTATTTTGTGCTGTAATTGCTAATTTATACGTTACTGTTTTCATATTTTTAGCCGCGTTCATGGGGACGAGATGTGGGAGTGTTGTGAAAACTTCTGTGTTAGCCAAAAAAAAAAATTAAGTTGAAAACGACGAACGTTGGGAATGATTCCGTAAAAGATGGATTTTGGTCAGTTGTTAGACCTCTACTAGAAGAAAAAAATCTCAAAAGTTCACGTCCTTCTCCCCTGTGCTTCCCCTCAAGCATCGGATTCACAGACTCTTAGTTACTGGCTTATATCTAAGCAGTTATTTTTCTATTAAACTTTTGATCCTCATTAGATAGACTGAAGAAAAGGTAATGTTTCGTTGTTCAATAATGCGTAACGATCTGTAGGATTTTATGTTTTGGTAATGAACGATACCCCTATAAGATTGGATCACATATAAAGACGAATTCAAAGGAATTATTTTCCGGAGAGGGGCATCGTAACGATCTGTAGAATCTTTTAAATGTAACGTACAACGAACTCTAAAATCCCAGACATTTAGCCATCACTTTCCAAATCAGGAAATTGCTAGAACCATCTAAGGAATGTCTTGTTAGACATTGCCGAGCTTCCTTGATCGCCGTCGTTGCAAACAGGTGTAAACGATCGCAATCAAGTAAGAGTCTACAGATAACTGAGTCGGCATTACTGAGTAAATTCGATTGGAATAAATGTCTGGAAGGAGAGGGGTCAGTGGTCAGTTCTAAGTCAGTCAATCGAGGAGCGAGTACGAGGATTACGAAGAGAGATAAGAGGACGCCTTGGGAAGACCGTGTCGAGACGAGTCGCAAGTCAGACTCTTTGTATAGTCTCGAGCGTAACCTCTCATCGCATATCTTCAGTAGTGCAGAGACAAGTATACCCTTTCCAATAAGCCATGTTGATCCAGTCTTTGGGGGTTTAAAACTCAAGTGGTGTGTCTTGCCACACGTAGGGTTACCAGACGTCCGGTTTTTCCCGGACATGTCCTACATTTTAGCCTTATGTCCGGCGTCCGGGAGGAATTTGAAAAATATCATAAAAGTTCTACATTTTGAGCGTCACAAAATATTAATTAGGAAAATAGGTAACAGAAAGAAATCATGCTAGTTACAAGTCTATGGACTACGCTTCCAAACTCAATAGTGAAATTTATTTTGCTTCAGTCATTGATGTCCGTGTGCACGAACGAAGATCAAATTTTAAACTCGGATCGGGAAAGGATCACTGGAAAATTCCATTGCACGAAGACGTTTCAACACTTGTTTACCTTCTGATCGGCCATTCGCGACCGTTTTGGTGTCTGATCCTGGTTCACGATACTGACGCTTCGACTGCAGGCAGTTGTTTTTTAATATAAAAAGAGCGGAAAGTGATATCGAGGGCGTGCAAACGCTAGAGATGTTGGATGTACAATACTAATAATTCGAGAACTATGTAAACTAAAAACTGTTAAAATAATAATAATAATTTGTGGTTCTGTGGTGCAAAGTTGTAATATTTATAAATACTGTACTTTCTATCCCAGAACACAAAACATATATAAATGTCATATATTACGCGCAAGGTAAATTAGAACACAGCAATGTTTACGATATTGCTACATGGTGTTGGAAATATGATTGTATAAATTTACGAAAATACATGTTACTGGCTATTTACACGACACGACAATATAAATATATAAGAATTAAGAAATGAAAAATTCAAATAGTTACCACAGTACAGTAATAATAGAAATAATAATAATAATATATCTTTATTGCGGGCGAGGTTCAGCGTACACTGTTCTCTCAAAATCGAATGTATTTCGTAAGGCATTAAAGTCCCGTAGAAGAAGGTTCCATGCTTTCTCCTCCTTTTGTGTTGTGCCGTCAGTTCTTTTTTAATATCATTATTTCTTTACACTCCACTACATCCTTGTACATATTGACAAGGTTGATTAGTACATCTCTCAAATTCAGAGAAGTTTGCAGCCCGAATTATCTTCTTCTCCTACATGTTGATACTTTACCACATCACATTACTCTATGGAGTTCTTGGTTGTGATTTGTGTTAGCCAACCAATCAGGTATAGCCTTACAAATTAATCTCGGATCAGTTGAACGGAACCTCCTGATCGTTGGTGCAATGCAAATCCTTAAACCAAGTTCATTTATTGTGGATTAAAATTGATCTCGTTCATCTTGATTTATTTTGATTTAGTTTATTTTACTTCGCGTTTTGTGCCTCTTGGCTAATTTGCGAAGATGGGGATGAGTGATGAAATGATGAAATTGATGAATGGACATTCACAAACAACCAAGCCCGACCGGGATTCGAACCCGGGACCCTTGGCGTCGCAGCGCGATGTGCTAACCACTCGGCCACAGGGTCGGGCGATCTCGTTCATCTGAACTTCGAAATAATCGGAGTTGGTGAACGCGGAAATGAGTCATTGCCCCCCCTCCCAAAAGTTTGTCCTGCTATTAAACAAACAGGAAAACGGAAGCACTTAATGAACAAAGTTTTGGGACCACTTTCTGATAACGTCACTGTTCAATGCCTGAGCAGAATTTCTTGCCTTAGGGTTTATACTGATGGAACAAGGTCTTGCCCATTCTGATTCAATATTCAATACAATTTGATTGTAAAGCAGGGGTATAGATAACAAAATTATTCATGGTGTCTGCCAGTCAAGGAAGTCATGGTAGTCAAGAAAAAGTAAATATATTAACAAGTAGGTCAAGAAGTCAATAAAAAGGCAATAAATTATTCTTGTGGTCAAGAAGTTTTGCTATCATAATGACTGATTGGTTGATTTAGTTTATTTTACTTCACTTTTTTCTGTCCCTTTGGCTAATCGCGAAGATGAGGATGAATGGTGGTAAGATAAGATGGATGAAGAGACAGTCACAAACATATAGGGACAACCGACACAAGCCCCACATGAGTAGACGCCAAAGCCTCGCTTATTTGCCAAACACAGTTCAGGCTCTTTAGTAGGGTTTTTCATTAAATAAATATTTATTTTCTTAATTACTAATTTTCAACTTTACCTAAGTAGCGGTCGAATAAATAGACATTAAGAAAAACGGAAAAAGGTATAGAAAAGTCCAGAAAAAGTCAAGAATTCTGGATGTGTTATTTTGGTAGACACCCTGGACACTACTCAAGATGAAACTTCTCGAACCATTTTCAATTACGGTAACTGCTGAATATTTGTTTGCCATTACAGGTCATAATTCAAATGTTGAGAGAGTACTTTCATTACCATCAGCACAACAGACTCACGAGAGAAATTATTTTTTCATGAATTCTGTAAAATGTTTGTTTGGTACTGGTCCCTATAATTTCAAAGAGTTTGACTGTCCACTCTAACATAAATATAGTTTGGCTAAACCTGAAATTTTGATAAAGATTGTCTCCTCTGAGAAGTACCGCTTAAATCATGTAGTGAGAGGTGCATTGATTAGTATGATTGCAAGTTTTGAAATTTTGCATTTAAAAATTCATTAAGAATTAATTTTTTTAAAACTGAAAAGTGTCACTTTTCAACTACTTTCTAAAGTGTTCTATAGAAATATCTATTATTTATTGAGAATGTTTTGTGTCCTACCTACATTTTGGATAGCATGTCCTACATTTCCCTTACAGCGATCTGCTAAGTGCTAACCCTAGCCACACGTATGTGTTTAGTCAGTACCACTTGCACCTTACCATCAGGTTTGCCATGAACAGCGAGTATGCCAATAGTTGGGGGTGATGAATGATGAATGAGCTACATTACCCGTAGTACGATCCCACGTGGTGATAGATGTGGGATATTCATTTATTTCAATTCGAAATAAATGAAAATTGGAAGGATAGGCAATGATACGAATGTAAGTGGTTTTCACGTTATGTAAGAAATCATCTTTTAAAATAAAGACAAGTCTTGTCTTCCCCTGTAAAATAGAGACAAGTCTTCCTGTACTTTTAGAATTTTCTCGATTGTAACTATCAGATAAATTATGCGACAGAATATTATTTGGAATAAAAATTATAGCCTAATTTATAAGCGTTAAACTGATATAACTTTTAATGTATTTAATCAAAGAATCGCCATAAGATGTGTCTCCAAATAGAGGACTCGTACCCACAATCTTGATCACTGTCCAGCGGCTAAGTCCCTAATGATTGACGAATTGTTACACTTTTTGATAAAAGCAAGAGACTTGGTAGTATAATTGTTATGCCATTTAAGGAATTTTCAGTCGAGGAGCCAATCGCTATGTGCGTGCCGATGCCTCCCATGTTCAAAATAGTCCACCGTATTAGATTTATTTTGGTTTGATATTTCTCGGGAACGGTGACGCCTATGAATGTCTGGTTTTCTCAGAAGTGCTCCAAATAGTATAAACTTTCACACTAAATCAATAAATCTATTTTTAAAAAATAAACGATTATTTTGTGAAATACTCATTTTTAAAGTATTTTGTGAGAATAACTGCATATTGAAAATTTTGTTGATGGTTATGTTCTTACATTTTCAGTCATATAAATTAGAGCTCATTCCAACATCTCGAATTGAGGTCTCAAGCAATAAAATTTTGTATAACTGTCATTTGTCCAGTAACTTTATAAATATAAAAATAGTATTTTAAGAGGAAATCATGCCCCTTGCCCGAGCGCGACCGTCTGCCCCTCCCTTTCCTAGAAAGACGAGTTTTCCCCGTTTATTTGTAAAAGAAGTAATCAATTCCACTCCTCGGTAACTATTGGACTTACGACCTTCATATTTTTATGGGACACTTTTTAAAGGTTTATTTCATAATCTATTCACTCAAATTCTCTGTAGCAATAATGATTTCATACTTGATTTTAATTATATTGAGTTTGGTAACAGCGTACAATTGCCTCACTAAATGGTCGGCTTCTCACTTTCCGATTCCGAGGGTAAACAAAACAGGTTTCGAGAATCGACGGGACCGAGCGGGCAGTGGTTTCTAGTGTTTCGCCCGATGGGAGGGATTGAGAGAGAGGGGAGGGGGGGAGTGAACTGCCTCCTCCAGAATAAATAGCCTCGGCCTTTTACTATAGCCATGGGCAGGGGCAGCGTGACAAAATTCGCAGCAGCTTCTATTCTCCACTTGCTTGTGTCCATAGGAACACAGAGCAGATGGTAGGTTGGTTACTCTATCCCAGTGGTTCTCAACCTTTTCGAGACCTCGGCCTAGTATTTTTTTATTTTATAGGACGATGCCCAATCCCAACAAATTTATTCGTAAATACTTTTCATTTTTTTTATAGTTTATACTAACAATTGGAAAGTGTGGTATAATCATAAAGACTGACAAATATAAATTTAAATTAGTTACCAATCACTGGAGCAATGCAATATTATAGCATATAAGTTCCTCAAGCCATCATCATTAAATTAATTTCTGTTCATTATTATTGACAAACCCCTTTCTGATAAAAAATATATAATATTATTCCGTATAAAATTGATTATTGTGTTATTAAATTGATTGATTTTAATTGTGTAATTAAAACTGCCGGCCCCCGTGGCGGAGTGCTTAGCACATCGCGCTACGACGACAGGGGTCCTGGGCTCGAATTCCGGCCTGGGCATGGATGTTTGTGAGTGTCCATTTATCAATTTCATCATATCATTCCTCATCACCATCCTCGCAAATTAGACAAAAATGGCACAAAAAGCGAAGTAAAAGAAAGCAAATCAAATCAATAATTTTAATTAAAACTGTACTCACTATAGAAGTCAATTAAGCAGGAAGCCAGCAGAAGAATGACAGCTTATCGGCGAAACCCTGTCCTATCATATACACACAACAAATATGTACATGCGTAAAATATATAATTTAGTCAATAAACACTAGTTCAACACTAATACCAGGCTGTCCCAGAAGTCCTGCACCATCAGCACACTGAGCCCCAAGAGATGAAGTTTGCGAGGGTAGGTGGCGCCACCGGTGAAAGGCTGTTGGCAGGCATAGAGGACAGGTTCGTGGGATCAAGTGAAGGCACGCGCAGCATGTGTAGCCAGTGTTCCTTTGAAATTAAAGTGGGCACGATGAGTGAGGACCAAATTGCACTTCGTGCAGTGCTAGCTTTTTTTTATGGAAAAAATGTCTAACAGCAAAAGCGGCAGCGGAGGAAATTTGTCGTGTGGAGAACGAAGAAGTGGTGAATCGATGGACAGCTTCCCGTTGGTTTAAAAAATTCGCTTCGGGTGAACTACGCCTCGCGGACAAGGCCCGCACGGGGTGACCTCCGATGGACATTAACGAGTCTCTGCAGGATGCTGTGCATGCTACACCACAATCCAGCACACGTGTTAGCCAGAGGGGTTGGGGCATCCAAATCGACAGTAAAACTTCGCTTGCATGACATGGATTACACCAATACACAGTCTCGACAAAGTCCACACGAGCTGACAGAGGTGCAGGCCCAGCGCAGAGTTGCAATTTGCCAGACATTGCTACAAAACCCGCATGATCTTCGTTTTTGGAGGAGAATTGTGACAGGAGACGAGAAGTATGTGTTTCTGAAAACCCCGATACACGTAAACAGTGGGTGAAAAGAAGGCAGGAGGCCATCGCCCATGTGAAACAGGACAGATTTGGGAAAAAGCTCATGCTGAGTGTGTGGTGGAATATTGACGGGATTGTCCATTATGAGTTTGTTCCAGAAGACCATGCTGTAACAGGTGAAATGTATTCTGAACAATTACGCCGAGCGTATGCCATTCTGGACGGGAAATACCCGGCATTAACGAGGAGGAAGAGGTTACTGCTGCAAAATGACAATGCTCCCAGTCACCGGTCTCGAAGAGTGGCCAACACACTAGCTGAGCTTGACGGATTTGAGTTGTTACCTCATCCCGCCTATAGTTGGGAAGTTGCACCATCGGATTACGGTTTGTTTCGCTCTCTCTCATTTCCTGTGTGGTCGGCACTTCAGTTCATATGATGAGGTAAATTCTGCCTGTCGTGAGGTTTTCAATTCTAAACCTGCCACCTGGTATCGCCATCAGATTGAACTGTTGTCGCAGAGGTGGGTGAAGGTAATTGAACATGGAGGCCTGTACTTTGCTGGATAAAGTCTGTCTTTGTTTCTGATATTCTGATATTCCCAAGGGTTGCCCCCAGATACACATTGATTAGAGGCTAGGTGAGCCTCAGAGCCGCTTTATGAGGGGACAAGGCCCACCTCCAGAATCGAAACTGTGTCTCCCACGTGGCAGTCAGACGCCCTACCGAGTAGACTACCGAAGCAGTATTCTTTATTTTTATTTCATTTTGTCTTTATTTTTTTTTATTTTTGGTGATCTGGTGTCCCTTGCTATCACTTCGCTTAAGAATGATTTAATACACAAGGATTCTCTGTTTATTTTTAATACACCAAATCGCCGACCTACATGACGCTGTGGTTAGCACTGTGCGCAACAATGCCAGGGATGCAAGGTTCGAAGCCAGGGCTTTGCATGGTTGTTCTTTGTGAGTGTCGGTTCATCAGAACATCAATCATCCTCATCTTCACGATTAGCTAAAAGTGGCAGAAAAGCAAATAAAATAAACCAATTCAATCGAACCACAAAATCGAAATTAAATATTTGTTTTTACCCGGACATGCAAACAATTTTCATTGTGAACTCAGCCGGCTCCCGTGGCGGAGTGGTTAGCACATTGCGCTCCAACGCCAGGGGTCTCGGGTTCCCGGCCTGGGCATGGATGTTTGTGAGTGTCCATTCATCAATTTCATCATATAATCACTCATCCCCGTCTTCGCAAATTAGCCAAAAAGTGAACAAAAGTTGAAGCAAAAATAAAGCTAATAACAAATATTGTGAAATTTTATGTAAATAAAAATACTTTTCGTAAAATTTTCTTCCTCGCTTCGCTAGCAGTACCTGATTTTCTTAGTATTATCAAGTTCCGAACCGTAGCTGGGGGTGGCGAGAGTCTGCCTTGGGCGCCGAACGATCTAAATGAAAAGAGATGAATGGTGGTTTTTCCATTAATTCCGAAGAAGAGCACCCTGCCGAGATTTATTCTTTGGAACCTTTGAATATGGTGTTCTGCGCCTTTTCTCTCTTCGATCTTCCATTTCTTGAAGGTTTACTCTTCCAACGAAGGTTTGGCACTTGTTACAAATAACACAAACTCCCGTTGCTTCGTAAAACACACTGAAAGGAGGTTCAAGCATTCTGTGGTCAAAAGCAGGCGGGCCATTAGCAGCACCCCTCCCTTCCTTCGCGGTCCTGCCGAAATGAGGGGGGAAAACTCCAACCGCCGGGAAAGACCCCGTTCCGTGTAAAGGGTCGATTTTGACTTCGCCTGTTTATGGCATTTGGAATGAACATTGCCAAATTTAATGTAAATAAAACCAAATATCAAACCATTTGTGAGAATGAAAATTTGAATGAATAGATTATGAAATAAACCTTTGAAAAGTGTCCCATAAAAATTTGAAGGTCGTAAGTCCAATAGTTACGCAGAAGTGGAATTGATTACTTCTTTCAGAAGTAAATGGGAAAAACTCGGGAGACGAACGCGCTCGAGCGAGAGGCATCATTTCTTCTTAAGTATTCAGTTAATCTAAAATTTAAATTAAAACTTCTAACAAACATTGCCCAATATTACAATATATATAATACTATCGTTTGATTCGGGAATATTTTTAAGACTGCTAATTAGTAGTGGTGATCGGCACAAGAAGAGAAGTAAAATAAAGTAAATCAATAATAATAATAATGTTACAATAACATTATTAGCAACATTATTATTAACATTATTTTATTAACATTATTATTATTAACATTATTATTATTATTATTGGTACGATTATCCTGGTACTTGCCTCCCCCCCCCCCCAGACAAAAAGTCGTGTTTGCGCCTCTGGTCCCAACCAAGACAAAGCCTACATCACGCAGGAAGTCACAGCACGGAGTTTGCGGGTTGTTTTTAAAGAAATCGTTTACGCACGACATCAAACTATGGTCAATGGATTCGTCTCTCCCCAAACCTTCCCTCGCTCAAGGACGACTGGTCCTCTATGCCTCGCAAGAAGGCATCCCTTCTGTCCCGCAGTCAAGTTACGTTGTGTTCTCTGCCCACTGCCTGAAGGTCCCCTTTTGCAGGGATATAAAACCTTTTTCGAGCAAGGCCTCATCCCCTTTTGCTAAGAGAATGAATGGGATTTTGTCAACCCTCGCGGTCTGAAAATTCTGTGACGTCATCGTCACATCGGCTCGAAGAACTTGCCTTCCTGTGATGTGTTCACGTGGAGTGAACATCAGTGGAGTGTACTGAGTGTACCGAGTTTAAACCCATTCTTGAGCTTTGATTATATAATGGAAAATTTGGAGAGCGGTATTGGAGGTTTATCACGAATCTTTACAGTGTCGTTTGAGAACTTTCGATATGTCTAAACCATGTAAGCTACCGCCACCGCAAAATTCAATTTTGCATTCCCGCTCCCCGTCCCCCAAAAAAAGTCACGCGGTGACTCTTGCCAGAATTGTGAAAATTCCTTTCCTCGTCGCATTGGGTCGTCGTTATTGCGAACGTTCTTCCCGGTATTGATTTCGTATCCCCTTGTGAACTCTCAAGTGGTACTGAATATACATCTACATCAGTAAATAATGTTGATGAAGTGCTTTCTGAATAGCCTAGAAGTGATTAATGCGTTGCAATTTTTTTAAATTTACTTGTGAACGCAAAAATAGACTCAGTGGAATTTAGCAACATGTATTCTGGTGAGTTCCATAGGTAAAGGTAATGTAAATTTTCCCGTGCATATAACACCGTGCCCAGGGGCGCCGACTTGTCAAAATTATTGGGGTGGCTCTGATCACTGAAATAAATGAATGAATGACTCACTCCCTCCCTTTTTTAAAAATAAAAATTACGTCTTCGTATAGCAGATTTAAGCAGCTATTATATTCCTCATGCAAATGAAATGTAACATGAAAAACGTGTGTCTGCTCATTTGTTTTTTAGATAACAATTAACATTTTTATTTAAAAGTAGACTATGTATTTACATTAAGAGGCCAACATAACAGTTTTATGCCGGCCTCGGTAGCCGAGCGTGTTGGGTGGTCGGCTCAACTCGCTTTGATCCGGAGGTGTCGGATTCGAGTCCCGGCGAGGGCATGGGTGTGTTTTAATGTCCGCAACAGATTTGTAAAGAAAGGACATGTGACGGGTGCAAAGAACCTTAGTGTTGACGTACCCATAAAAATAGCGAATATTTACAATATTTAACAGTTTTATTTAATTATTTACATAAATGCTAACACAAATCGCAGGCAAATAGTTTTACTTTTTTGTTCTTGCTACAATATTTTACTTTTTTAATTTAATTTTGCAATAATAAATAAACACATAGCACGCCGTGCTTTAGCAATAATGCCTTTGATCATAGCCCTTCCCGCTTTCGCAATATAGACTTTTCATAAGCTTTCCTTGCGTACTTTACTGCAAGCCAGTGTTAAATAAACTCAAAGACTTTAGAATTATTTTCCCCCTATTCTTTGGACTAGAGGAAGAGATTTCGAGGATAACTAAATATCGTACATATCAATATTGCCTGAAAGTCGTGTTTACGACCTCAAATTGTTCCGATTTAACTAAACAACATACTGGTATAATTGTCATATCACCTCGTTATTTTGAAACTCTTTTTAGTAAAAATATTATCAATACTCATAATTATATACTTAGTATATAGTAATAAGTCACGTGTTTTGCTGTCTCCGCTCATAGCCCACCCCCCCAAAAGTTGATGGTTTAGCGGTCTCAGCCCCCAAATTTGATGGTCTAGAACATTTCAAATGTGTATTTTAAGTTAAGTTCATGTTGCACAATTCAGAGTAAACTTTACAAGAGAAGCAAAATAATACATTAGATTCTCTTAAGCAAAATTATTTGAGGGTCTCTTCTCCCATATCATTAACATTGGGGGGGGGGGGGCTCGAGCCCCCCAAGCCCCATGGAGTCGGCTCCTATGACCGTGCCATGATGGCATATGCAAGGGTGGGGCCCACACATTCTCGATCTCGACCATTTTGGAGGTGATCTGATCACTACGCTCCGGCAGCCTTTACCACGTTGATTTACTCTCGGGTACCCATTGATATAAGGGTGGGTGAACCTTGGAGGCACAAGGCCGGAAAAGTACCAACCTTAGATAACCCATCCCGAGAATCAAAGCCAGAAAAACACCAGCTTTGGGCCTCTCTGCAGAGCTGATTAACGGAGTCCTTTATAAATCGTGCTTCATAATGTTTCCCACTAGTTTCCAGTATGTAAGATTTTTACTCACAAAGGAATCTAACGAGAAACCAACAACACCATTGTGTTGTGTTATGCAAGAAAAATCGAATTAATTAAATAATAATGGTTACATATTATCTACACTTTGATGATAAATTATGAAAAACTTTGTAATATTTTTTTTCTACTTGCTAAAACATGGGTCCCTTAGTCCACCACGGTTTCTATTTCCTTCAAAGGGCAGAGACTCTTGCATCACAACAGACAATGTTTGCCTCCTGGTTACGTTAATCATTTTGCAAAATGTTGTGTGAATTTTGTTATTTTATTGTTGAAATAAATGTGTTTGACACCCAACAAACAAATTGGAATCCCTTGATTGATCAGTTACTTCTTGGATTACAGTGGCATCATTAATATTTCATATGAAGTTTCATAGAGAGACATTTAATTAAAAGGGTGCAAATAATTTTACGGGGCTCCATGGCATTCTCTTTAACATTTTTTCCCCCACATAGATCATTTGGCTCCCAAGGCCGACTCCCGCCGCCCCATGGTATGGCTCTGAATTTGTACTATAAGTGCGAAGATATTGCGAGCGAAGCGATCAAGAAAATTTTACGAAATGTATTCTTATTTTTATTATATTTGAAATCCAGGGGGCAATTTCCACTCTGTGCCCTCCTGCAAGTGGCCTCGGCCGTCTGAAAGATAAATGCATGGAACACGTGAAAACTAATTCCATCTTGAGTATCCATTTGTCCTTGTTTTTCTTTCTTCCTCAATGTTTGCTTCCCCTAGAATGAACTCAATCCAAGGTCGGGGAGGGGGGATGGACAATGCCCCCTTCACCCCTGTACTTGTGGCACTGTTTGTGAGTGTCTCTTTATCAATTTCATGTCATCACTCATTTTTGCGATTAGCTAGAAGTTGCACAAAAGCAAAGCTAAGTAACAAAAATTAAATATCCACTCCCTCTCTCTACCATATGATTCATATGATATGAATCAATATTACCAAAAGGTAGACTTGGGAATCAAAAATTTAAGCAGTTCGAAGTTCATGCCAACACATCAAAGAAAAACATCCGAACACATTAGGGAACTTTAATACAACACTACTCAAAATGCCACAACTGTTCTAGATATTGAAAATTGCGAAATCATTTCCCGAAGTCTGAATCTCGAAGAGAATCCCCCCTTGCATCAATGATTGTAAAATAGAACTAAAAATACACAATATTGCAGACTGCAAACTTCTGATGTCTGCCTCTCTACACAACAAACACATTCATTTTTGCAAGAAGAAAATTGGAATTTTACAAATTTGAAAAATCGTCGATGTTATTTTCGTAGCTTATTGTAAGTTCACATTTAAATATTTCATAGTTCGAGGAGGGGCATGCCCCCCCTGGCCCCTCCCCTGGGTACGGGCCTGCCCATATTATATAATATTGCCTAGAATACCAATTTTTCTATTATTTTTTATTCATCTTTATTTCTTCAACTCAGGTTTAAGTACATTGTAAATGCATTTATGACCTAATACATGCAAGAAAATGCCCTATAAACTTAGAAAAATGACCTAAAAATTCTGAAAGATTTTTAAAACAAATTTATAAACTACCAAGAGAAATTCAAATTACAAATCAACGTTACAGTATCTAGCACATGCTCATTGCGTATGATGGTAGTACAGTGGGATCCTTGAGTATTACCGTGCAAATTGTCCATGACTATTTTCATTAACTTTTCTCTTACATGCGATGCGTTTTTAAGCGATGGATTTTTATGCATGATGGTGCAGAAGTTGTCAACAGCTTGTTTTGTGTTTTCTTCTAATTCTTAAAGCTCTTACTGGGTCAAATAAAGTGTACGAACATGGTGATGGATAATTTGCACGGTAATACTCATGGATCCCACTGTACAAGTAAGAAAGTTCACTTTTTGTCATCTTTTACACTTTAAGTACTGAGTTGCAGTACACAACGAATGATTGTCGGTTTTTGGACAAGAGAGCCTTGTACACGGAAATTTTTTTCTCGACTTCCACCTACACAAGAGTAGCTTACTTGAAATGAACAATATCACTTCCTGTTAAGTCACTTTCAATTCCATAGAGTGCAAATTGCTCCCTGACAAAATATCCGATACAGAACACAAAACTTTGTACCCTTTGTTTTTTTTTACAATAATCCGTCTGGCGACAATATATTTACTGATATAGGGGAAATCACATTGTTTGAGCTGAATTGTTATACAACACCTTGTGTCAACAATTATGCACAGAATTTCTTTTTTTCTTCAAACACAGTCATTCAGAACTGCGCTGAAGACAATGAGACGAGAGTCGGGAACCTCTCTCCTTCAAAGGGTTACATTTGCATGTAAAATGTCCCTTCTTTCACCAAAATGTAGAAAATTCATAAAATGACTTAAAAAATGGCCGAAAAATGACAAACTGTTTAAAAAGTCTAAAAACTTACATTTACTTCAAAAAGGTTCAAAGAATTGCAAAAAAATGCCCAAACAAAGGCGTTCCCATTTATTCACTTACGTGTAAAATACGTTCCTATCTACTTATGCAATGTTTCTGCCTTACCAAAAAAAATATGCATTTGCATCAAAATCCTAGCCCTAGTTATCACATTACAAAGGATGTAATATTATTGAAATTACAATTTCTCACCACCAGAGTAAAGAACCTGGATAGCTATTTAGTGACTCGGACAGAACGACACCAATCAGATGTCAGCCCACCCCTTCCTTTTTTTCAGCTCCACATTTATAGTAGTCAATCATTATTAAATTGTTTCGTTCTACGTGTATTTCGATGCCCGGCCTGGGCATGGATGTTCATTGTGAATGTTCTCATATGAATTTCATCATATCATCACTCATCCTCATCGCTGTGATTAGCCAAAGTGGCAGAAAACGACGTAAATAACCTAATTCAATCAATTGAGCATTCAACACTTTCGAATCTGCCCCCCCCCCCACAAATGCTTTGTGTGAGCCTGACATACGCCCCCCTTCTTCAAATCAACATGTTTTCGTTGCTGAAATGGCGACCCTCGGAAGAAGTTTCACCTACGTAGGTGACGTCACAGCAGGCCTGTAGCTATAGGGGGCAGAGGGGCAACTGCCCCCCCTGTAAAAAGTACAGAATACATATCTACCTGGAATTCTCACTAATCTTTACAATTTGATCCTGTATTACTCTAGCAACATAACAAAGACATTTATTGATTTTGTGATTTATGAAGGTGTGTGGGATTCCGTATAATGTCGCATCAGGATTTGGGGAATAAAATCTCTTCCAGATTCAAACTTCGGGAAATGATTTATCAATTTTCAGTATGTAGAACAGTTGTGATATTTTGAGTAGTCTTGTATTAAAAGTGCCTAATGTATTTGGATGTTTTTCTTGGATGTGTTGCTAAGAAGTTTGAACAGCATAATTTTTTGTTTCCCAAGTCTACCTTTTGGTAATAGCGATTCATGTGATAGAGAGAGGGAGTGACGTGAAATTGATGAAGAGACAATCACAAACTGTGCTGCAACCACAGGGGGTAGGGGCATTGTCCCCCCCCCCCAAACTTGAACGGAAGTCCAATCTGGGAGGGGGCAAACATTGAAGTAAAGAAACATGACTAGCAGAATCTAAGAATAGTAGAACAAAATGGTTACTCAAGTTGGAATTAGTTTTCAAGTGTTTCTTGCTATTTTCCTCCAGACGGCTTAGGGCACTTGCAGGGGACAAAGAGGGGCAATTGCTCCCTCGATTTCAATTTCTTTTACAAATAAAAGTACATTTCGTAAAATTTTCTTGCTCGCTTCGCTCGCGAGATCAATATCTGATATTCTTATAGTCCCACGTTCAGAGCTATAGCTAGGGGGCGGCGGGAGTCAGCCCTGGGGGCCAAAACGATCTAAATAAAAAAAAATGTTAAAGAGAATGCCATGTTCCCCGTGAAATTTGTTGCGCCCTATTAAATAAATATTGTTTTCAGTTTGCAAACATTTGATACTAAAGATTTTCCTGCTCGCTTCGATCCCAATATGATTATTTCTGTAATGCATTCTAAATTACCCGAGAGAGAGGTAATGCCAGATATATAAATACTTTACACTGTTGCTGCTTAAATGCATGAACAATTCTTTTGAGGAAATGGAGCGTTCACATTTGAGAGACAATTTGGCGGATGAATTGACCATGTAATGTATTTAAATTATATATATATATATATATATATATATATATATATATATATATATTAAAGAAACTTTGAATATGTACACAATTTAGCGTTAACATGTTGCATATGTGTTTTGCTATTTTATGTCGCTCTATGTTACATATGTTTAAAATATATGTTGTATACATGAAAGTTATACTTGTCATATGTACAAAATAATAATGTTCGTCATTATTCTGTCCTTGAAAAATACGGTTTGTGTGCTTGTTTTCCATTATTAGCTAATATGAAATTGAACGTGTTGGAAAAATATTTCAAATAATTTGTTCAAACACAAATGCTTTAGCACCGACTTCTATCCCCTTTTGCATGATTTACGACGATAATAACGTCTTGTAATGCTACTATTATTACTACCATTACCAGCACTATATTACTATTATTATTATTGGCACGTTTGTCCTGGTACTTGACCCCCTCTCCAGATAAAAAATTGTGGTTTCGCCTCTGCTCACAAAGAAGACTCATGCCCAGGCTCGAACCTGGAACCCCTGGCTTCGCAGTGTGTTATGTAACCATCCTACCATGTAGGTCGGCTAGTGAAAGATGTAGGACAGCTTACTGGCTCAAATATCAAACACGATGAAAATGTGATAGTGTTTCACAATTATTATTTCGGTTAGAAAGCGATAAAATTTGTAGTTCCATAGGGTTACACTAAGCATCTTATGGAGTGTAAATATCAATTTCAAATCTTATGAATCATTTCTCTATGCAAACGCATCAAATATGGTAAGCAACATAGGTGTGTGTTATGATATCCATTTTATAAAGGAAAAGTTAAGTTTTAACCCTGACTGTTTGCATGATATCGTTTCAATAGCATGTTATATATTGCTCTCAGAATTTTAATCGGCAGTAAAAATAAATGACATTTGCAACTACGAAGCTTACAATGGGATTGCATCCATTAAGGACAGAAGATGCCTATTTTGATTGCTTGTAACATCGAAAGATGAATTAGAGGCGCAAATAGTGACTGAGAAAAGTTGCTTGCCTTGATGTCCTGCACACACTGTGAAAGTTGTCAATGTTATCAGGCGGCACCTTATGAATATAGGTTCAAGAAAATGACAAGTAGAAAAAAGCTGCAGTGAAATAAATACGATTGAAAATCTCTCAAATTACATTCTATTTATTTTCTTATATTTATAATAATAAATTGTGTCTGTAGCAGAAGTTGTCTGTTAAACCTACCTCAGGCACAACCTAATTTTTTGACAAATAATTATGTCAACTCTTCTGCTATGTAGTGGATTCTCCTAATTTTATTCATATATCTTAAGCCTTTGTGTGACTGGTAAAAATTAGTATCAAAATAAAAATCCCTGATATTTGGGGTTTGTACTCTTCTGCTCAAAAAGTGGTGACGATAAGCTGCTCAGAGACTTCGTGCCGCGGAAATGGGGTAAAGCGAAGGTGGCCCCTTATATCTTTCGGTTTCGTACCATAGTCATTAAGGAAGGTATTTTTCAAAATGTAAAGAGGATACAGCATTTCCCTCGATAAAACTTGATAAAACATGAAATATTAATGATGACAGTGTAATCCAAGAAGTCGCTGATCAATCAAGGGATTCCTATTTGTTTGTAAGGTGTCAACACAATATTTTGCAAAATGGTTAACGTAGGCAAAGATTGTCTGAAGTGATGCAAGAGTCTTTCATTTGAAGCAAATAGAATCCATGGTGGAGTAAGGGACCCATTTTAATGTTTTAGCAAGTAGGCCTAAAAAAATGTAAATGTTTACACAATTCATCAAAGTGTAGATAATATGTAACCATTATTATTTAATTAATTCTATTTTTCTTGCCTAACACAACACAATGGTGTTCTTGGATTCTCGTTAGATTCCTTTGTGCGTAAAAATCTTGCATACTGGAAACTAGAGGAAAACATTATGAAGCACGATTTATAAACGTCTTCCTTAATCAGTTCTGCAGAGAAGCTCAAAGCTGTTGGTACATATTAATCGTCTATTAACATTATTGACCTGTAAATATAACGTAGATACAGTCCCGATTAGCCTATATATGTTAAACTTTATCTTTGTATTCTTTGGTAGTCCGAAAATGTCATTATCGAAATATTGTTATTTGATGTTGCTCGAACTTTTTTTGTTCGTTGGAGTTTCAAGATATCATCCCTTTCCTGTTACTTATCACTTTTGGAGGAGGGGGAGGGGCATCTTCCAATGCAACACAATATATTAAAAATTTGCCCCCTCTAGGATTGACTTCGCCCCCCTACTAAAAATTCTGGCTACGGGCCTGCGTCACAGAGAAACTGGCTCTGGCGGGATTGTAAACACGAGAGTTGGGGGAAGAAAATGCCTGTAGGACCTTCAAAAGCGGGCCAAACCTGAATCAGATCCGCGAGCAGTTTGGGCATCGGGGTAATGGTTGCGGTCGTAAACTTGGGAACATTACGACAGTGAGTGAGTCCTAACTCAAGGTTATCCCCCCCCCCTCCTCCTCGAAGCCAATGCGTCGCTATTTTTCCACAGAAGATTTGAATCTGAAACCTGCGAAGATTGACATAACAGCTACTGAAGGGAGCCACGAAAGCTCAATTGATCATGATAATTAGAGACAGTGGCGTAGTGGCCGCCCGGCAATGCAGGGTGTGGCGAGGTGTAGAACCAGCCCCGCAATATTCTTTCTCTCTCTCTGCTTCTGAAATTTTATATAGCTCAAAAATTCAACAGGAAGTGTCGCTTATGAAATAATTTAATTTACAAGACAGAAATCTGGTTTCCAGTAACATATGATACGACATCTTCGATAATAAGCAGGGGCGTTCTGGTTCGGCCAGAGGGGCCCGGCTAACTTAACATATGTGTCCCCTCCGAAATGCAGAATTAACTTCCTTGCTCGCAGGTGGACATCTATAGGAAAAATCCCATATCTCATAACTAGATCTCGGATTTTTAGATGCTAAAAATCCTGAAATAGGTCCTAAAAATCTTAAGTTAGGCTCGAAAAATCCTAAAATAGGTTCGAAAAACCCTAAAATAGGTTCTAAAAATCCTGAAATAGGTCCTAAAAATCTTAAGTTAGACTCGAAAAATCCTGAAGTAGGTTAAAAAAAACTTAAAATAGTTCAAAATTTCTGAATACTGCTGATTAGGTATAGTCACCGGCAATGAAAATGAGACACATATATCCTGAAATATGCACTATCTTGCATAACGTTATGTGTGTTGCCTAACCCTACGGCGATGGCAGAACTCAACATTGGAAATTTGCTATCAAATTCCACTCATCGCCGTATAGTTTAGGCACCAATCTGTTTTCATGTTATCCACAGTAAAACTCCGCAATTTTGTCTGTGAGGATCATCTTATATTCTGAAAATCTTACAACAAAAATATAGTGAGTGGTGCAAACTTCAATGCTGAAATGTTCGTTTGCAAGGCGTGAATGCCACAAAGCATGGAAGTGACGCGAAAGTGAGCAAGACCACACAGATCAGACCACTTTGTATTGCACAGGTAACAGTGGAACCTAAAATAGGTTCTAACAAGCAAAATAGGTTTTTAGGCACTAAAAAACTTTTGTTGCGTTTTTTAACGAAACGCTGACATAACTTATTATTTCTTGCATTAATCCAGTATAGAAAGATCCAGTTACTCAACCAGTCGTTGCTTTGTTGCTGCACAATATAAAGAATTAAATTTGATAAATCATGAACTTTTATCACTAATTTTAATTTTATGTGTGGTATTTAAATGTAACTTCACATCAAATATTTTCAAGATGGCTCTAAGCCTTTTTATATTCAAATAAGAGCTGAAAAAAACTCTAAAATAGTTTACACCTGTTCCATGTTACTTCAAAGTGGTCCCAAAACTCAGTTTGATGTGGAGTCGAATTATCCCTTTGCCCTAAGGGTTCACAGCGTATGGGTGAAATGTTACCATTATTTGGGGGCATTTTGTGAAGTTCATTTTTCTTCCATATTGAAATTCTGTGGACATTTCCTTCTTTCCAGTGTGTTTTTATTTTATGATCTACAGTGCTCGAAGTGGATACTCCTATAGCTGGTATGCTTGGTCGAGGAGGATTGGATTGATTTGGTGTTTTAAGTCCACTTTATGCACAGTAAGGCTAATCGGGACTGGACCTACAGTTTAAAGTGGGATCCGAACCACTTGTGCCTCCACCGGGTATCGAAACCGGGACCCCTTGATTACAAGGCGACGACGCTACCACTGCGCCATCGGGGAGGCCTCTTGGTCGAGGAGGGTCTTTGTGTAGATCAGCATGGAGACAATGAAGAAGTGGGGGATGCTTATGCAAATTATCCTAGCAGGAGGGGATGGTTAATGGAAATGTACATAACTGGGGGAAAAGCACCCCTCTGCACTCCTTCTCCACACCCACAACTCCAGCACTGACGATCTATTATTAATATAAAAAGGTCTTGTTTCATGAAATATATCGAAAAGAAATGCTATTGTTGAAATTATTATTAATAATGTCCACTATTATTAAAATTGAAATCCTTTTCGGAATTCAGTCTTTCCGATCGACTTTCATTGAGTGACGAATTTTCAGTGAATGAAGTCCCAGCACCGCCCTATTACCCGTCTTTCAAAGCTGGAGTCCTCCATATTTCCGTCTACTAGATTCCAATTGAACTTGTGATGCTGGGTTAACACTGGAAATCTAGAGGTCCAGTTCAACCCCCAAAACAGAAATGAGCACATTGTTGAATACATTAGTTACTATTAGTATTAGAAGGCTAATGTGAGGGGATTACTTTATATCATACATTTTAGTCCGATGAGAAGGTCCGGAAAAATGCACATAGATACCTCAAAAATTTTTAGATCCAATTTGTGCAATTGAAAACAATATTGATTTATTAGTGCGCAATTAATTTCCCTGGACGCCATGGCATTCTCTCTTTTACAACTTTTTTTTAGATCATTCGTGCCCAATAGCTGGCTCCCGCCGCCCCTCTGAACTTGATTAAAAAAAGAATAGCAGATAATGCGAGCGAAACAAGCAATAAAATTTTACAAAATGAATTTTTATTTGCATAAAATTTGAAATCGAAGGGGTAATTGCTCGCATTAGCCCCTGTCCCCCCTGTAGTTGAGTCACTGTATAATGCAGACATACAGGGTGCTCGGAAATTCCCCTTACAAACTCCTAGGGCTAGTAGAGGGGACTGAGTAGACAATATTTGGAATAGGAACCCATGTCCGGAAACGTACCGTTTCCGTGCTACAACCATGACAATGTGTCGGATGTGCCTGTGTTGGTATGCAACCGGGTAGGCAGTATATGACGTCAGAAGATCACCTGATGACCTAAAGTGTAATCATTTATTACAACCATGTCAAATGAGGTGTTACGTAAGGTACGGAAGTGAATGACGTGTGACTCAGTCCATAATACAAACACATTTATTTGGTAACAATGCCAAGGGAACAAAAAAGAAACTTACTATTCATTAATCAACACCTGTGTCGACAGTGGAACGCAACAATTTGTAGACGTCATTGTCTACATTGTCATGGTTGTAGCACAGAAACGGTACGTTTCCGGACCTGGGTTCCTATTCCAAATATTGTCTACTCAGTCCCCTCTACTAGCCCTAGGAGTTTGTAAGGGGAATTTCCGAGCACCCTGTATTTAAGCAATATATGTTTACTTTGGATACTTTAGGCTCACTGCCATTGTTAGTCAACCTTAATCTGCACAGTTGCTCGACTAACCTTGTGTTAATGCGAATACCACGCACCCTTCCCCCTTCCATCCAAACCGATTCTAAAGGCATAAGAGATAATGTTTTACTTCAACCCTATCACCGCGATCACCCACAGGTAGGTAGAAAACCTATACATAATAACCAAAACTAAAAATCAATAACAAGTCAATCAAACGATAGTTTAAAGTGGGATCCGAACCACTATGTGCCTCCACCAGGTATCGAACCCGGGACTCCTTGATTGCAAGGCGAAAACTTATTCACGGCGCAATCGAGAAGGGCAGTTATAAATATCTGATACATAAAAAATATCAAATAAATTCCCTTATATGTATTAAATACTAATGTATTTTTACATGTTTAGTAATTTACTTTTATATTTAATAACATTATAAATATTAATCATATAGGCTCTTTCTTGTCAGTTGCTTGGTAGAAAATTTGAAAAGTTTCATGCACATACATAATATATATGTATAGTTTGTGTATGTCTGTGTAGACCACAATCTTCTTCCCCCCCCCCCAAAAAAAAATCAATCTTCAATGATTTCGCGCCCTGGTAGGGTATGTAGCTGCCTGGCAAAGTCCTCATTCCGTAAATTCACGAACTGCATGAAATCAGAAAAAGACATATATTCCCCCCTCGTTTTGAGAAAACCTGTTTCACAACCCACCCCTGTCCTTTCTGTGGTGAAGGACACTCCAGTGGGACAATGAATCTCCCCCCCTATTTACTGCGAGCAGCAAAAGAAGACGGCCGCGCCATCTACTGGCCACCGATGGAAATGCAATTTCAAAGCGCAGCGAGGTTTAAATGTGGGGTAATCCTCTACTCCTTAACTCCTCTATGATATAAGTACGTATCTTATCAGAGGAAAGTAACTAAATCTGGATCTCTATATAATGCGTGTGGAACAGGGTTGGCATGTTTAAAACACATGGCTTTGTTTTTTTTTTACAAATGTCTTAAACGTTTAAAACAATGTGTTTTAAACATGTTTTTTACAAGTGTTTAAAACACATTTTGGTGGTTGATATTTTATAGTATGTGATAATTTTTTGTTTGGCAACCCTGTTTTTTCATTGAATCTGTGTCAATTAATCCGTGCTTTACGGGTCTAACTTATCGCACAACACTTGAGCAACCTTATGTTCTGACGTCAGTATGGTAAACCCGTAGTCGTCGGCTACGGGTAAACCTTATCTCCAAAGGGAAATAAACTGTCCTTGTCGCCACTGTACTCATGAAAATGAGTATTTTTTTCTTTAACGACTAACTATAATTTACTGGGAAAAGGTTGACTTTATTTTGTTTAAAACATGTTTTTTAAACTCATGTTTAAAACTATGTTTAAAACAAAAAAAATCGTTTTGTTCTTTTTTTAAAAAAAAAAAAAAATTGCCACCTGGTGTGGAAGGAAAGATTTATCAACCTGGAAATCAAGATCCTACAAGATCCTATAGGCTACCAGATTGATATTCAAGTGAATAGGTAAGTGATTTTTATTCATTTCAGGTTAATTTTACTCTCATAATATTTTAACATTCGGAGTGTTGTCTTACGAATTCTTCGCGGAAGCAGGAAAATTATAAGCAGCTAATGTGGAAATTGTGTTAAGCGATTTCTCGTTATTCTAATGATTACATACCCTTTGGAACTAAATATATACCTATCGATTAAGGTAAACGGTGACTGCTTTTGTACTTTTTCTAGTTACAATGCACTTTCGTATGTAGCATTGTTTTCTTTTCGTTCTGTTTGCCAGACTTCATGATTTTCAACAGTTTCATTCCAAAATACACAGCGCCATAACAAGAATATCATCCACTGGGAGGCTATCTTTCTCATTCCGATAAATGACAAATATTCATTAAATAACATAATTCTTTTTGTAAACAAATGTTTTCCGGTCTTCCTACCACCGAACAAACAATCCCACAGTGCTAGTATTCAAACTAGTTACATTTGTAGCTCAAAAATTTCTACCCCACAATAATGTACATGTTCCAGTATAAACCTAAAATATAACCTTATATTAGCTATAAAGTGCCTTACAAAAATACTTTTAAAATACTACTATTAAACACATCATACACAGACGATTTATTTACCAGCTTCAAATGCGAGTTGCGAGATTCCGTCAGTGTTGCCACAATCTGAATCATAAATTTTCCTTTTCGAGGTATAAAATTTCCCCTGTCGGTCCGATTTTCCCCTTCGGGATGGAAACAATTTCGAGAATGATTTCCTGACTTTTAGTCGTAGCTATCCGCGATTGATCGTACCGAAACGTAGGTACACAAAACGCATGAGAAAGCGAGGGCTTGGATGTTGTGGAAAAGGTTATCATGTAGACGCTTTTGCGTTGGATACGTCTGCTGATCAACGGTCTTATATATTAAATTACCTTGGGTCTTATCCTTTCAGCAGTGGCGGTGATTAGGGGGGGGCGCCACTTTTGCCCCCGCACTATGCTAAATCTTATTTACCCTCCAGTTTTGACACCTTGCTCCCCCCAACCCGGTTTTGGAACCTAATCGCCGCCACTGCCCTTCAGTTAAAGGGAGACCCTCGATACACTATACCACAACCATGCTTAATTTACTATTTCATAATATTCGCTGTGCCACGAACTTCCGCACTCCACAAAAGCACTAGGAAATTAGAATTCTACATTGCTATCCTTGTCGAAATTTTCGGTTACAGACAAACAAAGTGTGCCACCCATAATGAAGACTCGAACTTGGTCTCTTGAGTTTCTGTCTCTGCCCTCTGCCTCTGTGACAGAGCTACTACACCTTTAACTGATTGAGTTTGTGTTTTAAGTCCACTTTATGCACAGTAAGGCTAATATAACTGAAATCAAAAATGCATGTACTATGGGTTAATATATCCCCATATAGAATATGGTATAATAGCCTGGGGAGGGGCATCTCAAAAATACACAGAGAATATTAATGCTACAAAAAAAGGGCATTAAGAATAATGAACAACCTGGGGTATAGGTCATCTTGTAAGGAGGAATTTAAGAAAAATCAAATCATGACTATAGCCTATACTCTCTCTATATATACAAAGTTATTTCATATGTTATAAATACCAAAAATGCACAAAAAAGCAACCAAATTCACGACTACAACACAAGACGAAACAAAAATTATTTCCGGGAACACAATAAACTTAAGATATCAAAAAATTGCCAAGATGGCGGATAGTACTGGGAGCGTGTTTCTTCGCTCTGCAAATTGTGGTTTTATTTTCTTGGTGTTGTGCTTCATTTGTGTTTTTCAATACCACGTACGTGTGAATCAGAACTCTAATGTAACTATGGTCAATAGTGGCTCATTATTGGAGACGTGGAAAATAGGATATAGGAACTTTCTTTTTCCGGCCGCTGGAACTTCTTCTGGCCTGACCGCAGCCATGATGGGACTACGGACGTCCGAGGACCAACGACCGCGAGGTAAGCGATCCACTCTCGGTTACTTTCACCTCTTGTGCCTCGTGCTCTTGTGCGGTGACATCCATGTCAACCCGGGACCCTCCCAAGGAAATGATACTGTTTTTTCCGTGTATTACCAGAACGTGCAAAGTTTAAAAAACAAACTTTCTGACTGTGACATTCACTTAAGCGAGCTACTGCAATATGACTGCTTAGTTTTCACCGAAACTTGGCTAAACGACACGGTGATGGATAGTGAATTACCATTTTTAAAGCATTTCAATGTATTTAGAAATGACCGTGCAAGTCGTCGTGGTGGAGGAGTGATGATCTGCGTTAATGTTAAATGGAATTGTAAAATACGAAGAGACCTAATCAAAGACTGTGAAATTATTTGGATAGAACTCAATTTTCAAAAAAACAAAAAACTTCTAATTGGATCGTATTATCGCCCACATAAGAACTCTCCTATTTCCATCCTAGAAGCCTGCAGGGATTCGGTATTAGCAGCAATGAAAAGTGGTGATATTATGCTATTTGGTGATTTCAACCTGTCCATCGATTGGGAAAGCCCAAATACGGGAACTATAAACTGCCAAAATGATCAGTGGTTTATTGATACGTTCATTCACGGAATAGGGTTAAACCAGTTCAACTTGCATAAAACACGTGGTGACAGTAACCTTGACTATGTACTGGCAACCCTGCCTAATATGCAGATAACTACAGGAAAAAATCTTCTAACCTCCGACCATGACTCACTCGACGTCACAATGCACCTGCCTACCACGAAGAAAGACAAGGAATCCGTCAAGCAGAACCAACGCCCCCACCACCTATGGCGAAAAGCTCCATGGAATGCCATCCAGCGGGTGCTCAATGTCTACCCTTGGTTTTTGCTGATGGAAGAGGAAGTGAACGAAGCCGTTGAGAACTTTGTCGAAATTCTGCATGCCACGATAAAGGACTTCGTGCCCACTGCGAGACCGAGATCTACCAAATACCCCGTCTGGTTCGACAGAGAAGTTCTCTTTGTGTTAAAAAAATAAAAAACAGGCTTGGTACCTATGGAAGCAGCACCCTAATGTTCACACTCACGGTACCTATTGTGACATCAGACGTCATTCAAAATACCTACTCAGAAAAAAATATAGTGAACATATAAATAACATAACAACCGAATGTACTACAAACCCTAAGAGATTCTTCACTTTACTAAATTCAAGAAAACAAAGCCCAGTTATACCTAAAGAAATTGTTCATAATACTGATATTGCTAGTGGAGAAGAAAGAGCCGAACTTTTTAATGTTTTTTTTCATCAGAACTTCTCACCTCCCTCACTTTCCGACCCTCTCCCCCACTTAAATGCTGTCTGTCCTCACACACTATCTTCAATCAAAACATCCCCCGAGGAAGTAAAATACCTTCTCGCTTCATTGCCCCTCCACCGGTCCCTAGGTCCAGATGAAATCCCCACAATATTCCTACGTAAAACTGCCAACTCCTTGGCTCTTCCTCTGTCTGCCTTACTCAACAAATGTTTCTCTAAGGGTGTGTTTCCTAAAAACTTCAAACGGGCCAACATTGTGCCCATTCACAAAACTGGAGATAAAAAATGTGTAAAATCCTATAGACCAATCTCGCTTCTATCGCCACTATCAATTATTTGTGAAAAAATCATCAAAAACAGGTTACTTCAGTTTACGTCACCATATATCAACACAGCACAACATGGTTTTCTTCCAGGCAGCTCTTGCCTAACAAATCTTTCCGTCTTACTTTCGCATGCTGCCAGAGCTATTGATAATAACTCCCAACTTGACACTATATATTTGGACATTTCGAAAGCCTTTGACAAAATTAATCATAAATTTCTCCTTCATAAATTATCATCCAGATTTAACATCCATGGCAAATTTCTCTCTTTACTCCAGGACTACCTCCATGAGCGTGAACAACGTGTTGTTCTTTCAGGTACCTCTTCTAACTTTCTTCCCGTTTTGTCTGGAGTTCCCCAGGGGAGTGTCTTAGGGCCGCTCCTATTCCTTCTGTACATGGATGACCTCCCTGAAAAACTGTCCTCCCTCCCTATCAATATACTTTTGTTTGCGGATGATTGTAAACTCTTTAAGGAGATCTCATCGCATCATGACATGATGATTCTTCAAAATGCTCTCACAGAACTTGTTAAGTGGTGTCGTCAGTGGAATTTAGAACTAAACCCTCAGAAATGCTCTTTCCTTACTTATTCCCTAAAAAAGAACAAAGTGGTGTCTACTTATACTATTGAAAACAAACCAATCCAAAACGTTTCCACCCAAAAGGACCTAGGTATTATCATGGATGAAAAACTCACTTTTAATTATCATATTATCGCTACCACTAAAAAAGCCATGCGCCTTCTCGGTCTTCTATACAGATTTAGCGAAATTCAAAACCCATCATCTCTTGCTTTATTCTTTAAATCTTTCATCTCGCCCATCCTTGAATACTGTTCCCCAATTTGGGCAATGGCCTCAAAAACCAATCTCACCAGAATAGATTCTGTTCTCAGTTTCTTTCTTGCAATTGTTCGCCATAGAATACCTTCCTTTCGACATGTATCCAAATCAGACACCATGGCTGCTCTGAATATTCACGCTCCATCCTTTCGTCGTGATCTAGCTGACATGAAATTTTTATACAAAATAATAAATGGCAAAATCAGAACAGATCTCCTAATCAGTGAATTCTCACTTAGGGTACCCCAAAAGCTAACGCGCAACCTGCAACTCTTCCACAACCCAACCACTAGGCTATCCCTTCTACAACGCTCCTTGTTTTACAGGCTCCCAGAAATCTACAACAAACTTCCCCTGAATGTAGATATATTCCTTCCAGAACGTAACTTTTGTATATTACTGACGAAGAACATGTAAATCTATCCCATCTTGTTATTGTTTTTTATCTTTTGTTATTATTTGTTTCTACTTTATGTTGTTTCAGTGTAAAATGGCCAAATAAGACTGTATCTGAAACTCTGAGTAAATAAATAAATAAATAAATATATCACATGTAAATGCCGGAATAACTTTCTATAATTAACTGCCAAATGACATTAAATCCATAACTCCCCAAAATAGGAAAACGAAGGCAATCGAAAACTACATCACAAATAGCCCTATACAGTATATCAGAATATACGGAACACCCTACATGAGTTTACTTTGGGAAACTGAACAAGTAAGGCACAGTGCATTGCCAAATTATCTTTTCTTACACTTTTAGTTTAATCACTTAAAAAGCAAGTGAAAAAGTAGGTATCTATAACATTGTGTAAATTTTAAATGTAATTCGGTAATCAAATGTATCCGGTTATGGACTTATATACATACATTATATCTATTTGAATGTCTATCAAATCATAAAAACTTGTTGTATATCAAAATGTGAAGGGAAAGTGCATCTGCCTTTCGGTTTCAACACGATCAAGCGCGGATACAAATGGCAGTCCCCCCCCCCCCCAACACCCCTCCCATCACTTACACAAGATAAGTAAGTTTACACTGGATGAAATGTGTGTGTTTCAGAATAAAAGTGAAATATTATTTTGCAAATTCAAAACAGATATAATCAATAATAGGTGCGCCACCAGAAAAATCGCAAAAAAAAAAAAACCTCTTGGTCTTCGGAGGCGTTCCCAACCCCTCCCCCTTTCCTCAGATAGCAATTTCTTATTCCCCCATTGGGCACTCTTAAGGAAAGATTTAGTTTCTTACTCTTCCACCTCAGCTTTAATCGTTTTACGGATCGTTGCTTTATTTCCTTTCGGGTTACTGAACTCGTTCACCGCATACAACACGATGTGGTTGGTAGTATGTATTTTTTCGTAGAATAAGTTCGTTCTTTGCAACACTGCCACACGCCGTTTCACAACATCACAGATGGGATTAAATGTTATGTTCAGTTGCCAGCATACAGGCGCAAAACGCCCCCTTCTTTTCTAACATTCGTAGCGTTCAACTCATAGGAAGGGTTCGAATCTCATTAAATATGTTGTTTTCTAACTCCATTTATCTCATCCTTGAGTAGTACATAAATGTATTATCCAGGGTCTAATCTTTACAGTGATATACGATACACATTTAGCGTTAAAATACACCCTTTGCGATCCAACTCTCACACTAAAATATGAGACGAAAACGTGACCGAACCTTGCATACTCAGTGAGCCAGTCCGTATTATTGTATTCCTAAAGGTATATAATAAATAAATAAATAAATCCAATCCAATAGTATTTAAGTCATCAAAAATTTCTCCCGCTATATGCAGTCAACATAGTTGTCTGCTAGTTGTATAGATTACAGAGTGATCCAAATATTTTTGATTCTATATCACAAATATTTAGCTCTGCAGACAAATACTTTAACTTCTTTCAAATTTTCAATGTGAAAATAGGCACGTGGCAAATGTAGTTACTTTCCTCTATATCACATGAATTTAACAGTTACTAATTACAAAACCAGTATACAATGAGCATGCATTTTTAATTGAAATAACTAAATGTAAGATGCAGAAATACACACACGGGGGTCTCTCTCTCTCTCTCTATATATATATATATACATATATATATTGTGTATTGTATTACCAAGCATCACTCAACGTCGTACACTCAACTGCTGATACTAGAAATTTGGAAGAAACAGTAGCGTGCCCAGGATTTTTGAAAGGGGGGGGTGTTACATAGACCTTTTTTCAAGTCAGTCTTCATTTTCCCATTTTCTCCCTGACTTTGACGTTCTTTTTTTAAGGAATACTGCGTCAGGGGTGGGGGAATGACCCCACCAAACTCCCTTGGGCACGCCACTGCGAATAATGCAAACTTGCATACTTCAAACTGTATCAGCAATAATTGAAACAATAAATTGAAACTACAGTATTTGTATAGTAACACAAAACTACTTCTACACTAGAAACAGTTAAGTTTACATGATATACTTTACAGAGGAACACTTAAATTCAATTTATTTGTAAATGCATGCTCAGACAAGGAATATTTTTACGTACACACAATTTAATTGGTTTAGGACAGATATGTGTGAAGGAGGCAGCAAAAATGTCTTGTGTCTGTGGTCAGAAAACTAATCTTGCAAATGTGTGCTTTACAGTTGTTACAAAAGCTGCAGTAACGGAACATTTTTTACAAGATTGATTCAAACACTTTGCTAACATACATACATAACATATACGCATAACATTTTCTTTACCGGCACGACCTCTAAGTTCCGTTCCATTGTTTATTGCTTGGAGTGTTAGGTGTGTGTTCCGATAGTTGACGCCATTGATATTCAGTTTTCATTCACATTGTTTTCAGCTAAATTGCCGCCTTGTCGAAAGAAGTTGATTGAGGCGATTGTTGTTGATATTGATCAGTGCATCATTTAATTTATGGGTCTAACTTATCGCACAAGCCCTCAACCAATTTTCCCGCTCTTCGACCTTCTGACGTAAGCGCGGAATTCTTTCGTTGTTAGGTTAGGCTTCTTAGGTTTCGATCTCTTAGCATAAATAATACACTGTGGAATATTAATAATAACCAGTGGCGCAACAGCCCGTGAGGTCCAGGGCCTACCTACCGACTGCCGGCCTCACTCCCACCTGCCGAGGTGAGAAATCATCGAATCAGTTGCTTGTGAACACTCAGTCGTTCTTGTAGGTTTCCGTGACCGGCGAACGCTTCTCATTCGTAGCTCCCCAATTTCCTCACGATAGTGGGTGATAGCCGGTGCCACACACACTCCGAAATCTGAAGAGAAAAGTTGTTACATTCCCCTCTCCCCCAGGAGACTCGAACCTGGGCGCATCCCGTAGCCCGGCCCAAAGTCTGACACCTTAGACCGCACCGCCTCGTAGCATAAACACACTGCAATTTTTCGCGGGCTTTATCAAAAAGGCATTATTTATCCTCTCTTTGGTAATGCCAAACCAAACCATCATGTACTGTTCCACGTCCCAATTTATTTAATAAATATATTATGCACGTATTGATACCAACAAAATATAGTGGCCTGACTAACTGCACACGCCAACTTCTTTTGACAGCACCGCGAAAATTATCTCGTACAGTGGGATCCATGAGTATTACCGTGCAAATTGTCCATTACTATTTTCATTAATTTTTCTCTTACATGCTATGTGTTTTTAAGCGATGGATTTTTATGTATGTTTGTGCAGAAGTTGTCAACAGCTTGTTTGAGTTTTCCTTTAACTCTTGAAGCTCTTATTGGTCAAGTGAAGTACACGAACATGGTGATGGACAATTTGAACGGTAATACTGTAAGCGAGCTGAAAGTCCTAGCAGTGTTGATTTTCATGCAAACTTGATTCAAAAGCAAGAGAAACAAATTTTCACACTTTATACATAGTTGTACATGCCTCGTGTGCGTAAGACAGTTTACAGAAAGTGTCATTTCATGCACCCTAACCGCTATTCTACAAGCACAAAATCCAACAATTTCTATCGGTCAATGGATGATATTCAGCGAACATACACACTTCCACCACAATTCATTGTTCCATATTTCAGGCAAACAGATCAGATCCCGCGTTGAAAACATGCCGCGTAAGCATTGTGCATATGATTATCGTGATCGTATGAGAAAATGTATACTGTTTAACCTTTTCCGAATTCCTACAGAAACCGTGAAAAATGTGTTAAGCGGTTAAATGCAAATATTCTCGCTGCAAGAAAGCTTCTCATACGCTTGCTTCTCACACGTGAATCTGGAAACTCTGATTACCAGGTTTCTTCCCAGAGTACACTGCGTGATGACGACAAGTTGAGTATCATCCATTGCTTTACAAGCGCCAAACTGCCATTTCAGAACATTCTACACGAACTCACACCAAGCAAGTTTAAAGATACGCAAGAACATGGCTATGTACCAGGTGGTTATAATTAAAGTGACGGTGTTCAGAGTGGTACAGCACGGGCTGTAATGAGAGTAGCAGTCTGAAACTTCGTAGATATGATAATGAAGCAATGCGCTCGCGAATTATGCCAAAAAAAAATAGTTCCAATTCTCGCCACCAGGGTAAAAAATGGCGCTGTAAGCAGTCAAAACGTGGAATTTTCCGTAACTCTGACGTCAAAGTCGGTGAAATTGCCTAACAGTTGTGTGAGCTCCCTGGTTGTTGTTGGTGACGCTTGTTGCTTTTTTTTTCCTTTAGTGATGGAATGTTCGCCGAACATTAAAAGTTTGATTTTTCCCGTGTAAAAAGCAATGGCTATTGCGAAGAAAGACCGTGCACTGCTAGTGAAGTTGTTTTACCAGAATGGGAGCAATAGTAACGCTGCACTGCGGAAATATCGCCAACAGAAAGGGCTGAGAAGAGGGCCCATGTCAATTAATGGGCTGAAGAAGATGATGAAGAAATTCGAGGAAACAGGTGAATTGGGTGTTGCACCAGGGAGAGGAAGGCGGCCCATCCCCGTGGAAGTTGTGGACGAAGTTGCTGTAGCTGTAGCTGACCGTGCAGCACATGCCTCAACTTCTGCAACCAGTGCTAGAGCTGTGGCACGTGAATTGTCACTCCCCTGGTCAACAGTTCGCAAGGTATTGCGGTGCATTTTACACTGGTATCCCTACAAGATTCAAATTGTGCACCAATTGAAACCCCAAGATATTCCACAACGCCATGAGTTTGCCCATCGGTTTTTGGCACGCATGGTAGTGGATGACATGTGGCCGGGGAATATTCTGTGGACTGACGAGGCGCATTTTACTCTGGTCGGTACAGTGAATACTCAGAACTGTCGCATATGGGGTTCCACTCGTCCACATGTTGTGCAGGAACAACCATTGCACTCAGTTTACGTGACTGCATGGTGTGGGTTCACTAGCTCCTTCATTCTTGGTCCGTTTTTCTTTGAGGAGATGACACCTCGAGGGCCTGTTAGGTGTACAGTGACATCTGCACGTTATAGGGACCTCCTTGTGCAACACGTGATTCCAGCTTTGCAAGAACGGAACAGTGAACACACCACCATTTTCATGCAAGATGGGGCAACACCACATGTCGCTCGCCACGTGAAAGATTTGCTGCGAGAAACCTTCACTAATGACCGCATCATCTCTAGGCAGTTTCCAGATGATTGGCCTTCCAGATCCCCCGACCTTAATCCATGTGACTTCTGGCTGTGGGGATATTTAAAAGATCGTGTCTATCAGGGACATGTCCGGTCTCTGCCTGATCTGAAGGCTAGCATACAACGACATGTCGCTCAGATTTCACCAGACATGCTGCGAGCAACCGTCGACCATGCCGTGTTACGAATGCAGCATGTTGCTGAATTGGGAGGCCATATTGAACAGTTCTTGTAACCATAGTTCCTAATAAACATGCCAGAGCCATTGTTCTCATGTGTTTGATCTTTCCTGCCTTTTTCCTGTAACTATACCACGTTTTGACTGCTTACAGCGCCATTTTTACCCTGGTGGCGAGAATTGGAACTATATATATATATATTTTTTTTTTTTTGCATAATTCGCGAGCGCATTGCTTCATTAGCATATCTACGAAGTTTCAGACTGCTACTCTCATTACAGCCCGTGCTGTACCACTCTGAACACCGTCACTTTAATTCTAACCACCTTGTACATTCAAAGAATAAAAGATGAGGACACAGGACCAAAACATGGAAGTACACTTACATGATGCCCTGGAGCGTGTTGGCAGAACTGAATAGAACAAAGAGTTTGTTACATGGAAAGTACAGTATGAGAAGAATGTATTGCATGTAAGCCCTTGCACATAAACATACAATGCTAGACCTAGATATTATTTTGTATTTGTCCACTGAGAGATGATCCTAAAGTTCGCAGACTGGTGCTCCCATTACTATATTCACAGGTTTCGTAGCTGGGGAGAAGCCAAGTAGCTTATAGTTCTATGCAAAACGCACAAAGGTTGAGGTTACTTGGCTTGTACTCAGCTACTACGTCTAGGGGTACATAAATATTAGACTGTTACTGTAACATATTGGTGCATGCTTTATTCCTCTCCAACAGCGTTACAGTACGTTCACACGGTTGTAACTGAAAAGTTGCACATTTTTCTCTGCATGCTTTTTTCATCATCGTTCACATAAATATTATTCTTAGCGAATTATTCATTTACTCGTTACTTCGAGATAATAAATTTTGATACTAAAAATAGAAAAATAATATATAGGTCTAGAAAGCTTTATAGCTATGGCAATAGCAGTGCTGTTATCGCGTTTAGCAATTATTTACAACTATAATTAAATAATTAAGTATATACATATAAATATTATTAAAATAGGAAAATATAATACCAAAGGAGTATTTAGACATTGCTGCTAGTATATAAGAAAGTTATGTTATTGCAATACATAAAATGAACTAGACGTTTAATATATTATTGCATATTTTTAGAGTCAGTATCAGAATTTGTTGAGTACAAGTACACAGAACACAAACATCAATCAACCACCTATCCAACTGACAAATTAGTATAACAACAATAATAATAGCATATCTTTATTGAGCGGACAATATTCAACATATGCTATTCTCCCTCATAACCATTTCCAGCACACATGCTAGTAGGTTAAGAACATACGATATAAAGATCTACGTAGTGTATATTTGGAGATGATCTCGTAACAGAGCAAAATATTAAGACTCAAGTGTATTAATGGCTTGATATGCAAAACATTCAACAAAATCAATGTTGCCAGATAATCGCTTATCTGGTGTATTGAGTAGAAGAGTTCTCTCCAAGGATATAATAATAATAATTTATTTGAATCCCATGAACAGCCAACTAGTCAGGTACTCGTACAGAACCTTGTCAAAATACATCGTAAAATAATAATACTGAATAACTTCACAAGCTGTACAATAATAATAATATAACTACAGTATAAACATCCCATTTTACCTCACATTAATATATATGAATATACATGCATACATACATACACACACACATACACACACACGCACATGGTCGTCCAAGGGAGGGTCAAGAAGGGACATTCGATCCAGTAATTTTGTTCTCATTTATTTGCAATTCTTTCTTTTTTCTTTCTTATATATTCTTTCCTCAGCTTTTACTATATCCTTGTGCTTCTTCTTGAACATTTATTTTTCCATGTTCCTATGTGTTTTCATGTGTGTCTCAGTTTTCCTTCTCTTTGATTCTTTCTTCCTGTGTTTTCTTTCTCTTTCTACCCCTCGGTTTTCTTTCCTTCTTTCTTTCTTCCTCTCTCTCTCTCTCTCTCGCTTCTATAATTCTCCTTCTGTCTACCTTCTTTATTTCTCTCTCTCTCTATGAGTGCGTGTATATTTGTCACTTCTTTGTGAGTTTTTCTTTTCTCTATATCTTTCAGTGTCTTACTTCTCTAAGCTATTAAGCTCTTCATTTCTTTAATCTTTTCGTCTCCTCTCTCCCTCCCTCCTCTCTCTCTCTCTCTCTCTCTCTCTCTGCGTGCATGTCTGGGTTCTTTAATTCTCTTCTTTTCCTTGATTATACACCGCTTCTTTCAATTCTCTCATCTTTAAATTGTTCCTTTCTTATGGCGACGGACATATAACACTTAAAGATGCAACTTTTTGATTTTGATCCCATTGGAAAATGGATGCTTCTGTTTACACATAATAATATATAATATATAATTATTGTTAGTTCGCAGTAAAACAGTAACATTGCATCTGTTTTTTTTCTTTATCAGAAGTATCTATACAATATTTCATGACAAAGATTCATAATTGTGAAGCAACATTCGGTGATAGAAGAAACTATGATTTTCGCCTCTGGGTTTAATATATTGAATGAACCACGAGAAAACATGAAATAATTACCAGAGAGTAATTTATATGCAAAACCAAGATAAGTAGCCAGGGGGAGGGCTCGGGGAACTGCAGCCTCCCAGAAATCCTACAAAAATTTAAATAGTTTGTAGTTGTTATTAATTTTACTTCATTAGCAGGATTAAACATATTGTATAATAAGTTGTAAATATATTTAGAAATTTATCTTCAGGGCTTCTAACCCCCAGTTTTTCGCTTTTAGATAGCGTCTGCTGAAAATTATTTTATTGGCTCACACCACCTTTAAGCGATTTCTAGCCAAAGTTGCTGAGTACTTGTTATATTGTCTTTGATCATGCTATTCACTTTCCTCAAGAAATTATATTCTCCATTTTCACTCTTTCAGAATTATAGACCTTTCTGTTCCTAATGCATAGTGAGATTTCGTGGTTTATTTTTGTATCGTTATTCTGGGGGTTATGAACATAAGTATTTATATTATGAAGTTATGTTTCCGGGCAAATTCATACAAGATCCACATAATGGTAGTTTTAGGTTCAGAAATAAGTGTTGATATGGACATATGGACTTCGAAAACCAAGGAACGAGTTCCCCTCGAATTAAAATTCTGGCTACGAGCCTGGCAAAACCCTATAAAATGTAAGCTATGTTCTTAAAAAGCGCCATCTTGTGACAGTTTTCGGGTTGTCTGCATCTCTATCATCTTTAGTTTGATCTTGTGACTCGTTCTTATTGTCACCTCCTCACATGATTTGCCTCTGATAAATGCATATGGCGGTCAAAGAATGGCGTACGAACGAATGCCGATCTGCATATAGATGAGAGGAAACATTTTGCCGCGAGAGAAGCGAGGGAAATAAATGGAGTAGATAACATCTCTTGACAAAAAGCCAAAGAAATCACCCACGAATCTTCGCCCGCTATTGTTGTTGTCTTGAACGAAAGAAAATTAATCGATATTACACGAGCTCAAAGATATTGCGAGTCTTCATCGCCGGTTGCCAAGGAAACTCCTCGTTGCGTACACGATTAAGAAGTGACGTCATAAAACACACAAACATTTAATCGTCAGCCACAAATGTTGATCTGGCAATACTGCTTTCTAGCAGATTTTTTTTTTTTTTTTACGAGAATGGAATATTCCTCAAGTTCTAGATGCCGAAGTATGCCAAACTGAACACAAAAAAAGCTATTGTTAGACGAATATATCGTTTATTTTGCGTCGATTTTCTACATCTCTACGCGTTGCAAATGCCTTAGTGGCGTAGAAGTTGACTCACGTTATCGCCTCCAAATGTATCGGGTAAACCACATCATAACAACGGTTCCTTGTGTTTAGCACAAGGGACAGAAAGTTGGCATTTTCATTTAGGCTATACATGAAATGCAATGAAGTTTCAGTTCCACAATCAATTCTCACATTTCCAATCCCTTATCAAATTACTTCGCCTTATCTGCAGATTAGACATGCATTTCTTCACCATTAAGAGCAGATATAATTTATTTATTAATTCACTACACCACAACCCCTGTTTATACTATGGAACCAAATCAAAAGTTCCTTATGTCCACAAACATTCCCCAACAAGATTCAAATTAATTTAAACGATATTGCAAAAATTAAGTGCATAGCAATCTCACTAGGTAATGTTATGTGAAATAGCACTATTTAAAAAATATATATATTTTACGTGAATTTCAAGGCTGAGAATTACGGGTTTTAGCATCTTATATTAACAATCCCGTCGCAGGTTAGCGAGCTACAAGCTAAACAAAGATTCCAATTCGTGTGGTGCATATGCAAATGAATACAAAATATTTCATTGCGCGTACATTTAATTGTAATACTTAAACACGATTATTCCGGACGTAACTTTTCCAACAAACTGATTTGGGAATTGATGTGAAGTTTCGTTTGCCTGACTTCCATTGGCGTTGGCTGGTTCACTGATGTTCTTGTAGTTGAAATTCTACACCTGTGCATGTCACTTGGAGTCCATCTTCTGTTGAATCTGTGGTCCTTACAAAGGCCTAATGACCCTTTGCAAGGAATGTGTTACCAGGGACGTGGGGTCCTGGTTGTGGCCCAGGCATCTGTGTGCAAATCCTGTTGACTTCAGGACTTGATTATGTTTTTTTTTTCAGCCTCTTAGGCGATGATGTCTTTCAGATGTTCAAGCTTCAGGCCTTCCTGCATTTGCAAGTTGTTGCTACATCGGCTGATACCGTTGATTCGATGCCTTATTTTGGAGAACTTTTTGTTTATACAAGTTAGATTGAGCTATGTTGTGACATGCTGGGATGACTGGTCTTACCATGATCTTTTAGATCTTGATGCGACAATGACAGTTCAGGTTACTGAAGATAGAGTACAGTCCTCCTTCCTGGCGTTCAATCTTGTATGAACATGGTTATGTGCAAATTGTTTCAAATTAAAATCTACACAGCAAATTCTTTATAAGGTTAAATAATGGAACATAATTTCAATAGTAAAATATTGCTATTTTAAAATACTTTTATCGCTTTTCAATAACGGGTCGAGGGGAGCGTAAATTTTTCGGAGAATCTTAGGTGTGGAAGGGCACCAGATTAAGCGTGGAAGAGAGGGAGTGACCATTTTTCATGCATAATATAGCCAAGATTTTTTTGGTTAATGGTAAGTTCGTTGATATAAATGTGATTGAATACAATAATAATAATAATAATAATAATAATAATAAGAGGATAGTATATTATATGGATACAAATATAAATATATTATGAATAAATCCTAGGGAAGACCTTCAACCGAATTTGTCAGGTAACAGGCGATTAATACGCTGAGATACATATTCATTCACATATTTTCTTACAGTTTTTATTGCAATTGAGGAAAAGATCAAAGTTGGAAGAAAATTTTCGTTACAAGTGAAGAATTTTGCCGTGAGAACCAACAATGGTGAGATAAATTTCAGTTTCCCAACAACTGACACACGATCAGTTTATAATTGAATAATGTGTCGTAGATATGAACTGGAATATCTCTTCTTTGCATGTTTATTTGCACACAGTGAATTCTACAGCAGCCACTATTTCTGCGATGCATATATATCTTACATATTGCAAATTTTCACGACGGGAAGGAGCCACACGGTGGGGCAAAACTAATATGAGGGGGGATACGTGGATTTCAGATTTCTGTACCTTGATTAATTACAGAAATTGCAACTAGGGAAGATATAATGTGCTCAATCAAATATCATTTTATGCACAATAATTTGCTATCAGTGTGTTTAAATATACGAACAGATACATAAAAAGCTGTCAGATCCAATTTGAGAACGAAATAGAATTTCAGAGCGTTATTTCCTCAAGTTTAGTTTGTACAAAATTTGTACTAATTTAAATATAGACGTGAAGTACATTTGGCTTTCAGTTTAGCTGCTGTTGGCTTATAATACCTAGGTAGACGTAATATGAAGAACATGGTATTAAGTACAACAATACTGATATTGTTACACACTTGACAACTATTGAATAGGCTACCTAGCATCCGGTTTGCCCTTGCTCATATTCTTCTGGTTGATGCAAGAATTTTTAAAAATGACCCATTTATATTGCCGGTCACTGTACAGTGCATTTAGCAGACATATTTATACATCTCACTCCCACAATACGTTATCAGCAAGTTCATTGCGCAGGTTGCCTATACATTAATTATGATAAACCCCCATCCTAGAATTTTTAAGTTCGATATCTGAGCACACTTGCGGTTCCAAAACCTACCGTTGTACAGCTTTTTACATCTTGAAGGGAATGTCCATCCAGGTGCTAGGTAGCCACGTCATCCTTGTAAGAAGTTTGAAGCAAGCAGGCTTAAGCCTAATTAAGCATAGCGTGTTGGACATTGCCTTAATTTATATTCAGCAATAGAATCTTCTTACATGCAAAAATATTGGAAAAGTAAAGCTTTCAAGTTAAATATTTACAGCAGAAGCTATTATAGGCCAGTTTATGTGTTATCTAAAGATCAACATATAAATCCATAATGATAGGATATAGAACATTTTAAGAATAAAAACCTTACCATACATGACGCCTCATGTAGTTTCCCAAGTTTAGGTCTAATAAACGGGCTGAAAGAGAGAGAGAAGACATTATTATTATCAAAATTATTTCAACACAAAGCATGCATATATAGCCTATACATATATATAATGCTTGCTGTTATGAAGTAAAATTGGTGTAAATATGGTGTAAAATTTTGCCCAGTTGCAAAGTAGTATGGATAGGCCTACCTTTAAAACTACATGTTGAACATTGACGTTGATTTCGTTGGGGGGAGTGGGGCAAGGCACGATATTGGGCAGGATGGAACACTTATTCCATCCGGTTCTGTTTTTGAGAGAGATGACAAATATGAAAATTCCTGGTTATTTCTTTGCTTCTTACTTTGAAGTACAGTGGGATCCATGAGTATTACTCTGCAAATTGTCCATCACTATGTTCGTGCACTTTACTTGACCCAATAACAGCTTCAAGAATTAAAAAAGAAAACTCAAAACAAGCTGTTGACAACTTCTGCACCAGCACACATAAAAATCCATCGGTTAAAACATAGGATGTGAGAGAAAAATTAATGAAAATAGTCATGGACAATTTGTACGGTAATACTCATGGATCCCACTGTACATATCTTTAATTAGCAACGGAGGTTGCAATAAGGTCATGCTAAGTTATAGATGTGTTTTAATTAGGGAGTGCATTTTCGCCCATTTGCTTTTCTCTATTCGTTTGTTGTAAAAGATACTTTATTGTTTTAAATTAGTTTCATGTTTTTTTCGAGTCTATTCACACATTTTTACAGTAGAACCCATATTTTGAGATTTAGTGCCTATTCTTCATAATCTTACCTAAAATATTCTTTAGGGTATTTCTTGCTTCCTCTCACTTTCTTTCTACAGTACTATATAGCATGGAGTATTAAAGTTGTTGTTATCGAGCCTGAACCCTTGAAGTTCAAGTTCACTTTATGCACAGAAAGGCTAGGGCCTGCAGTTTAAAGTGAGATCCAAACAACTATGTGCCTCCACCAGGTGTCGAACCCGAAACCCCTTGATTAGAAGGCCTCCCCGACAATCTAGCGCTTTGTTCTCTTTGCCGATTGCTGCACTTTGTCCTTAAACAGACCTCCGTGGCGGAGTGGTTTTAGTACAGCACGTTACGACGCCAGGGTTCGAATCCCGGCGGGTGTTCTTTGTGAGGGTTTGTTCATCAATTTCATCATATCATCACTCATTCTCATAGTCGCGATTAGCCAAACGTGGCAGAGAAGCAAAGTAAAATAAACCAAATCAATCAATCAAGAACATTGTGGAGACCGAAAATTGTCGTTGCCTTAGAAATGTTTCTATTCAGTTTCCTAAGGTGCTAGTTTCTGTTCAAAGAACTTCACTTTATAGCGACAAAAGTTGTTTTGGGTTGTTAGGGTCCCATTTTCGTTTACGCCAGAACAGATTATGGTTTAACATTTCTAGTTTACACTTTAAAACTGCTTAAGAAAACCCAAGGACTCCTTACTGTTTTTTATTACAAACTTCTAAAATAAACTAGCGGTTAATAAATGTTTAATTTGCCACTGAAAGCTGGAGGGCTTTGTTTTACATAGTTAAAACTAATACAAAAATTACCTCCAGTTGCCTTAGATTAATCTTAGGTTAGTAATATAGATTAATCAACAGAAAAAAAAACACTTTAACCTCAATAAAATGAATATGGTCGACCTCTTCTTACGATATTTACTCAGCGCTGCGTTTTACTTTTACTTTCATCAACACTTCAATACGAAAGTACACATTTCGAGAGCTGTCGACACTAGGGAACAGTTTTCGTAGAAGCTCCTTGATGTCTTCTTTCCGCCGCTTCTTCTTTTCCTCGAAGATCTTCGACGTCTATCCCTTGAAGTAATTCACCGCCGAATTCATAGTTCAAAGGTCGAACTTGGTATCAACGTTGTCACCTCGATTAGCAATTCTCAGTTCACAACTACACACTTGCAGTGTTCAAAATGTCCGGAACATAGGTGACTGTTAACTGTCCACTAGGCAAACGACATCTACAGAAACAGTCCACGAATAACCAACTGCAACTTGCTGCCGATAGCAAGATCTCCATTCCTAGAGATCTCGACGCCAACTGCTGCACGTAAACTTCTGCAGCCAAGGCGCGAAGTAACGCGGCCTTGCACTCAAAGGCTCAACAAACACTGCTCGTAAAACTTCACAGTGTTTTTCTTTGTCCCTTTACACAATGCATAGAAAGGTCAGTTCATTTTGCCCTCTATATCCTCCTCCTTCTCGGAAGAAATAATCAGTCCTCAAAATAATCGGTTATAACTTTCTACTTTTTTAAAAAGTTTCACGGGTTGTCTGATTCTCATCCATAACAACAGAATCAGCAATGTCTTATCACAGTTCAACATTGACACATAACAGCTAATTCTTTTCGACTAATTTAAATTCTCTCCAATGGCTAGACCAATAGGTAATTGTACGAAAAGAAGGTGCTGTTTCATTCGGATAATTCTGTGCGCCACTGGTTCACCATCCCTGACGGTCTCACCTCTATGTATATCACCTTGACATATCCGTTGAAAGTGTATCTAGAAACTACGAGATTTTAAACTTCCAAAAAAAGAAGACCACGTGAAGCGTTGCTAAATCTTACCAGGGAAAGCGGAAACGACTTTCGAGACCCCAGAACGGTAATTCGAAATGTTTTGGCAGCTGTTCAAAAAAAGTGGTTTGGATCCGAACATAAACCAATAACACGCTCGACTGGGAAGCCCATTATTAATCAACGAACTGCTGGCTCGGGACTTGGGGGCAAGGAATTCGTGAATCAAACATCGCTTGTTCGCTTCCGAGCCGGGCACAGCACTTCTTATGTCTTTCGACAACTTCGGATTAAAATCCACTCCATCAAAAAGATAAAATGTTATGTTTCCTTCAAGTTCTAAGTATAGGTATCATCACAGAAGGCCCTGTGTGCGAAGTATCTATTCTAACGTTATACTGGAATGATGACGTCATCAATACAAAAAAACAAGTTGTGTCGTCGATGAATATTAGCAATATACGAGGTACATTCAAATAGTGCAGGGAACCCAGTCAGTATTAGCGTGTGATTTTCTTCTTCTTAACATTCTGAGGTATAAATCTAGAAATCTGTGGGGAAAATCCACATTGCCATGGGAACGTGGTGAGCAGCATGTCCACTACCCACCTAAACATTATTTGAAGCCCTTGTGAAACGCTATTACTGTAGTGAACCCCTTTTTCAGCAGCACTGACGCGAACAACAAGCATTACAATGTACAGCACAGGCAATATTTGAGAATATTTTGATATTAAAATTTTGGGTGCGTCAGCACTTAGGCTTTCTTGCACCCGTCCATTATACGGGGTCCAGCGTCTTATCGTTACAAATAACAACTCTAGCGTTGCATAAATAAAATCCTAAAATATTCTGACTTCCGTTAAAAGCTGAGGCTGTAAACGGGTACTCAGCACACACATAAGGACAAAAAACAGGACAACGCACACAGAATTATACTGGCCATAGTGCCAGTCGCCTGAGCCTCGTTCGTCTGCAAAATGCAGTACACGGTGTACTAAATAGAAGTGAGGTTGACTTTTGGGCGCCTATGTGGAAGGTCACCCCTTACACCCCAGCACCTGCAATAAAAATAGTACATAGTACACTTCTCGGTTCCGTACATAATGTTATGTGTGTTGCCTAACTCTATGGGGAAGGCCGAACTTGCCATTGAAGATTTGCTATTGAAATTCAGCCAGCTCCGTAGAGGTAGGCAATCGTAACGAACAGGTCTGGGCAAGTCTGTGCAAGATTATGCACGCTATCGGGCAGGGATGTTACGCAATACACATAGGGAATTGAGTATTTCAGGAAATAGGTATCCCACTGACTACAGTACAGGGTAATTATAAATTATTCATGGGGTTTTTATGTGAAATATTTCCAAAACTATTAATATAAAATGTGTGTGCTAATCATGAAACGAAAGAACACATCTGAAAGTTTAATTTCTCATATTCGTAACTTTGGCTCCTGCCGACAGATGTCAGTACAAACTTAGTTTCCAAAATGGCGTCTATGCAGCAGAAAGCATTCTGTGTTTTGGAATATGAGAAGTGTTTTTCTGTTGTTACCATACAGCATGCATTCCGGAGACAGTTTGCAACTGCACCGTCAGGTCGCCAAAGCATTCTGCGATAGCATCGACAGTTTAAGGAAACTCGTTGCCTGTGTAAATGCCTGGATTGGCTGATGTGCTGAAAATGACTCAACGCTTTTTCCCATGGCCTCCTAGATCTCCCGACCTAACGGTTTGTGATTCTTTTTCCGTTTGGGGTCACGTTAAAGACACAGTGTATGTGCCACCACTACCAACAACTTTGGTCGAGCTGCAGGATCGCATTACAGCTTCATTTACGACCATTAGTAGGAATATGGTAGAGTGCGTGTGGTGCGAACTGTAGATGTGTGTTGTGTGACGAAAGGAAGCCACATTGAACATCTGTGGTATGCCTGAAGCTTGGACAGTTTCTATTTATTTTCATGTATCATACTTTATTGTATGTGTTATACATTATTTACTGCAGCAGTTTCAAACCCGATGAATCATTTATAATTACCCTGTACTATAAGTTCACTCCTTTGATCCGTATATTTTTTATTTTTTTTATTTTTCAATAATGAACTCAACAGGCTGGCGCCCAGTTAGAGAGTTCAGAGATACAGGTTTTCATACATGCTTCAGTGACTGTTATTTGATATTGTATTCATTACACAGTTTTTAAATTGTATATATGGCATAGAGAACAAATCATTTTTTTTGTTACGCTTTTCTAAGGCATTGTAGAGAATACTCATTCTCCAGATAGGGGATTTCTTGACAATGTTTGTTCGCGCTCTATTCACAAAAAAGGTTTGATGATTGGGTCGCGTCTTATTGTTAGGAACGCGTAATTTAAATTGTGAGATCCAATGAGGAGAGCGAAGTTTTCCATTATATATTTTCCAGAGCAGCAGCAGGTCGCGCACTGTCCTTCGATCGTCAAGCCTGTGCATTCGGAGCTCCTCTATTAGATTACTGTACGAATCAAATTTGGGATAAGTACCTTCAAGTTTATACTTCATATAACGTAACATCTTTGATTGTACTCGCTCTATTTTTGTAGTCTGTACTATACTGTCAGTGTTCGATACAACAGACCCGAATTCAAGTTTTGAACGCACTAATGAGTAATATAATACCTTAAGTGTTTGGGTGTCTCGAAAGTCTCTGCCCATTCTAATAATGAACCCGATAAGTTTGTAAGCGTTGCCTATTACTTTGTTAATATGGTGAGTGAAAGTTAGCTTAGAGTCAAAATATATTCCTAGGTCCTTTGCTGTTTCAGATCTTTTTAGATTGGTATTATTAAGTTTATATTGAAAATTTAAGATCGTTTTTTGTTTAGAATAAGTAACGGAATAGCATTTTGCTGCATTAAGAGAAAGACCGTCCCGCAAGCACCACGCACTCAACCTATTTATGTCTTGTTGTAGACACACAGTCTTCAATATTTCTTATTCTTTGGAAGAATTTCAGGTCGTCTGCAAATAACAGTTTCCTAGAATTAATCAAATGTTCCGGTAAGTCGTTGATTAATAGAAGAAAGAGAAGAGGTCCTATGTTGGACCCTTGAGGTACTCCGGAACGTACTAGAAATTCGCTGGATGCGTGGCCTTTATACGAGACATATTGTTTTCTATTCATTAAATATGACGCCATAAGTTTCCTGAGGGGAAGGGAAAAGTTGAAAGTGCCCAATTTACTTAGTAGTACATCATGATTTACGGTGTCAAAGGCTTTGGAAAAATCAGTGTATATTACATCCACCTGCCCCCCATCATCTAACACCGTGCTTATATAATGCAGTTTCTCGCCAAGGTTTGTTTCTATTGAGAAGTTGGGCAGAAAGCCATGCTGGAATTCAGATAAAGTTTCTTTGACATGTTATACATGTGGCAATATAAGATTTGCTCAAATATTTTAGCAGGGGCAGATAAAAGAGCTATAGGACGATGGTTTTGTATGTTTCTGTTCTCCGAGGATTTCGGTACTGGACATACAGCAGTAACTTTCCACCGTTCGGGAAACTGCGTGGAAGATAATATCGCATTGTAGATAACAAAGAGTGGAATTTTTAAAATGTCTACACATCCTTTGAAGATGTAGGGTGGGATTTTGTCTGGCCCCGCCGACTTCTTTGGCTTTAATTTTTTTACAGCTGCTTCAATTTCAGACATACTGATCATCTGAATGTTGAGTGAATCTAACGTTTTGCACTCTGTGTGCCCCGCCATGATCTCGAGGTTATACTTTGCCGTATTGTTTGCGTACACAGATTGAAAGTATTTCGCAAATTCATCAACGACGGTATTCAGGTTTAATATGGGTTCATTGTTTGAAGAAACTGGAAACTGTTTGTTTTGCCTGTTGCGATTTATGTACGACCAGAAAAGTGACGGGTCACTTTGAATATTACTTTCGATGTCGAACAAGTAATTATTATGGGCGGCTGATATTTCTTTTTTGATTGCTTTTCTGAGTTCTTTAAATTTGTTGGCATGGCGAACTGGGTTACCTACGTTTTGCTTCCATTTTTGGTGGTGGTGAGCCTTTGCTTTTATTTTTTTAATTATATTGGCGGTAAACCAGCATGGATATTTAGGAGGGGTAAGGCGTCTTATGGGAATGCACGCGTCAAATGCTTCGTGTATTATGTTGTAAAACATATCTGTCATTTCGTTTACGTTATCACAGAGTTTTAGTGTATCCCAGTTAACGACCGATAGTTTGTTGTATAGTTTGTTAAAGTCAGCTTTTTTGAAATTGTACGAGAGGTTGTTTGGCGGATGGTTACTCTGTGTCCTTTTTCTGTGCTTTATTTCAATTACGAGACAAGGATGATGCTTATCCTCAGGCACGAGTGGCTGGGTTTCTCGTGTCAACTGCATGCCAAAAACGTTACTTAGCACAAGATCGAGAGTTTTGCCGTTACTATTTTGAATGTTATTTACGCTGCGTAATTGAAAAAAGCACATATAATTGTATAAATCGCGACATACAGGAGTGGCGTTAACGAGGTTGTATTCGTTGCTTGTTATGCAAGGGATGTTGAAATCCCCTGTGAGGAGAATGTTATGTGTGGGTCTACAATGCCTTTCAAGAAAATTATAAAATAAGTTGTAAGACTTGTCGTTACAGCATGGAGTAAAGTAAACAATACAGATGTATAAGGTAGGCAGTCCATAAATTACAATTTTCACAAGCAATGAGTCGACGTTAGGGTCGTCGTTAAATTTGCCTACGAGCGTCGCTGCGTATTTGTTATGAATTGCCAGAAGAGCACCCCCGCCCAGATTTTTCCCAGAGTCAGTCGCGTTCCTGTCAGATCGGAACACGTTATAGCGATCATCAAAAAGTTCCGTGCTTAGATGGTTTTCATTAAGCCAAGTCTCTGTAATTGCTACGATGCTGTAATTGTTAGATAATATGTTCCGAGAGAACACTTGCATTTTGGTACGCAACCCGCGAACATTTTGGTACACTATGCTAAATATTTTAGTCTGAGAACTTACGTGTTTATGTTTGTGGGAGTTGCCCCCGGGCTCACATTCTTCCTCCGTTGCTGTCACTGCTACCACGTCACTTGGGGGAAGGGGTGGGGATTTCCAACCTGCTTCCGAGATTCGGCCTTCGTCTTCATCCCTCCATAGAAGCTGCACGCACCTTCCGAAACTCATGGCCTGGGGGTTTTGGACGTCCACGTTCTATCAGATGCAGTTCCAGACGCTGGCGATTGTCCACTGTGTGAAGGGGTGGGGGGAGTCCTGCTGTTTCCGCCGAGGTCGACGACTTCCTTCTTTCCTGGAGACGATCGGGGTCCTTTGTTCGAAGTTGTTGCCAAATTTACTTGTGCGTCTCTGGAACTTGCTGGAAGTGGTTTTGATGGGACGTTGTTGGATTTCAATTCTTCCAAAGTAAATGGTTTTCCATTTATGAGTAGCTTGTTATATTGCAATTTAGCATGTTGACCGCGAGCCTTTGCTTCCATAAGGTACGGTTTGAGTTCTGAACGTACCATCCGCGTTCGGCGCGTGTAGTCTTCTTGGATATAGACTGGTGTATTCTTGGCTCTATAACTGTTCAATAAAATTTCCTCCCTCCTTTTATAAAATGCCAATTTTACAATTATTGGTCGGGTCCGTCCGTTTGGCCTGCCGAGACGATGCGCTCTGTCAATGTCGAAATCATCAGTATCGATTCCCATTTCCGTTGATAAAAACTCCCTTACCAAGTCTTCTGTTCTGCCCCATGTCTCCTCACGTTCCTCCCTTATGTTGTAGAAAACGAGGTTATTTCTTCTTGATTGACTTTCCAATCTATCTATAGCGTCCTCGTTCATTAGCACTTGTTGCTTAAGCCTGTCATTTTCTTGTCTCGTGTCATTCAGTTCCTTTGTGAGTTTGGATATTTCACCCTTCAACATGGCCGTATCTTTGGTCACCGAGTTAAGTTTTTCGTCCATGGAGTCAAGTTTTGCCATGACGTCCTCGATGGTGCAGGGACCAGGATTCTCTTCCAAGCCACTCAACACTAATAACACCAGAGTAATCATGGCCACAAAAAGCAAACGCACTTCTTTAGCGGGGAGCTGCCCTCTCGCTTGCCCCGATTGGGGCCTCCACCTCCCGCTCCACGCGCCTATAGCCAGGCGCCACTGCACAACACTGTTTCCCATCCCGTTACACTTCACTGCACTCAGGAGCTGCGCGAAAACACGTCCGTTCTGCTTATTAAAAGCAGTATATATAGTTCTATTTTTAAATCAGAGTGCGATCCTTGCTATAGCCAGCCTACATCAAATACACATGCTTGCGGAAACTACTTGACCATCAGTACAGTGGCTATGAAATCCAAGGTTTACGAATGTTAAGGTAATTTGATTAATTGATTTGCTTTATTTTACTTCGCATTTCTGCCACATTTGGTTAATCGCGAAGATGAGGACAGCACACAACACGACCCCAACGGAGGAATATCCTGGCTGAGAGTCCTGGCGCCAGGGCCTGGTTAGCCTGCAAAATTTATTCCAGGGTGTACTATGTAGAAGAGCGGTTGACATTTTGTCTTGGCAAAGGTTCACCCTTTACACCCCGATGATATTGTGCAATTCGTATCAGGGTAAACAGCAGACCTCATTAGTCTATCTTTCACGGCACCACAGGGGTGAAGGTAATTTTTAGTTCATTAGAGATACGTTAGATATTGAATAGAAGTTAAGTCTTTGCATTGATCCATGGACATGTGATTATGGGTATACATATGTGTCGAATTACATAGGAAATGTATATTTACTATTACACCCTTTACTATTACAGCCTTCCCAGATAGACAGACACACACACACACAGAGAGAAAGAGAGAGAGAGAGAGAGAGAGAGACGGAAACAGAGACAGAGATAGTCAGAGACTTTGATTGATTGATTTGGTGCTCTAAGTCCAGTTTATGCACAGTAAGGCTAATCGGGACTGGGCCTACAGTTTAAAGTGAGATGTGCCTCCACCGGGTATCGAACCCGGGACCCCTTGATTACAAGGCGACGAAGCTATCACTGCCCCATCGGGGAGGCCCAGATAGTCAGAGACAGACGAACAGTGAGGTAGAAACACAGAAACAGGTGGACAGAGAGAGACAGAGAGATTGGCATACAAACGCAAAGAGATAGATAGAGAGAGGGGGAGGGAGAGACAGACAGAGTGAGAGAGAGACAGATAAAGACAGAGAGAGGCACAGATAGACGGGAAGACACACAGACAGAGGGAGGCAAACAGAGAGAGAGAGAGAGAGAGAGAGAGACGGGGATGAGAAAGAGAGAGACGGGGATGAGAAAGAGAGAGACAGAGAAAGACAGAGACAAACCGGGAGAGAGACACAGAGAGATAGAAAGAAACAGGGACAGAGAGAAAGAGATACGGAGACACACACACACACACACACAGAGAGAGAGAGAGAGAGAGACCTAGTTGAACACACACACACACAGAGGGAGAGAGAAAGTGGTGTGAAACGTGACATAAGCGCCAACAGAAAGTGCATTCCGAACACCACTGCCTGGTCAAGAGAGGGACAGTAACTGCTTTCCACGCCTTCATGAGCTTCTCCCCTATAAAAAAAAAATAAAAAAAAAAAAAATCTGGCGAGGACCCTCGGTTCCACGCTTTAATGCGCCTGCTTATCAACTCTGGAGTGTTGGATTCCATCCAATGTCCGCCATCTGGAGCCTTTCTTGCTTTAGCATGCTTTGCATGGGAGATATTAAGGCAAACCGGGAATTTCGTGGACAGAAAACTCATCGCCTTCGTTTACTTGGTTCAGCGCCATCTTGGAGGAAGTTTTCGGCACTTGTTGTGTGACTACGGACACCCACAGACAATTTTTCAAGGGTGTCAAAATCGAAGAGTTCTGTTTTCAAGTAGAATGCACTGACGCAGTGGCTACTCGTGGTTTTTCTGGGGTTACGGTAAACCGAGGAAGGTATGAAAAATGCGTTCAATTACACTGACGCAATGGGCGGAGTTTGAGCTTTTGCTTTGGGGGGGGCAGACTCTGGGAAGAAGCATATGATGTACCTGAGGGTTATTGAATATCCCCTAGTTTATAAGGGGTTCGGAGGCCTTCCCCCGGAAATTTAGAAAAAAACAACAACTTAAAAACACTGAGTTTTAGGCCTTTTAGATTTGAAAATGTTAAATTTCCTCGCTTAAGTAAAAAAATATTAAGTAGTATATTGGTTGTCAGTTTTAAAATAAGAAAACTATTCCATTTTGCATTTCATTATTTTTTATTGATACAATACTCGTATTACTTTAAAAAAGTTAAGGTACAATAGTAAGCTTTAGAAATTTTAGAAAAATTAAATTGAAAAGTCCCTTTGATGCCTCAGCAGTAACTGTTGACTCAACACAAAGTCATTTTACGTTTTTCTTTCTTCAAACTGTACACATCAATCAAATCGTCTAAGACCCGCTATTGCGGCGCAATTACCGCACATGCCATCATGCCAAATGTCAAGATTTGCGGTATGGCTTCATAACAAATATGTAGTAACTGAACTTAATCATGTGTTCTTTAAGTTGGAGGGAGGCCCCACTGGCCCCTCCAGAACTCCGCCCATGACTGTTACTAGCCTGGCCCCCCACACTTTACCTCCGCACTCGAGGTTCGGTGCACTTCATACTCGGCTCAGATTTGTCTAGGGGTATCTTTCTTTGTACGACAATGCACATGGGTTGCTACAAGTCAACATAATTATATAATTAACTACAAGAGACAACGGATAACCTTTGCGAAACCTTATTGCAATAGGGGATAAATTACCTTGTCCAGCATTTGTGAAATTAAAAACGGAATTTTTGGATATTTTCTATAGTTTAATTAACGTAAAATTTTAAGTATATACAAGTCGTATCCGAACGTTCATTTCTCTAATTATCGGGCCAAAACTCTAATTTTGAAATTGGAAATCTCCATTGTTTGTACCTGGATGCTTTACATTTCATGAATTACATCTGGAGTACGCTTGTCACAAGGTAAACTCGCGTTACTCCAAGAAACGTCTTAACAGGCGCGAGGTCGCCCGACGTGTACATTTCTCAACCTCCAGGATGACAAGGCACTAGGTTGCCCGGCGCACTGTGATTACTTCAAAATAACATCCAGTACAAACTACCTTTTCACCTGTAAACTGGACACCAAGGCACTAGTTTGCCCGGCAATCCAATCTCTTACGGCATCCGTTTCGGGAGACCTGTCCTCCGGTCCTAGCTGACCCAAGCAAAAACAGCCTCTCCCTTCCAAGTCTCAGTTCCAACAGCCGACCTCCCCCACTCTCATCTGGGAGTTTATATACGTTTTGTTGGCGTGTGTTGCCAACGGCCCTTCTATCAAAATTTTTAATCTCTAACAGCTAAACTGCCCGCCTTTCTTTTGAACGTTCGGAACACGAAGAAAGAACAGAGAGCTACATGGTATTTATACATGGAATAATACGAAACTAAAAATGCATAATAAATTGATTTACACTAATCACACATATACAGGGAGGTTATTTCAGTCGTTCACCGCCAGCGTGTCGGCCGTTCGGCGGACTCTTCATGCAACAGGTCCCGGCAAATTGCGTTCAGGAAGTCCGTAACAGAAACCGCTTGTTTTGTAATGTTTCCACTTTTCACAATTACAGTTACAATTACAATTGAAATAAGCACGTACCTTGTCGCAAGGATGCTGTGTGTGTGTGGAAAAGGTGTCCTCCCAAATACAAATATTTCTGGCACCTTATTTCTGACAGAAAATCTTAGATTAGACATCGTTACTTTATCGTCAGTTGTCAGAAAGGGAAGACAGCATCCCGGCGCATAAAGCAAACCGAAAGCGTAAAATGATATTTAAAAGTAATAATAATGATGATCACTAACCTCCTGTGTTATAAGAGATGTTGAAAATGACCTCCTTTAACAGCAATACAACACGTTTCTTAGGTTCAAGAGATCCTGTCTATCGTAATTCCCTGACCACTTTTCTGCAAGAATTCGTTTTCACGTAATTATCGTACATAAAAACTCTCTGTTCAAGACTATATTTGTTTAACGACATAACTAATGAATGAATAACAATTAACACACAATAAAGCACTGGCCATGAGTAGCACATTACAATAACACAGTATAAGCAACACGTGTACTGATAAACGCAAACAGAAGTGAACATGAACGTACACTGACGTCTGGTAGCCGACAGTGTTGCTAACCATTTTTCGGCAATGTCCCTACAGACGTAGTCAAAATGTCCCTACAACTGACCAAATGTCCCTACGCCAAGTAAAGCGACTAAAAAAATTATCACCTCATGAGCATGCAAAACAGAAGATAAAATATACACATTTACTTACCAAATCTTTCTGCTCGGTGCTTCCACAATTAATGAAGGAGCGAATTTACATTTGCCTATCCTAACTTAACCTAACCGTACCTGGAAGCGGCCCCGGCGCCTACCCAGCGTCGAATAACATGGGTACCTGGGGGAAACCCTGGGGGGGTAAAGGCGGTCAGGGGCGTGATGCTGATCACATCACCCCCACTCACGACCGGATCAAGAAAGTGTGGGGCGTTACCCTCACAACCCCTACACGCCTTCATGGCGTGGTGCTATGCACAGGGGAACACTTTACCTTTTTTGTACCTGAATGGTTCGTGGGGCTATCCGTCAATGGTTTGTTGGGCTACCCGTTTTTCGAGCTCAAATTTTAACTATGTTTGCCTTGCCTAACCTAACTTAACCTAACCTTACCGAGAATGCTCAGTGGGGCTATTCCTGAATGGTTTTGCGGTAATTGTGATTACGAACCGATAAAAAATATTTTTTTCGTAGCACTTTAACATCATCGAAGACGCCATTTTAGTATCCTGCAATTTTATGATTGATGTAATGTTGCCAAATTTACCTGTAATCAAATCAGTTCTTCTACATCGTGATTGTCGCTGTCACATGTAAGCACGTTCTTTGGGCAATATACTGAAATGAATAAGTTTATTAATTAGCCCTCCTGCACACTCCACCTAACAATCTGTATAACATTAACAACTATTTTACTGTTCTCTTCCGCTATTCTTACACAATCCATGCTCTCCAAGTATGAAATCAACAGTGTGGCAACGCTGTAGACAGCGTAACTAATTGTAATTTGTTCATATCAACAAATATGGCTACCATACTTGTATACGGAGAATCATTGCGAGAATTGAAATGCTTATTTTACAACTTCTACACGTTAATTAACATTTTTTCCCCCTCACCCCAACATGTTAACTTGAGATAAATCATCACGAATAATTATTTCGTGAGTATAAGACGTAGCATAGAAATTACAGAAGGGTCCGGTATTGTAAATTCTTGCCTTAATGAATAATAGGGGTGTGCGGGACAGAATTTTTTGGATCGGGACGGTAATTTTTTTAAATCCCGACATTCGGGACTGAAAAATTTGCAATTTCCCGACCAAGTCGGAAAATTTTCGGGACGGGAAATGTTCGAAATTTCCCGAAGCACTGGAAATCTCGAATTTTACAAGTCATTTTCACGTTAAGTGATTGTTTTTGCATTTCTAGAATAAAAACTTACAATTTTCGATAAGTTCCAGAAACTTACAAGGCAGAAAACGTCGAGAATTAACGACTTTTTAAAGTAAAGGATCCTGCACACCCCTAATGAATAACGTTGAGTCGTTTACTGTTGATTATGTTATTTGAAGTCATACATGCTGCTGCTGTGCAGAGATAGATGTTGGTTGGTGATGCTGTATTTCCTGCAGTCTTTAACAATTCTGGTCCATTTTATTTCCCTTTTTTGTTTTTGTATCACTTAACATTGAAAATATTCTTTCCGTTTCCGCTTTAGAATGTGGCAATGTTAGCACTATTTTCGCGAGAGTGGAAATGTTTTCAAAAAGGAACTTGCCTTGAAAGTTTTTGGTAACCGATAACATGTTCCAAAATTCTGATGGAGATTTGTTAGTTAGTTCTTTTTTCTCCTCTTCGCTAAAGTATCCAGATAAACTAATTCATAAAATGTCATTTACCAAGATTGAAAAAAGTACCTACGTTTTCCCTCATTTGGCAAAATCTGTCCCTACGTTCCTACGCGGGCGAAATTTAGTGAAAAGTCCCTATGCTTAGGGACATATCCCTACGGTTGGCATCACTGCCGACACGTGCAGTATGAAGCGCCCTCTCGCGGCTGACAACTCACCCAACCCCCGATAAGCTGCCGGCGCTGTCGCGACAACTGAGGATAAAGTAGCGATGACTAATCTAAGATTAGATGTCAGAAATAAGGTGCCAGAAATATTTGTATTTGGGAGGACACCTTTTCCACACACACACAGCATCCTTGCGACAAGGTACGTGCTTATTTCAATTGTAATTGTAACTGTAATTGTGAAAAGTGGAAACATTACAAAACAAGCGGTTTCTGTTACGGACTTCCTGAACGCAATTTGCCGGGACCTGTTGCATGAAGAGTCCGCCGAACGGCCGACACGCTGGCGGTGAACGACTGAAATAACCTCCCTGTATATGTTTATACACTTGATTACCCAATTAATTAACATATTAATAAATATTTCAATAAGGAAAGAAAAACACTGTTGCCCTGACACGGGGGCAGGGTAACGTGACTGACGCACGTCATGTTCACGTGTCGCCATAAGAAAGTAGAGACATAGAAGAGAAGACTTGAGAAAGCGGCAGGGAATGAGAGAAAGGAAGAGAATTAAACCAAACACGGAGTGAGAGAATGGGAGAGCAAAAGGGAAGTGGAGAGAAATAAACGAGAGACAGAAAGAGACGAAAGTAAGCCAAACACACGCACACATAGAGAGAGAAATAAAGAAGCAAGGACACATACATAGAGAATGAGAGAAATACAGGAAAGTGCAGAGGAATGAAGGAGAAATAGATAAAAAAAAAGAAGTAATCAACACATGCACACACAGAGAGAGAAATAAAGAAGCAAAAAGAGAATGGCAAATACAGGAAAAGAGAGAGCACAGAAAAAGTAAAGAAAAATAATGGATACATTTGTCGTATCGGACAAACAGATTTCTTCAAATTTACAGGAGAAATTACCGAATGCAATTTCTTTATACTTGTGGAAGTTCGGGGAAGTGTTTTCTCGCATCGTTCATTGAATTTTGCCGGTAAATCATCTATTTTTCGATATAAATGTGTGACCGATGCACGAAAGCTCTTGCATCCATTTACTTCCAGGTGGATATAGCCTGTGCGTGATGACGTAATCCCGGTCAGTGTTTCGAAACACGTGTTTTTGTAACTGAAGAAGGTACGTTTCCGCAAATGGTTTGTGGGGCTATGTGTCTATGGTTCGTGGGGCTATGTGTCAATGGTTTGTGGGACTATGTGTCAATGGTTCGTGGGGCTATGCGAGAATGGTGTGTGGGGCTACGCATATTTTTATCTAAACCAATTTTTAACTATTGTAACCTAAACGTGACCCTACCTAACCTAACCTTACCTTACCGGAAATGGTTCGTGGGGCTATGTATGAATGGTTCATGGGGCTATGCGTCAATGGTTTGTGGGGCTACGTAGGTATTTTTGGGTGCAGTGGGATGGAAACACTGCATGCCGATTACGGTAGTGAAACTGTGACCGCCATTTTGCGTATTACCGAAGGCAAAAAGAAACGAAGAAAACTTACTCCACATGTCGCAAATAGAGCTTATTTCCGTGAAATAAGCGAAATGCCACCTTCAGCAATGTTTCGCAATGCAGAATACGTTAAGTACGAATATTCAAATTAAATGAACAGGCAAATTTCAGCCGTTTGTCCGATACGAGAAATTTACCAAATAAGGAAACGAAAGATAGAAAAAAAGGGAAATATATAATTGAGAAAAACACAGAGGTGAGGGAAGGAGAGAAATAAAGAAGGAAGATAGAAATAAATAGATACAAAGACAGTATGACGTTTTTCAAGCACTTGATGCGAAATATTAGAATATTACATGTCTAATTGCTTCGGTAAAACACAAACGCAACCTGGGATAAAGAAATAAGAAACTACTTACAATTTTTCGATTTTAGGCTTCAGCCATCTTATTTTAGTAGTGCTGATGATAATTTTTCACCTCATTCTTCATTGATATTTTTTCTTTCCAGAATCGAATACAAGTTGACATAATTTCTACAAAGTTTTATATTAACAAATTCGAATAGTTTTTTACAATATTGTCCGATTTTAACTTATTATTGAATAATTTGAAATAAAATAGGTTTAAAAAAATCGCTACTATGTTGGTGAACAATAGATGGCTCTGGACTTATGAGTGTTATTCTATCATTTTTCTTTATCGTTTCTGAATGTTTTACTACAGTAGAAATGAGTTAATATCTTGATGTTTTTTACAGAATTTAGGATTTTATTTAAAATTGAGAAGATAAACCACATGTAGGAAGATAACAAAGTTTAATTTCAAATTGCCATAAAGAAAAATGTATGTAATTTTCTTTTATAGAAGTAATACAAAATAAATTTTTCTTGCCAAATGGCTCCCATATTGATATAACAGAAATTGTTGCAAAAGGAAAGTGAAGAGAAATAGAGTGGAGAGACAGATTAATAAACAAGTAAGAGAGGAATGAAGAGAGATAAACAAGCGGACACAAACGCAAGGAGAGAGGGAGAGAGAGAGAGATGAATAATCAAGCAGAAAATAATAGTAGTGGTGACCCACACAGCTCACCAAAGCAGCGGTTCAACTAATAACGTTTTCCATCACCTACAGCCCAGGGCAGGCGCTAGTCAATTTACCGCCCTGGGCAGTGGCGATAGATGATGCTTCTTTCCAACCCCACCCCCCGTCATTAAGTAGCAACGGGAAATTGAAAATCAATATATTCCTAAGTAAAACATCAAACTATAAAATATATAATGAGACTTGTTACGCCATTTCGATATTATTAAGCACAAAAGGATATTTCGCTCGACCACTTTGCTCATTACCTTACGTGGAGTAAAAAGTCATACCAGATAACTAGTGAGCAAAGAAATGTAAAGCCACACAACTGGTTTGCAATACACTGAGCCTCATGTGCGACCATTTGGACAGTTTTATTGTCGCCACTTATTTGAAGGAGCGCATCATAGACCTCTCAGTTAAGGTATCGAATCTGCTTTATCACCTTGTGGCACTCAGTGGTTTTAAAGTGAGACTACTGATATGATCCTTCAAAACGGTGGGTTGCCATTATTAACTTCCAACTTATATAATACAATATTATAACTTTCAAATTTTCATTAGGTTTATTTTTGTCTTCTCTTCAAATTTTGCAGCCCTAAAAATTTGCACGGTTCGACCCCCCTTCCGCCGGCCCTGCTACAGCCGTGACATGCCGTTCGTCTGTGTTAACGCTTTCATTCGTCTCTGTGTTTTAAAGAACTAACATCATACGTTCTGCCTTCAGAAAGCACCTTTCTTCGAAGTGTCATTCCCGTAGCTTAGGGGCTTGTTGCAGACACGTGCTACGTCTGAGCAGAGACTTGGGCAATGAGAATACGCAGCGAGGGACTGACTATAAGACCCCAGGGTACAGTTGGAGCTTGCAAACATAATTATGCAAATAGGTTTCAGATTATCTCTGAAGTTGGTGCGCCTCTGACAGCAAACTGGGCAACATAGGTCGACAGTTACGGGACGAGACTCAACAAGCTCTCGCAACGCGCATCTTCATTCCTAGCCACACAACGAGTTTCGAATTTTGATAGTTTTTCGCCGTGAGATCTTATTCTGAAATTCTGTATTGATAGTGTTGCCAACCAAGAGCATGTGTCACTAAAGGATAATTTTGTCACTTTATCCTTAATTGATTGATTGATTTGATTTATTTTACTTCGCTTCTTGTGCCACTTTTGGCTACTTTGCGAAGTTGGAAATGAGTGATGATGTGATGAAATTGATGAATGGACATTCACAAACAACCATTCCCAGGCTGGGATTCGAATCCGGAACTCCTGGCGTCGTAGCGCGATGGGATAACCATTCCGCCAGGGAGGCCGGAACTTTATCCTTAAGATCAGTCAAATTTCCATCAACCCACCCCTCCCCTCAAACATGCAGCCCTGTATTGAAATAATTTCCTTGCATTTCTTAAGCACACCATACACTTACGTTGCAATATATCGGAGTTCATAGTTCGCTTTAGTACATATCCTGATGAGGATGCCCCTTTCTCACAAAACATCTCTACGAGACGAGATTATAAAGAAATATTAATAGCTGAAGCGCAGACTGAAACTTGCCCACATAGTGACTTGCAAATAGTTTAAATACACGACTTTATCAGTCATTTGCAAAACAAAATCAAATTACTGTACTTTCTATGGGAGTTCGTGGCAGGGATTTTAAGGGTCAGTCCCTTATTTAAGTACACATGTCCCGCATCACTCGACAATCTTTCCAGGGTCGTCAATTGTCCCGTATTTGAAAATTACAACTTTTCCCGGCTGTTTCTGAAAGCCTATATCATAAACTTTTGTAGGATCATCATATTGGATAGCAGCATAATTAGTTCCGAAATTATTGTTCTATATTTATTTTTATTTTGCATATTTTCGTGCCTTTTTTGCTAGTTTTAGTGAATAAAAATCCTCTGTCTACTATTTACTTTTCATGTTCATTTTTAATTTGCATATATTTAGTGAATATTTTTTAGATGTTTGCATCATGTTGCATGCATATTTTGCTCATTTTTAGTGGGAATAAATCCCCAGTCTAGTGATGACTGAGAGTAACAAATAGTAAACGAATAATAACCACCTTGAGCAAAGATATCGATTGAGAAATTACTTTGAAATCACCCACCTCACTGGCATTGGCGTATGCAAAGGGGGGGAAGCTGATAGGGCTACAGCCCCTCTATAATTTGAGAAGAGCAAAATTTTCAAATTAATGCAGTAAAGAAATTGGGAAAACCCAAAGTGGTAAACACAAACCCTAAAATGACAATTAATTACAATTTTTGTCTTTTACTAACTTTTAAAACGAAGGCCGTGTCCGAAAGGTGTAAGACCGTGCTTGAAGCGAGCATCCTCCGAGAATGGTCTTGCAGTTCTCGTCTTGAAGTCGTGGACTGGAAGTGAAAGTCTTTCGAATTGCATTTCGACTGCAGCGCCAAATACGATCAGTGGATGAAAGTGAGGACTCGTTGTTTCCCCGCGTTTTAAACTCTTGCTTTTCATCATAGATATCACATAACATTTTCAAATGTTCTTATACATACATTTCCACATATTAGAAGAACTTCAACCAACAACTTGCCGACTTTCTACCTGCGTGATTTCAAACAAATGAACAACGGGTGCACGAGTCAAGCATTCAAGCCTGCAACGATGCGTGCTCCGCGCTGTGCTCGTTCAATTGGCGCTTTCCAACTGCACTAGCTGACGGCACTTCCAACAAGACCGTACTTCAAGCAGTGTTGTTAAAGATCCGGTAATTTTAAATAAATTCAATTCCGGTCCAGGAGAGAAAATCAGCAAGCGTAAATGGGTTCTGGACCGTAAAGAACCTTTTTCTCTGTAAAGTATTTCAATTCGGTCCAGGAACCTTTTCTTCGGATGAATGTAAACACAGTCCAAGAACTCATCTTTCAATGAAACAATACGCAATTTGGACCGATGTTCCTGTCCTGCAGGGGAACCCAATAGAACCCATTAGAATTTATGGGATTCTGGACCTTTAACATTCCTGACTTGAAGCCTCCTTTTTGGACCTTTCGGACAAAACCCAAGTCTTTTGCGTAGCTGCTATACAGACTGGACTAACGCTCCCTTTTTGTTTTTTGTTTTTAAAAAAAATGCTCTCGTTTCCCAGTTGATGTTCATCTAACAGAAAGAACATACCTGGACTGGCGCCAGAGGAATATCTGTATCGGGATGGGAATGGCGTGGTCGTTGTAGATGTCGTCGAGGGACCTCCTCCTCTCCATGGCTGCCAAAGGATCTGGAAGGAAAGAAGAAAAACATCATCGCTGGAAAAGTTATGAGATATTACCAGTGTGCTGAGAATAGGGGAACCAAGGCGGAATTTATACAGATGCGGTCTCGTGGAGTTACTACATGGGTTCTGAAGTGGGCCCGTACCCAGGGGAGGGGCTATACCACCCACCTCTCGAACTATGAAATATTTTAACCCTAGCTTACCCGAGGGGGCTGTCAGGCCCACCACATCTATTTATCAATTGTGATTTTTTTTATATAAAAAATTGAAAATAAATTATATTTATCCCAATATTTGTGTATTATTTTTGTTCATAAAACAAATATAATGTAAATAGGATGCAAAGTGCATTTGGTTGGTCTATCAGGCGCAATCTTTGAATGCGTGTAATTCGAGACACTCTTGCCAGTGACAGTGTACTCGTACAATTGACTGGTAATGATGGTAATTATCATAATTAATAAACAATTACATATAAACAAAAAGCACTAGTTAAGCATTATTATGGTTTTTGTGAGTTCTAGTGAATCGTAAAATATGTGTGAGACACTCATGCAATCATTGGTTATTATTTTTTATTAATGATGGCAATTTTTGTAATTATAATTAATAAATGACTGCACATATATAATCAACAAAGCAAGCAATTCAGTAACAAAATGATTTCTTGAATTTTAGTAATAAAAAAGTGTGGGCCTGTGAGCCCCCCCCCCAAATCTCAGTTAAGTAATTTTCTCGTACGGCACGGGTAAGCTACTCTTAATTTGAACCTATAAAAACGTACGAAAATAACATTGACAGTTTTTTTTTCAGATTTTGAACGAATTTCGATTTTTGTCTTGCATAAAAAAATGATTGTTTGTAAAGAGATGTTTCCAGATGTCTGCAGTCTCCAATATTTGATAATTTTAGTATTTTAACCATTGATGCAAGGCTATCAACAAGACGTCTCAATTTAGTCGGGACAGTCCATTTTTTTAAAATTCCTGCCCCGACTTTTTTCGAACTGCAGTCTTGATGCGACTACGGGCCTGTTCTGAATAGAAATACAGTAAAACCTCGTTAATCCGGACTAATGGGACCAAGGGTAAGTTGACCGGTTTAACGAAAGTCCGGATTAACTGAAATAACCTAAAAGAACATTAGAAAGTGCATTAAAACTCCGTTTATAGCAACAAAACACGTTTATTCTGGTGTATTTAAAGGGCATAGGCCTAAAAACACTATACAGTACAGTACAAAGTCTGCGGGAAACAGAATTTCATCAGCGGTTGACTGACTTTTCTTTTGGATGTTCTCTCGTTGACTTCTAGCCACATTTAAAACCTTGCATTCTGCTTTTTTTCTTTTTGGCCTTTTGCCTGTCCGGATTAAGCGAAGTCCGTCTTATCGGGGCCCGGATTAACGAGGTTTTACTGTATTAATAATTTTAACACTTTCGTTGGCTTAACTTACCAATATATGCTTTAACTTGATAGGAATATTATGAACGTCGCCAGAAATGTTTGTAAGGAGGATCAGTTCCTTCGTATTTAAATTAACTAAGTAGCCTACTGATAGCGACAACAGTAATACGACATTGTATAATCAACAGGCAACGAAATTACATGCAAATACATATCTGATAAAATCAATGTTATTTTTGTATTATTTTTGCGAATCGTAGAATGTAAGCTCACTGGCGTACCCAGAGGGAGGGCTGATGGATTTACAGGCCCTCTCGAAATTTTGAGAAAATCAATTTTTTACACAATTCATCAGTGTAGATAATATGTAACCATTATTCTTTAATTAATTTGATTTTTCTTGCATAACACAACACAATGGTGTTGTTGGATTCTCGTTAAGATTCCTTGTGCGTAAAAATCTTGCATACTGGAAACTAGAGGGAACCATTATGAAGCATGATTTATAAAGGGCTCCCTTAATCAGTTCTGCAGAGAGTACATGTAAATATCAAGTACAGTCCCTATTAGCCTATTTATGTTAAACTTTATATTCTTTGGCAATCTGGAAAGGTCATTATCGAACTATTACTATTTGATGATGCTCGAAGTTTTTTTGTTCGTTGCAGTTTCAAGATATCATCCCTTTCTATTACTTATGTATTTTGGTACCCTGCTATATATGCAAATGTGCCAATGCGACACAATATATTTAAAATTTGCCCCCTCTAGGGTTGACTTCACCCCCCCCCCCTACAAAGAATTCCTGGCTACGGGTCTGTATACATTTAGTCATTTTTGCATGTAATTTACACATTTGCAAATATTTTCATGCTTAAGACTTGATCTTAAAAGGGCCTCGAGTAATGGTAACGTCGTCGCCTTGTAATCAAGGGGTCCCTGATTCGATACCAGGTGGAAGCACATTACACAGTGGTTGAGATCCCACTTTAAACTGTAGGTCCAGTTTCGATTAGCCTATCTGTGATTAAAGTGAACAAACAAAACAAATTATAAAATTGATCTTAACGATTCGTTGACCAAACTTGTCCTGCGTATACGAAGCTATCCTTTTACAAAGTTATATTTGTCTAGCCTCCTTACAAGTCCTCCAAAATAAAACTGGCGGAGATGTCAGGGTATTAGTAAGATCTCCCGTTCCGTTGACGTACGTAGAGCACTTAAAATTCTACCAGGCAAAGGGGAAACTTCTCGATAGTTTGACAAGAACAGGCAGGGCTATGAATCAAAATATTCTTTTTGGTTTTCTTCCAGCAGGCCCTTCTTTAACTTGGCCTTCCCACTCTCTTTCGACTCTTTCAAGGATGTATGTTCTCCCAGATTAAAACCTCGTTCGTATTTTAGTATTATACAAGGCATTCACAAATTACGTGTACAAAAGTACGCTGTCATAGCTGCTGAACCATCTGTAGTAGCGAGCATGGGGATCCAGAACTGTTTTTCTGGGAGGGGCACTGCGTGTGATGAAATGCATGCACACACACACACACACCATGTTTTATCTAATAAATTTAAATTTCAGAATACATATTAATTAATGTGTGAAGTTAAAAAAAACAATTAGAAAGCAAATATATTTGCGAGTAAATTTATATGGATCGGGGCATCAAATTTTAAAGAAACTAATTTATCGGGCGGCGGGTTCACGAAGGTTGAGACAGTGGTACGCATAACTATTACCAAGCAAATTCTCCATCGACATGCTTATTCTCTGTTTTACGCAGTGAGAGCTTCAAGTCTTGATACAAAATATCAAACAAGCTACTGAGAACTCGTACACCGTCAAACTTAAAGTTCCATTCCTTAAAAACACGAAGGATGCAAGAGCAAAGTTGGCCTCCCCGATGGCGCAGTGGTAGCGTCGTCCCCTTGCAATCAAGGGGTCCCGGGTTCGATACCTGGTGGAGGCACAAGTGGTTCGGATCCCACTTTAAACTGTAGGTCCAGTCCCGATTAGCCTTAAAAGTAATAAAGTGGACTTAAAACACCAAATCAACTCAACTCAACGCAAGAGAAAAGTTGATGAAAATAGCGGTGTACAATTTGCCGAGCAATACTTGTGTATCCCATTGTACCATGCAAATTGTCCATCACCATGTTCGTGCACTTTATTTGACCCAATAAGAACTTCAAGAATTAAAAGAAAACTCGAAACAATCCATCGCTTAAAAACACACACGATGTAAGAGAAAAATTAATGAAAATAGTCAAGGACAATTTTATGTGCATAGTAATACTCATGGATCGCACTGTACAAACGTATGATTAATATACAGCAGTATTTTTTAGTACAGGTCTGTCTTGTTGTTCGCATTGCATCAATACTCTCCGAGACACAAGATACACGTTTGAAGGCTGGTTTCCAAATCAAACGTGTCACTTCGGTCTGAAACCTCTCTATAACGAAGTTCCCTTAGCGTTTCCTAAATGTAAGGGAACTTTACTGGCGACATGAACGTTTCACATTATTCACATTCATCTTATCTTTTTATGAATTTCTGGGCACTCTTACCAAGATTTCAACGCGATATTTGCAGTATCTGTCCCCATAATAGGCCATGCATCAAAAGAGTTCTTTGGAAGTGGAGACGTGGGCAATTGTTTGATCATGAAAAGTATCCACTTCCGGTTAGACATTTCTTGGCTTGAAGCAAGGGAAACCAACGCTTTTGTGCATGCTCTTGCGAAAATACGCTCTGCCGAATCCGCAGAAAGTCAGCCAACCGCCGAGTTTTGGCAAATGCCAAACTTTAAACTTCCTGAGTACAACACTTAAAACGCAAAGTCCGTTTAGAAACTTCGCCATGCTTCCGCCCGTGGACATTTCGTCCCCTGAGACACATTTCGTCCTATGCGTTCTGGCAGTAAAGATGTCTAGGTTCGTGGAAATAATCTCTACGTGGAGCCTTCTAGCGGCTTAAAGGCGAACTACTGCAATCAGACGTGATAAAGACAGGGTCGGCAGCGAAAGGACAACCGAGGCGAGTGCAGCTGTTGTGCGATTTATGATCTTTTGGTTCTAATATCTCCGCTGTTTCGATATCGGTAAATCATTTCGAGTACATAAGGAAACAGTTTGCAAGGAGTTCATACAGAAGCAATAATATTCAAGTTAGAAAAGTCAACTTCAGCTGTCAACTGTCGATATCAGACTAACCACAAGAGACAAAAAGTATAACATTTAGTATGCAGAAAGTGTTGACAATCTTGATCTCATTTCAGCCTAAATATCCTTATCTGTGACCATCCAAAATAAAGACAACTGATTTTTTTCTTTTGATCTATTCGTATTTATATATGAGTAAATTAACGATTAATTAGGACAACGTTTAAATTAGTAACTCCTTATAGTACATCAGTTTAGTAATATTTTCTATATAATTTTACTTTTTATGTGTTAAAAATGGTTTAAGAGAGTAAGCGCAATTACGTTTGGACATGGATTGTTTCTTAAAATGCATTTATTGTGTCAGAATGCAGGTTTTTTCTCAGCATACGATCCATAACATATCGATGTAATGTGAAATAACAATAAGACAAAAACATACCGATTAATTAATTGAATTGATTTATTTTTACTTAGCTTTTCTTCGACTTTTATCTAATCGCGACGATGGGGATGAATGTTGATAAAATTAAATGGATGAAGAGACATTTACAAACGACAGAACACGAGCCTTGCCGACGATTATACTGGCTGCGAGTCCAGACGACAGAGCATCGCTAGCCTCCTGCAAAATGCAGTCAAGGGTATACTAGGAGGAAGGAGTATATCGATATGTCACCCTGAGTATAAATTAACGATTAAACAGGACAATGTTAAATAGCTACACATAGTACGGTAGTTTAGTAATATTTTTCTACATAATTTTACTGTTTACGTTACTTTTTTAGTTTGTGTCCACTTTAATCAGAGGGAGGCTAAGCGGGAATGAACATACAGTTTAAAGTAGGATCAGAACCAGTATGTGCCTCCAACGGGAATCGAACCCGAGATCACTTCATTACAAGACGACGGGGGAACCACTACGTCATGAGGAAGGCCTTATACTGTTTACATGTTTGTATGGTATAAGGAAACGAGCATTTTTGGATGTATATTATTTCTTAGAATGCATCTATTCTGTCACTATGCAGGTTTTGCAAAGCAATATCTATACGATTGTATAACAGACCTATGAAATGTTAAATAACAACAATAATAATAACAATAAAAGTGAGGACTACAAAAAAGGAAAATGATAAAGTAAATGGCGTGGTGGATATCACAGGGCAGCACTTTTCTTTTTTTACTTTTTTTCTTGTTGATATTTCCTTAGAGAATTTTTTACCTCGCAAATACCCTTTATGTTAATTCCACGTGAGTGCCAGATTTGGAAATATGCACAGAAGTTAAATAATGAAACAAATTGTGAATACAATGGCAAATTTTGTTTCTCTTAGCACGTCAGGATAAGTAACTATCTTACAGTAACTGACAAGCTGTAGTATTTTCTGTTAATGAAATTTCGGCTGCAATTTCTCTTCGTATGGAAATCGTTACAATAACGAACCGTAAGAAGCTCCAAAAGAATTACAAATCTATGCGCAGAATGTGATTATTCCCAACAAAAGTCTACGAAACTAGGACCCTTGTTTCGTAGCGCGCTAAGCTGATAGGCTACCGATGACAGCCAGGTCTTTCGTGTAACCTCATACATATTTACTGCGTGCACCATCTAAAATATCACCATCAATGAAGCTTAGTAGAATAGGCACACATTCGGTACAAATTAAGCAGCCCAAGCTTTTCGATAATTAATCGATCCGAAATATTTTTTTCCCTAATCTTTCCAACCTCTCCGGGACTCGCTCAGTCAATACCGAGCCTCTCTCAACGTGCAGTGCTAACACAGTTTGTTCCCATGGCAACAGGGGACGATATGCCAGGCGCCGATGTTCCAAAATGGATGCTAAGAGCGTCTACCAGCCGCCAGGTGGCAGTTGAGAGGCTGGCTTGTTTTTCCATCACCTGATAACAGAGGCAGATCCTTCTGCTTGGACACAGGGTTGGTAGATAACAGGTGAATCAATAGAGAGTGGGACACGACAACCAGATGAGAAGAGAGATGGTAGTTTGAGAGATTTTTCGAAATTTAATTGGACGTAATATAATTATGCAGTCTCTTTTTATGACATACGGTACAGTAACGTAAGAAACAATTTATTAACAGGAAAAGTATGCGATGGAAAATAAGATTTTAATAAACATAGACATTGAAACAAAAGTCGAGAAAAAATAACTAGATATGTACAGTCATGGAAAAAAGTTCTTCCCCATAAGGCTTTAATAGGAGCAAGTAATGCAGGAGGGTAGGCAACACATATTGCACCCTTCGATGATCGGGTGATTTTGCCTGTCTGAACACCGAGAAATGTGTTCCACGCGAAGGTCAACATGACAAGAAAGCAAAGAGGGTCACGTGACTATTGGTTACGTGGAGTGTTGTGCTTCTCCACGTCCCCAGTTCTTGATCCACATTGCAGAAAAAGTAGAGCTGCATGCAATATATGAAAATAGGTTGTTTTCAACTACACGCTTAATTATGATTTTCCCAATTGTAAATGTATCAGACGTGTCTCCCGATTTAGTCGGGACAGTCTTTTACTTTGAATTCCTGTTTGTCATAGGCGTAACTTGACGGGAGCAGAAAGGGCATTTGTAACCCCCCGCCCAAAAAAAAATCAGGTTTCTTAAAGCAGCTAAAACAGGAATTAAATACTATGATTTGACGCGTCCAAAAAAAGTATTATATTGAAAGATTTTTCCCAAATACGTAGATAGCAATTTAATACTTTGAAAGTGTCTCAGATTTGTTTATTGTCACATCTTAGTGGCACACTACTACAAAAGTGGAATTTCGTAACAGAAATATGAACCCACTCCTTTTATTTCGTAGCCGATTTCATCTTGAAACTGAAATTAAGAATATTAGTTAACAATGTCATTGGTAAACAATAAAAAATGTGTTAGACCCAATTCTTTAATACCTTATCATAATCTTTATCGCAAGTTTAAATTTTGTTGTAAGTCCACTTTATGCAAAAAAAAAGAAGGTAAACTTCTCACCTGTGCTTGGCGCTACGCCATGAAGGCGTATAGGGGGTGTGGGGGTAACGCCCCACACTTTCTTGATTCGTTCGTGAGTGGGGGTGATGTGATCAGCATCACGCCGCCCCACACTTTCTTGATTCGTTCGTGAGTGGGAGTGATGTGATCAGCATCACGCCCCTGACCGCCTTTACCCCCAGGGTTTCCCCCAGGTACCCATGTCATTCGACGCTGGGTGGGCGCTGGGGCCGCTTCCAACGTTAGAAAAGTTCCCGGGCTTGAACCGGCCGGGAATCGAACCCGGGTCCTATAGCATGGTAGTCAGACGCGTTACCGACTGAGTCACCGGCACAGATAGACTAATCTGAAGTGCATACAGTTTAAAGTGGGATCCGAACCACTATGTGCGATCACCTGGTATCGTACCCCAGACCCCTTGATTACAAGGCCTTACCACTACGCCATCAGTGAGGCGCACACAATCTTTGTATTTCGACCTTTTTAAACCTATATGTATCATATAAGAGGTTGTTTAACGTTGCTATGCCTCTATGGATTATATTTAGCCAGTATTCGAGCACATAGCGTCAGGTTTCATAGAATATAAGCTTCTCTTCCATGTTTATGGTTTCCTGTCTGCAGTAGAAAAACTGGCAGGTTCCCATAGCATTTCTTTCAATAGTCTTCCAATGGTTGCATATCATATCACTCAAATTTGATTCATTCGTTTCGAACACAATCCCCGATGGCGCAGTGGGATCGTGGGCGCCTTGTAATTAAGGGATCCCGGGTTCGATACTCGGTGGAGGAACATAGTGGTTCGGATCCCCCTTTAAACTATAGGTCCATTCACGATTAGCCTAACAGGACATAAAGTGGACTTAATACACCAATCAACCAACCAACACAATCCCGTTATTGTCCAGATTATCGAATCCAGAACCTTCGTCGCGAATAACATAAGCAGGAAGACGATGTGAAATAACCGAACAGAAACAGAACCTAAAACCTACATCGGATAGATTGGATTAATTCGACGATACAGCACGGGTTCTGAAATGAAAAAGAATACGAAAGTTGAAGGACCTCTATACGCACCCACTTTTCCTCCACTCAATGGGGAAGATATCCTTCTAGCTGAGAAGCCTTTACGTAGGAGTGCCCTGAGGGAACTTCAAGACCACGACGATAAAGTGTTGGGACGGGACGGGACCAAAACATACGTCAGATAGCTGTGTTCTCCTTATTTCGTACGCCATTGATAACTGGAACACGTGACCTCGTCTTTGGTAGAGCAGAAGCCTGCTTGCTTGCCACCACCCTTTAGTTTAGTGACCTTCGCCCGTAGTCAGCAAGAGTGAATGACTCACCATGTACTTGTTGTCTGTGAGGCTACACAACAATAGATATTTCGTTAGTGGCTGTAAGTATTGTTTCATCTGCAGTTATATCAGTTAACCTTTCAATAGTTTCCTTCCTAATGGTTACTTTAGTGATAAACATGTAAATTAGTTCTCGAGAGTGAACGTTTTATCTATTTGAACGGGGGATTTTTATACAGCCTGCATGTATTATTTTTTCCTGAAACAAGAAGAAATTCGAAGACGCAAAAAGAGTTGTATAAGAGTAGTTAACAAAAGGAAAAAAGAAGAAGAAAACGAAAATGTAAATGCTGAAATAAATTATGGTAGAGATCGAGTGAATGACATTTTGTCATGGGGCCTCCTCGATGGCGTAGTGATAACGTCGTCGCCTTGTAATCAGTGGATCCCGGGCTTGATACACGGTGTATGCACATAGTGGTTAGTATCCCACTTTAAACTAAAGGTCGAGTCCAGATTAGCATATCTGTGCACCAAACCAAAACTAAGAAAGAAATTGTCACAGTGCAAGAAAATTTCATGTTCAACCAGATACGAAACAAAAGGGAATAATATATTGCAGGTTGGAGTTCACATCTGTAGCATCTAACCAGCACAATTATGAATCGCAACATATCGTATCAGATCCATTTGTATTATACATGTATGATAATATAAGAGAAGTAGAGGAAAGAGAAAACCAAGCGAAACACGAACGCGTTCTCAAGAATTTCAAATCTCGTTACATAAGGAGTCCCGAACAGGCATGACTTTCTTGTTCTTGCTCTTTTATCTGCTTCATTTCATCATAATTCATCGTTATGGTTAACTGCAGGGGAAGAATAATGACAATAATTGCCAATACAAAGCCAATGACAAACAGAACAACTCGATTACGGAGGTGCCAAGAAGAAACGAGACTTGACAGTTTCTCCGTCTCTCGGTTTGTCGAATTGAAAATTGCTCTCCCGTTCTCGGTCTCGATTAGTTAAATATAGAAATCGAAAATGTATGTGAATGAATATACATGTATTTTATATATTCCGGTTTTGTAGGAGATTTCGTGAGAGATGAAATAAGTACTCTTCCATTGTATTTATTAGGGCCTCCCCGATGGCGCAGTGGTAGCGTCGTCGCCTTGGAATCAAGGGGTCCCGGGTTCGATACCTGGTGGAGGCACAAGTGGTTCGGATCCCACTTGAAACTGTAGGTCCAGTCCCGATTAGCCTTACTGTGCATAAAGTGGACTTAAAAGACACCAACTCAACAACCATCGTATTTATTTTTATAATTTTTATTCCCTGTTCGATGATCGCGACGATAAGGACGAATGACCATTACATGAAATTGATGACGAAATAGTCAAACACCCCCGACAAGGACGGTACTCAAACCCGGGAACTTTGGCGACGATATCGAATGTCAATCACTTAATGAGCTTGACCACCGAGCCTGCTTAATGTTGTTTCTGTCAGGTAATTCGTAATAATATCCCACATTCACTATCATTTGCTTCATAATTTATCTTATTGTTGTGATTAACCTGAATTCAAAGAATTAGTTGAAAGGCAAAAATGCAAGATTGAATGTCTCTGATGTTACTTCGTGCCGAATAATATGACGTGGTATTATGATATGAATTTATTAATCATATAATATGCCTATTCATTCCATTGATTGATCCCAATTGAGCACACAAAATATGGTATAATGTCCACTCCATGGAGGAGTGGTTAGCACAGCGCGCTACGATGCCATGGGTCCCTGGTTAGAATCTCGACTTGGGCGTGGGTGTCCTTGGTAAGTGTCCCTTCATCAATTTCATCATAGCATCACTCATCTTCATCGTCGCTATTTGCCAAAAGTGAAAGAATAGCAAATCTAAATAACAAACATCCAATCAAATCGAACATCTCTACCGATTTAATTCTATACGGTACCGAATTCCCACTTTATTACTGCATCTTAAGTCATTTTACAGCATCTCAATTGTTTTCCGATTCGAAAACATTTGGAATGTTGTTTTGTGCAGTTGATTGTGCATTGTTTCGTTGTTTGGATTGTTTAATTAACGTCGCATTAATTAGTTTTAGACCAATCGTGACGGGGGAAGCACACAAAGGAAGCGAAAAAGACAAGGAAGAGACCACGGCTTTCTTTAAAGATAGCATCCCGTGAATACAACTCAAGTGACTGCAGAATATTATGAATAAAATTTATTTCGCTTTTTCCTTTTATTTCTGTTTCAGTTATTTTACTTCGCTTTTCTTCTACCACTCGCGTTACTCGTGTCGGTGAGGAAGAATTATAAACTCGTGAAATGGACGATGGTACAAAAAAATATAAGCCTCTCCCACCGTTCGAAACTGTCAGTACAAAATATTGTCTTATTTTTAAAATTTACGGGCAAATGTGGTTTGTCACGTAGTAATTTTTGCTTATCTCTTTCTCAAGGGGTTCCATTGCCTCTCTGATGTCGTAGTGGTAACGTCTTCGCCATGTAATGAAAGGCTTCCGAATTCAATACCAAATAGAGAGGCATTTGGTTCGGATCCCATTTTAATCTGTAGGTCCAGTGCATGAACTGGACTTAAACAATTAACGTGTGGCATGTGGTCTGTGATGAGAACCATCATTTCAGCGAACCTTCTTGACAATGACTCTAATATCACTTGAAAGAATAGTATTTCCTTACGTGTAGCTCTTGTCAAGAAACCAGTTCCTGAAATTTTCTTCTGGAGGCATCGTAGCACCCAGCTGTTTGTTGTGGCTGGGGCACGAGTCATGTGACTCATGCTATCAAAGCTCAATCCTTCCCGAGAACTCAGAATCACCAGGCAAACTTAAGCGAATATTTTGTTATTTGGGTTGCATAAACAATAGGCTTTAAGACGTTACGAAATTCTACGTCCCGTGGCCCAGGTATTTTTTTCTAAGACTGTACAGTGTGTCCGTAAAGTCATGGTGCACTTTTGACTGGTCACAGGAAAGCAACAAAACAAGATAGAAATGTGAAATCTTCACCAAATAAAAGGAAAACTCTCCAAGTTTCAGTACTATGATGCGCAAGCGTGTGCGCACACAGGTGATGACGCAACACCACGAACTGCGCAGCAGTGGATATGCTTCATAAGATCGACAATGATGAACGATTTCTGCAGAAGATTGTGTTTAGCGATGAGGCGACATTCCATGTCTGGGGACATGTTCATCGCCATAACGTCCGAATATGGGTTGCTGAAAATCCTCGTGCCTACGTTGAGTACGAACGTAACACCCCTAAAGTGAACGTGTGGTGTGGCCTGATGCATGATAAAGTGATAGGCCCATTTTTCTTTGCGGAGCAGACTGTGACGGCAAACAACTACCTTGACATGTTGGAAATGTATGCAGTGCCACAATTTCCAGAAAGTGTCATCTTTCAACATGACGGCGCGCCTCCACACTACGCCAACAATTTTTGTGAGTTTCTGGATACAACATTCCCCCAGCTGTGGCCAGCATGATCCCCAGATCTGATGCCCTTAGACTTTTACTTGTGGGGTTATGTGAAGCAACATGTGTACAGTGAACATATCAACGACATTAATAATTTAAAACAGAGAATCACAGACGTTATTCACTCTGTTACACCAGACGTCCTTAACCGTGTGTGGGAAGAACTTGAGTATCGTTTAGATGTGTGTTGGGCAACAAATGGAGGCCACATCGAACTGCACTGAATAGGTAAGAAACTTGGAGAGTTTTCCTTTTATTTGGTGAAGATTTCACATTTCTATCTTGTTTTGTTGCTTTCCTGTGACCAGTCAAAAGTGCACCATGACTTTACGGACACACGTATATAATGAATTAAACATGAAAGTATAAGTACGCTTATTTCAAATAAAATAACGACATTTTGCGGCAATGCATCTTTGATAATAACGAACATTTATTGTTCTTCTTAAAGTTAAAGAAACATAATTTTAAAATAAATGCGCTACGTACAGTGGTATCCATGAGTATTACCGTGCAAATTGTCCATGACTATTTTTATTAATGTTTCTCTCACATCCTGTTTTTTTAAGCGATGGATTTTTGTGTATGCTGGTGCAGAAGTTGGCAACAGCTTGTTTTGAGCTTTCTTTTAATTCTTGAAGCTTTTATTGGGTCAAATAAAGTGCACGAACATGGTGATGGACAATTAGCAAGGTATTACTCATGGATCCCACTGAACATTCACATATCCTTCAAAAGATGTCCGGTCCGGTTTCTTGCTAATTTGTAAAATTTGTTCAATTTATATGCGAGATGATAATAAATTAAGATTTGACATGTTTCAGTGGCAAAAACAAATATCAGCAAACTTTCTTAATAGTTTTCAGTAATTTTAGATACGAGTAAAATTGCGTATTTTGTAATATTACGATTATGCATTTCTGCCATAACTTGCGCTAGATAGGATTATTATTTTTATTTTTTCTATTAAGCGTCGCTTTTATTCCACTTCTGGCTAATCGCGACGACGAGGATGATTGGAATACACAATCGCAAACAACAATCCTGCCCAGGAGGGGATATGAACCCGAGATCCCGGACTTCGTAGTGCACTGTGAAGATATTCTTAAAGACTTGTTAGGATGGCTTGAAATGAACCGGAGCGAATCAGAACAGCGTTCCGGTTTGTGAATATTTGGAACCTTCCCGTTCCGCTTGTCTGAAATGGCAACGGACCGTTCCGGTTCGTTCTATTTACTTATTTATTATTATTTTTTACTATTTCACTCCATGCTGCTTTTCAGTGTGAATTAAATTGTTAATACTCTTTAATAGTACATAGTAAAGGGCACAACGATGTTCGTTGAACCGTGGACACTGCGGGCTGGCATTGGATCAGCGCTTGCGGTGTTGCCACCACGCACAGATTTACTCCGTTGTATAAAAATCTGTATAAAATCAGGTTTGCAATGTGAATTAACAATGAGAACGGATTTTATAAACAGATGCATATGGCTTCAAAACAAGACCAATATTGTATTTGTAGTACTACCCAATACTAAGAATTAGTTGTTTCGCAAAATTGATAAGAACTGTTTTTTTGACTAATTTTAATAATCTGAACTTTAAGAATTGTATTTAAAACCTTTCTGCCTGCACCGTAATAAAATTTCATCACGATCAAACAGGTTTTTTTATTTATAGAATTTCAAAGATAGCGATCGTTCTCAAAACTAGAAAAACCGGCCCTTTTTTTATCTCACGATGATAAAAAATATAAGGCACACTCGAAAAAAAATAGGTTAGCATAGATTAACGTAGAATTGAGTAAGCTAAATTTTGATGTAACTCGTTTTTATGTAGGTCTACTGGTTAATTTTTAATTGGAGTCCAAACTCAAGCATCTATAATTTATAATCCGATAGTAATTGTCCTCACGATTCTAGGCCAACAAAGACATTTTGTAACTCTCCCGGAACCTCTCGTGGCGTCTGGGGCAACAATAACCAACATTTTTCAGAGGTGTGAAAAAAATCAGACAACTTTGTTGTTTGGTCTCGGTTACAATTAATACACAATTTATATATTTCGCATTATTACATTAAAACAGAACATGTTGAAGGTCAAAACCAAGAATTATAGGAGGCAAAAAAGTTTCTAAATTAGTGTTGTTTTTTCTCTTCCAATGTGTCACTGAAAAGATGTTCATTATATATAATTACAAAACTGAGCGTGATCAATATGAAACTATCATTTCACGTTTAAAAGTGACAATTTTTCATCCTATACAATAACATTCTGTATCAAAATCCTCCATTGTTTAATTTGCACTGAATCTTGACGCTGTGTTGAATTTATATTTTTCATATACAGTAAAACCTCGTTAATCCGGACTAATGGGGAGATGAGTTGACCGGATTAACGAAAGTCTGGATTAACTGAAATAACCTAAAAGAACAGTAGAAAGTGCATTAAAACTCAGTTTATGGCATCAAAACACGTTTATTATGGTGTATCGAAAGGGCAAAGATGTAAATACACTATACAGTACAGTGGAAAGTCTGCGGGAAACAGAATTTCATCAGTGGTTGACTGCCTTTTCTTTGGGAAGTTCTCTTGTTGACGTCTAGCCACATTTAAAACCTTGCATTCTGCTATTTTTTGCCTTTTGCCTGTCGGGATTAAGCGAAGTCCGACTTATCGGAGTTCGGATTAACGAGGTTTTACTGTACAATAATATTTTCACTTGATTATTAAAAAAGGTATAGTGGCCGCGGTGGCTCAGTCGGTAACGCGTCTGACTACCATGCTCAAGGTCCCGGGTTCGATCCCCGGCCGGTTTGGCCAGTAAAAAGTGCTCCCCTGTGCTTAGCACAATGCCATGAAGGCGTATAGGGGGTGTGGGGGTAACGCCCCACACTTTCTTGATCCGGTCGTGAGTGGGGGTGATGTGATCAGCATCACGCCCCTGACCGACTTTACCCCCCCCCCCCCCCCAGGGTTTCTCCCAGGTACTCATGTCATTCGACGCTGGGTGGGCGCCGGAGCCGCTTCCAACGTTAGAAAAGTTCCAGGAACATTCTATAATTACTATTTCTTATTGAAATATTTGGGCACTATTTCCACGAAGTACTTCGCATGGAATTTGATTTCAGTAAGTTATATTTCGAAGTGTACCAAACAATCTTTGAGGTAATGAAAAAAACAGATACTTAATTGGAAGCACCAGCTTCTTATAGCTAACAATAAACAACATAAACTATTATATTAAATTGGAGCGGGGCCTCCTAAGGCCGGCTTTGGGTAGAAAAAGTGACGCAAGAAAGAGCACGAGAAAAGTTTGGTGGAAAAAACAACAGGAATTGGCACACTGATTCTTTTGTTCTTGAAGTGCTCCGGGGAAAAAAATGTCTGGTAGCAAAAGCCACGGAAAGAAGGAAGAGGTTATCTTGTTCCTTTCCATTTCCGGAGAATGGCTGGCACGGGATTCGTGAAATTGGAAGCTTGCAGTTCGGCGCTCTTCCACTTAGGACCAGCCTGTTTCTGCGCGCCATACGTGCAGGGAATAAAGTGGTTAGGGAGTCCATGAAATTCAGAGAAGAGAAAATCTATCTTCCTGTAACCTTATTATTTCAAACAAAAGTAGTAGTATGCTTGACCATACTTGTTCGTTCTATGCAACTGTGATATTTTTTCGCAAATCCATATATTATTTAGCAATAGTTGCCAGAATCTTGTCTCGTCTCGATCTCGTTGTAAATGGCTGTCTCGTTCTCCTCTCAGACTTAAAAGATGGTTTTTAAATCCACTTTTAGGCTTAGATTAGTTAATTGAGACTGGACTTACAGTTTAAAGTGGTTTCATTTCATGTAGGGGAAAGAGGGGTAATTTAGCGAAGCGGGTAAGATGACGAAGTCGCGAATTTGGCACAAAAATTCATAGATGGCAGGAGCTGAGAGTCTCATGTGGTGACGTCATGATATACTGGAAGCGGAACCATCCCTGTGGCAGTTACTGAGGGGAATAACAAGAGAAAGTTGTTTGTGATAGGTGCTAGCGTTAACTTCAAGTAGGTTCTGCGGTCATCCTGTGGAGCGGTAAGTAGGTATAGGTTTACTTTGCTGCTTGTACTGCTTCACTACCTTAGTGATTGTAGCGTTCGACATACGTATTGCATTGTTGTTGTCGTTATGCCTTTTCAGGGTGTTAAGGGGAAAAAACTAGTGTTACGGTGTGGGGTAAGATGACGAGTGAAAGACAACGCAATATCGGAGTTTCGTCATCTTACCACACTGTTAAGCGAAGAAATGACGACAACGAAAGCTAAACAATAATACAGTAAACCCTCGTTAACACAAACTCGCTTAAGCCGAACACTCGGTTAACATGAAGAAAATGTTGGTCCCGGCAGGGATGTATTATATCTTATATAAAGTTTTATCGGTTAACGTGAATTTCGGTTGCAACGAATTCCGAACTGTTTTTGGTCCGTTGCGTCATTAGATCTCATTTAACACGAACTTTCAAAGCTTTTCATATTTTTTTTCTGTTGTCCCTCTGTCGTTCCTCTGCTAGGTATGTAAGAAATAGCTCAACAATCTCTATCATCTTGTCAACAATCAACTTATACAGTACTGTAACCAACAGATTCAGATCAACAATGTGTTCAAATGTGTTTTTCTATTATTTAAAACATAGCCAGTACGAGTAACATCAAGTTGCAAGCAGTAAGACGAGAGTCATGGCCAAGAGGAAGCAGACAGACATAGATCTGCAAACAAAACTGAAAATCCCCGGTTGACACGAATTCTTTTAACACGAATTCTTGATTTTTTCTGTCCCTTGGGATTCGTGTTAACGAGGGTTTACTGTAGTTCCTAATGATTAGAATCTAATAGAAAGTCATAAGAAAAAGGTAATGGCGTGTCTAGTACGTAAAGTAGAATAAATTGAAACCATTATTTAAATGCCTCGTTATCTTACCCAGCAGGTGGGGTAAGTTGACGAAAAGTAACCTTTGCTTATATTTATTGTAGTCCGGACACTTTATGAGATTTCACATCGAAACTTGGCCTTTTTTATGACAGGATACCATATTATACCACTGCCAAAAATTATGCGTTTTGGTGAAAAAGTGGTTAAAATTCAACCTTTTCCTTAACGTCGTCAACTTGCCCCTCTTTCCCTTATTTTACTTAGTTTTCCTGCCAGTTTTGGCAACGATGAGGATGAGTGATGATATGATGAAATTGATGAAAGTACACTAAAAAAAACAATGCCCAGTCTGAGATTCGAACCCGGGACCCCTGGCATCGTAGCGCACTGTGCTAACCACTTTTTTTTTATTATTTCACAAACAATTACAGAGTTACATCTATTTGTTGTTCACAATCCACAATTTTGCATAAATACCTCTATTTTTGCTTACATTTTTACCTAACTTTCAATTTTTTTACATTCCTATAAATAATACATTTCTTAAATAGTTTGCATATATATATGTACGGGCATCGGCCTCAATTTGTTTGTTAACTGATTGGAAGTATTCGCTCAATGTTTGTTTACACATGATGCCTTTTGGTGTACAGGCATAATAGATGTAGTGTGCTAATAGCCACTGTATTGCTTGCAATTTTCTTAGCGGGAAAAGCATAAAATCTGGAAAGAGGAGATGTTCCACTGTAAAATATGCAGGAGGTTTCCTACATATACTGCCGAGACAGAGGCAGAGGAATTTCCAATTGTCTGTCATTTTAGTACAAGTTGTTCTAAGGGTATCTTCTTGATCACAACTTATGCAATTAGGTTCTGCCTCTAAATTAATCCGATATGCTCTTTCTCTAGTTAACATTGTATCATGTATCACCAAGTACCATATCGAGCGCACTGAGGCTGGAATATGTTTTGCTGTTAAGTTGCGCCATACATTCCACCAGTTAATATTAGGTTGCTGATTCATTATTCCGGGTTTGACCTTGAGCCTCTCGCACTGTTGACGATACAATAATTGCACTGTAATTGCTTCAGTCTGTATTTGTGGACTAGTTATCAAAAGATACACAAATTCTAATGCCGTTGATCGGAAGCAACTTGTATCACTGTCAAATGTTGGCAGTAATACAGGTGTTGTAAGTTCCATGTCTCTTAAGTAGGCATGGAGTATACAGGGTGTCATTTTAATGGCGCCCACGGACCACAGATTCATATAGAGGACATCAAAACAAACAACTTTTCTCAGTAACATATTTCCCGTTGGTGCGTCGATTCGACGCTACAGCCGTTCAAAAAAGACCGTTTTGCCGCCTGGATGCTGGCAACCCAACACAACATTCCATCGTATGTGTGACGTCATTTCCTGCGGCGAAGCAGCGCACGGCAGGGTTGGAAGGAACACACAAATTTTGTGAAAAATAACAAACTACCAACCACATTACTAGCTATAAAACGAAGCGAGAAACTCGTCCAGCAGACCGAACATAGCCTACCAGCCAGAAAATCAGCAGTCATCTCAGGGGAAGAGGGAAGTGAACCAACGATATGAGAAATGGTAAAAAACGTATTCAAAATGAAATGTCAATGTCGGATTTTGTCTCAGCCTACATCTAAAATATCTACAACAATAAATTTTATTGGACTTACAGCTTACACGTGGCTGTTTACGCCCAACTACATGTCAAATATTTGCAAATATTGGTGCAAGGTTGATATCTACAGGTTTGTGTCCAGATGCCATGAGGTACTTTTGTGCTGATAACGGAAGTATCCGATATTCACGTTGTTACATTACGGCTAAAACAAGTACAACCACAGTAACAATCTAATAATGAATTAGTACCGAATGTACTGCCCTGTTCACATTTGCAAACTATTACATGTGTATCCGGTGCAGAGATAAACACATAGTCGTCTTAGAGCTTGTATTACTACTACTTATATCCCTGTATTTTCAATCATTTTTGCCACTTGCTTCATAATGCTCTGAATATACATTATATTATCTGTTACTTACCTTTGGAATTTTGAGTTATTTCATTTCTGTTTTGTCATCTGTTCAGTATGTCACAAACAACTAGTATCAGAAGGACGAAGTGGATAGACTAAATTGTAGATGCTAATTTGGTAACTAGATTTGCAAATATTTGACATGCAAGCTGAGACAAAATTCAATATTACCACTTCCACTTGAATTCTATTTTCTTTCTACTTTCTTTCTACCATTTTTCGTATCGTTTGTTTACTTTCTGTTAGGTTACAGAACGTGTTTTCTCGTTTTGTGTTACGGTACATAATGTGGCTGATTGTAGCTATGTCATTTTTCACAGAGTACGTGTGTTCCTGGCAACCCTGGAACGCATCGCTTCACGACGGGATATGACGTCACAAATGCAATCAAATGTTATGTGTGGTTGCCAGCATTCAGGCGGCAAAACGGGCGTTTTTGAACGACTGTAGCGCCGAAACGACGCACCAACGAGAAAAATGTTACAGAGAAAAGTTGTTTGTTTTGATGACCTCTATACGTTTCAGTGGTCCGTGGGCGCCATTAAAATGACACCCTGTATATCCGGTTAAGTTCGGTGTATCTTTTAGCGCTACTTGAATATTTCTGTGATTGAGGAGAGCCTGTGCTTGTATTTCAATATTCATTAGATTTAGTCCACCTGTTCTTAATGGTAAACACAAAGTGGTATAGGCCACTCTAAGTACATGGGACTGCCATATAAACTGTGTGACCAGCCGCCGTATTTCTGCTGCACTTGCTGGTGGCAGTGGTAATACTTGAGCAACATACCATACTTTTGAAAGAAGAAACACGTTGCTATAAGTCACTCTAGAGATTATGGATATATTCCTTCGCTTATCGCAAGACACTGTATGTCTTAGTCTTCATATCACTACACTATATGTTCTATTTTTCATTTCTTGTATCGTTGAATAAAACACTACCCCCAAGATTGTCGCTTCATTCGCAATATCATAAGGTGAATCTTGATAGCAGTTTATTGGGTTTTTTCCTAGCTGCAAAATTTTGGATTTTTTGTCGTTTACTTTTAACCCTGTTAATTCTTGCGTTGTTTTTAAGATAGCCTGCAACTTCTGCAAGTCTTTCTCATCATTTATCAGAACAGTTACGTCATCTGCATACGCGAATGTTCTAAACGATTTTGTGCAGACTTCCACTCCCCGCACCTGTTCTTGCATCCACCGTACAACGGGTGTAATTGCTAAGCCAAATGCAAAGAGTGATAATGGACACCCTTGTCTTAATGATCTTTTCAGTGGGAAAGACGTTGACAGTGTCCCGTTAACATTAAGGCGTACTCTTGCATTTGTGTAAAGCAACTGAATAGCTGATACAACTTTTTCTCCTAATCCTACTTTTCTTAACAACGTAAAGAAATAATCGTTCTTGATTGTGTCGAACGCGTTTGCAAAGTCCAAGGCTAAAATTGCTGCTTTTGATCCAACTTTTTGTTGTTGAAGTGGCACTACATCTCTTAATGTATTTAACAGTTCAAAGATTGCACCATGCTCTCGAAAGATGAATTATTGTGGTCCTATTAATTTCTCCGCCAATTGTTGTAGTCGTTTTGTGATTAGTCGTGTGTATAATTTATAATCCACACACAAGAATGTTATCGGGCGAAAGTTATTTGCCGAGATGAGACGTCCTGGTTTCGGCACGAGTACCATCACTCCTAACAGGCTCGTTGGTCCAATGCGCTGTTGTCGGAAAACTTCATTTACCTATCGCGTCAGCATGGTCTGTACCACTGGCCAAAATGTTTGGAATAATTCAATAGGTAAGCCATCGATGCCTCCAGCGCGATTGCTTTTGCCGGCCATTACAGCTAGTTCCACTTCCTCTCTTGTAAAAGGCTGTCGGAGGAACTCCCTTTCTTCCTCTGTTACTCTTGGTCTATAGTTTTCAATAACGGAATAATCTTGTTTCTTATCAGCACTTGTGTCACTGAATTTATTGGAAAAGTAATCTACTAAATGTATTTGAATGTCTTTCGTATTTGTAAGTTTTACTCCTTCTTCACCGTCGATCTCTGTTATCAACTTCCGTTGTTCCCTGCGTCTTTCTCCTAGGACTTGCGCCAGCGGAGGTTGTTCTTTGGGATCGAACATTACTAATTTGCTTCGATAATTATATCCCTGCATTTTTTTTGGTTGTACATTCTCAGAACGACTGCTTGTATTTTCTTATATTCACTCAAAACTGTTTGATCTGTTTTGAGTTTGTTTGCTAATTCTCTAAGAACTGCATGGTAAAAGTTATACTTCTTATAAAAATCCGCCATTTTTTCTTTACTGTATTGCATGCAAAAGTATTTAATTGAGGGTTTTAGATAGGAGTCCCACCATTGTATGAAGTCCGTCTGTCTATGACTCATGGCTTCCCATTTTCCCCATTGTTCCTCAAATTACCTTACGAAAGGCTTCATCTTGAAGTAGTTGAAGGTTTAATCGCCAATATCCTCTTCCTTTCCGAACGTGTGGGATATTTAAAGCTATATCTAAGTGGACACCCAAATGATCACTGAAACAGTTTGGAAGTACCTCTACTTTTGTGGAATGCGAGAACAGTTCTTTCGTTACATAGAACCTATCTAGTCTACTAGCCGTATTTGTTCTAATGTATAAAAAAAAAGGTAAAGTGTTCCCCTGTGCATAGCACCACGCCATGAAGGCGTATAGGGGGTGTGGGGGTAACGCCCCACACTTTCTTGATCCGGTCGTGAGTGGGGGTGATGTGATCAGCATCACGCCCCTGACCGCCTTTACCCCCCAGGGTTTCCCCCAGGTACCCATGTTATTCGACGCTGGGAAGGCGCCGGGGCCGCTTCCACCGTTAGAAAAGTTCCCGGATTTGAACCGGCCGGGGATCGAACCCGGGACCTTGAGCATGGTAGTCAGACGCGTTACCGACTGAGCCACCGCGGCCACGATGTATGTATATCCTTTTTCTCTAGGGTGTTTTCTTTGCCACACATCTATTAGGTCAAACCCAGACACTAAAGTCTTTAAACTTGGTGAAGTATTAAACCCAGGGGTTTGATCCTCTCGCCTTAACGTACAGTTAAAGTCTCCCGTGCACAATATATGTTGTCTATTTCCGCCGAGGGCTGTAGCTACTTGAGTATTGAAAAATTCCTCTCTCTCTTTTCGTGCGTCACTACCAGACGGAGCATAAATATTGCATATCCACACGTCACCCACATTTACACAATTTATTCGACCTGATGGATGGGATAGTACATTTCATACTGTAATACTATTTCTAACTATAATTGCCGTCCCGTTGAATTATGATTACTATTATTATATACTACATAATCAACACCAATATCAAGATTTTCTATACCTAGTTCTTGAATACATACGATATCTAAATTATAAGAACGTATATAGTCTATGAGAGCTTTTCGTTTACGTTGAAAGTTTATTGATATTTATTGTAGCTACGTGGTAAATTATTTCCTGTTCCATATGCTTGCTTTGCATTAATGTTTTATAACACTCGCTTGAGTTGTCAGAACTTAAGTTATTAATTACAGATATTAGAAATAAACACCATATGAACAGACCCTACTACCATTACTACTATCTATATACTTTGTCAAAGTTACTTATTATCCTGTGTACTATCACAAGTACCTGTGTCCACTGTCGTATTTACTGCTGGTTTCTTTGCCTTATTTCGTTTGGGGTGAGGTCTCTTCGACGCGGTCGCCGATCTCGACGTACTGCGTTTCTTCTGGCGATGCTCAAAGGTGTCTTGGCGACGGCGCTGAAGTTGCCATTCCGCTTCCTTAGCCTGTGAGGACTTCAAAGTTCCGGCATCTATGGACATAGGCATCTCACTGTTCGCACCTTCCATCTTCAATGTAGCATCCATCATCTCGGGGGTGGATATCCCCTGATCTGGCTCCGGCGTGCCGTCGGACTCGACCGACGTGTCGGCATGCTGCTCGAGCTCCACGTTCACTGGTTCCAGTATTGGGGTGTCTTCTGCATTCTGGTTCTGGTCTGTCGACTCCTCCGTTATCACCTCCATTTCACTTGCGTCGACGGTATCACTCAGGGGCTCAACTGGTAGCTGTTCTGTCTGTTTTTGGAGAGAGTTCGATGTCGAAGCGCGATTCAAGTTATTGGTGTCGGTCTCGGTGTGCTGCGCAGATAGGTTCGTAAAGGTTGCCGACATCACTGGTTCGGTGGCATCGATCTGATTGGGCCCAAATCTGGCGACATTAGCATACAGGGGGGGATTCTTCACAGGCCCAACAGGACGTCGTTCGGGGCATTTCCCAGCCACGTGTCCCCCCAAATCGCAGATAGCACAGGTGCGTTCCTGACCAAGATACGTCACCCAAAACCGTTGTCCACATATTGTAACATACGAGGGAATTGGGTGACGTAATGACATTTTCAGGATATTTCGTCCCGTTCGAACTTTATAAATATGTTCTCCCGTGTACACTTCGTCCAGAATTTTGTCGATAATTTTGCCATATTGGCTCAAAACTGAACGTATGTCGTCATCTTCGAGTTCCTCGGGTACAACATGTATCCGGACCGTCACATAGTACATACCTGCCCACGTCATGTCAACACTATATTCATCGGTATCGTCGTGATATTTAACACAGCCCTATTGAGTTCTGTATCAAACGTTCACCAAGCACTCGCGAAGTTAATTTCAGGAACACACACTTATGAAACAAATCAATTTCTATACTCACTACTTGTTCAGGCGTTAGCTGCAACGTGTCGTTAATCCAACGATGTAAGTCTAAGGTCGAGGGCCTAGTTGCAACATTCCGAGAGTTTAATTTCAGGGCATTAATTCGCCTAAGCACCATTCTACTAAATGGTTCTATTCAACAGGACACAAAAGTTGCCACGCGAATGGAAAGTAGCCGCTTATGCAGGAGCAGCGCGCACGACGTCTGCTCACTCACGCGTTCCGTGCGAGACCACACCACTCCCCTACAGAGGTCGACTAGTTGACATATTATATCGCGTTGTTTTTATGATATGTAATGATATGTATATTTCCCCACATATCACGAACAGCCCCCTAACACCTCCCCAATTTTCCTCATCACCCCCCAAAATATTTCACAAAATTTCACCTGGCTCCAAATTTACTTTCACATAACCACCAAAGACTAAGATGTCGCAACATTTATCGAACAAAATAGACGATTTTGTTGTACATGAAACGAAAAGTTTCTAAGTTTGATGAAAGTTCTCTTATGCATTCAAAACTTAATTGAGAGTGGACCCAATTATCTTAACGCACTACCATGAAAATAGGCGACTGGGCAGAATTGCGCTGGTGCCACATATGGGAAAAGCAAAGCGAGAGAGGAACAAATATCGCTGGTTCCCGCGCACTGTGTGGCAACGTCAACAGTCATCCCTGATCTTTCGAGCAAATACTGCCAGTTTGTATCATACGGATTACAAAGACCAACTCTACAACGAGGTCCTTCATTCTCTTGAACCTCCGAACGCACGGGGTTGTGCTCCGACGTGGCAACAGCGCGAACTTCTGCCACCCGCCTAATTTCATGGCCGTGCGTTTACCCGCCAGTTTCACTCACCAACTGTGTAACGTTCTGAGAGAATATATCGCTTATAAAATGTTCTGGTAAAATGTTTGCAATTTCCTACCGCATCGCCACACCAACGTTGATCATGTGATTGCTTTATAATAATTAAACATCGAACTGTTTGATTTTTTTTGCCTGAATATTCCCACCTCGGGTTTTGAAACTTTAAAGTTCTAATAATCTTGATAATTTCCTGCTTCTCGAGCTGTATGACAACCCAGATAAACCCCTTCATCCACGTCAGTTTAAACCTCGTCTGTTCTTTTATGCGTTTTTGTCCCGGACCGCGCGTAAAGGTCGCGTTCCGACGAAATGCAAAATGTCAACGACCGTAATGCCCAATTTACTGCTACCGTACACGATGATCATAGAATTTTACGATATGCGAACATGTCTTTGTTAATGCTGATTTATTACTCCATGCTGCATATCAGGTGAACGAAATAATGAAGTGCGTTTGAAACTAGCTCATTTCACATCAACATGTCAATGGCCGAAATATTCTTCACAAAGAGAATGAAAAAAATGAAAAAGAGTTGCGAGGGATGAAAATCGAAGAGAAGAAAAATTGATAAATAAAATCTAGGCACTGGCGTACGCAGGAGGGAACTGATGGGGTAACAGCCCCCTCCGAAATTGTGAGAAAAATAAAAAATTTCAAACGGAAGCAGTAAACACCACGGAAAAAATCTGGACCAGGAATTTTCCCAGTCATCCCCCGTTTCTGCGCGGCTCTGAGGCCCACCCAGCCTCGTTTAAATGGGTACCTTGGGGAACCGTGGTATACCTCCACATCACCCCATATGCCTTCATGGCATTTGTGCATCTTTTTACCTATATCACTGAACTGGCTCTGCAAGCCAATCATGACAATAAATATGGTTGTAAAAGGGAAGAAAAACAACAGAATGTACACAGATAAACTCTCATATTTTGGCCGAGAAGAAGTCCCTATTCTTCACTGAAGAAAAGATGGAGAGAGATTAAAGAACAAAGTGAAGCGAAACACAAGAAAACTAATAAGACAGAAGATGGAGAAACAAAAAGATAAAAGATGGGAATAAAGGAAGAACTAAAAGGTTTTATCAGAAGGAAATTAAAACCGCGAAAGAAAATAAGTAATTTTCTTTCTCCGGCCATTCCTTCAGATACAGAATCGCGCTTCGCCCCAAACGCTAAGCAACCAGTTAAAGAGAAAGTGAAGCAAGGTTGGTTGCATACGCATCAGGAGTTAGGTATTTTTCTCGGCGTATAATTCGCCGCGCGCGTTGATTTATTATTTATTAATTTTGCGGGACTCTCGTTCACGGTCCGGTCATTAATGTCTGACTCCCTGGTGCTACCGCTTAGCAGTGACGTGAACAGGAACCTCGGAAGGGGGAGGGGTTGTTATGACGACTTTTTCCCTACTCAGCGCTATATTTAACCGTCTTTTGATGTTCTTTTAGTGAGCTGGGCGAAGGTGTAAGGCCACCAAATCCCCTGGACACTCTTTAGGCTCTGCGTATACAGCGACGCCGAACTCCGCGCTACGACCCCAGAAGGGCAGGGTTCGAATCCAGGCCTGAGCATGGGTGTTTGTGAGTGCCCTTTCATCAATTTTATCATATCATCAGTAGGGAACGGAACTTTATGTGCTAAAAAACTCAGAAATAGTTATTTTTTATGTGTCATAAATGTTGAAAATATGTGATAAAAACAGGAAAATATGTGACAAAAATAAAACATTTGGTAACAAAAACAAACTATAACATGCATTTTAAACACCTGAAATTAGTTTCTAAATGATTACCTCTTAGCGAGCTATTTTTTGGAAGAGTTGCAGTGGATCACCATAGTCTTTTCCAAATTCTCATTGTAAATCTGTGACGATTATCTCTAAAAAACATCTTATATTGTGAGAAAGATCGCTCCACGTCACAAGAAACAATTCTTGCATATTTGAAGCATGAAATGTCACTAACGCCGAAGTTTTCCAAAGCTTCCTCTTCCTCTACTTCACCTCACATGCAATTTGGCACATTGTTTGAAAACCTTGGTTTTTCCCCAAAAATTCTGTACATTTAGACATTTAGATCCAGTGAGTTCTTTCAGTTTCGTTTCTACTATACGGACTTCACCAATGGAAGCTGCCAAAGTGTTCGCGGACGATTCAAGCTTTCATATGGAATTAGAGAGAATGGACAGGTTTGTTGAAATGTATGCCAATTCGACTTTTAGGGAGGGCTCCATCAACAGTTTTTGCAGAATTCTTCTTTGTCGAGATCATTTACAACAGATACAATTTTTTTCAAAGTTCTGGGCATAACATCTGCATCGCGTAACTACAGGTGTAGGGGGAAGGAGAACCTCAGGACATTTTTGTTTAAAAATGTCTATTCTTCTAGGCGACTTGATAAAAACTTTCTTCCCATTTGAAACCAGTTTATCGACATCGGGATAAAGAGCTCTTATCTTTTCACATATTCTATGCAATGCATGCGCCACACATGTAATGTGCACCATTTTGGGGTAGCTAACGGCAAGACCACTGCATGTAAGCTGCAGCATCTGTCAAGAGAAGAACATTGTCAAATTTTATGCCTTCTGGCCACAATAGCTGCATTGCTTCATTAAGCCCCAGCTACTTACAGCTATTTTCTCCCAATAGGATCGTAGGCGAGGTGCCAGAAGTCTGCCAGCGAGGGTGTTCAAAGACAAAACAAACCTAGCACTCTCGATATGAAAGAGGTGCGGAGAATAAACATTTTTCCTTCGAGGATTTCGAGGTAGATGAAGTCAATGAGCGATTTTATGTATTTAAAATGAAAATTCGCAAAATATGTATTTACATACAGAAAACTGGAAAATATGTGTTTTTATGTAAAATAAAATTTGCTGTGTTGACATATAAGGCTATGATCAGAATTTTGGCAAAAATGAGGGTCTCTATCTTATCGCAGAAAAAACATTTATTTACTTAAAGTTCCTTTCCCTAATCATCACTCATCCTCATCGTCGCGATTAGACAAAAGTGGCAGAAAAGCGAAGTAAAATCAACATCAATGAATCAATGCAGCGAGTGTGCGAGGTATAGTCGACGCGGTACCTTCGTTAACGACCGGATGGCTTTGGAGTCCATGGAGCGCGACCACCAGCTGCAACAATCACTATCAAAGCACAGTGTTGCCACACATCTACTCTACACCACCTTGTCCCTCCGCGCACTAGCACCTTCCGACGGTCTCCACATTCAAGTTGCAAACTACGGCAACAGCGTATCCGCAGTCATGTGACTGAGACTCCACGTGGAGTAGACGAGCAGAATGACAGCTGCGCCCATTGGATGAAGGCTGAGTTTGACTGGACGAAAACAATTCACCCGCTGTTTAACCCCACCCACGTTCGTAGCGGCGCCTTGCTTCAGTTCTTGGACGTTAACGAAGTAAACGCATGGATTATACTAACTCATAGGCTGAAATTTCCAAACCATGGGGAGCTATTGGGGCTATAGCCTCTCCCGAAAGGTTGAGAGAATTAAAATTTTCAAATAAAAGCAGTGAAGAACTCCAGGAAAGTCCAAAGTGGTGATGCAAGCCTCCTTAAAACAACGCCGATGACCATTTTTGTGTTTGAACAACTTTTAAAACTAAGAATAAAATGATAATTACGAAATACTTTATTATGCATCCCCCTCCTAAACGCAGCTATGTAATATGCACCTTTACAATTCCAGCCCCTCTGAAGGAAAAAAAACAATGCAGCGTACGCTAGTGTTAATGTTGGTTCTATAAGGAAATCTGTAAAATATTGTATTCTTTACTACGCTGCAAGATATTTATAATATTGTTAAGTTGGTGTTGTAAGTCCAATTTATGCACAGTAAGGCTTTATAATATAGGGTTATTAAAAAAGAATAGTAGAAAATTTATTTTTAAAGAGATACAGAAGCACCTGTGATTCCATTACGCAATATGCTTGCTCTACCTTCGTTGTTGCCATTTTAGCTATCAACAACAAATAGCGCCTCTAGCGGATTTCACGTCAACAACAACCACAGGGTATACATTTACAACCTTCCTTTTTTCTTTCCCACCAGAATTGCTTTTGTCTCTCTTTTCACTTAAAAATAAATTAACCTTACTTTTGTATCATTCTTTTTGAATAACGCTGTATTGTTACGCTTAAAAGTATTTAAGTAAACAAACAAAAATATAATGTATCCGTCATGTTCAAACTCCTGCGTACAGGTAGCGTTGAAGTGGTAGTTTTTGCTGAAACCGGATATACGAGGTGTGGCTAGAAAAAATACCGGATTGATGTTGCTGATGATAAACTGCAAGCGCGTCAAGGTCAAGCGGTGCATAACGTAATATCCTGCCTATCGACTGTGTGATTTCCCAGGGTGCGCGGCGCTCAGGTCCGCTGTAGCTTGTTGATGAAGTGAACCGTACATGTGTGCTCCGTCGGAAAAATGTTAAGTGTGAAAGTGGAACAGCGTATCAATGTGAAGTTTCTTATAAAACTCGTAAAATCCGCCACAGAAACTTATGGTTTGTTGAAGGAAGTATACGGAGATAAGTGTTTATCACGCACGTAAGTGTTCGAGTGGTTTCAAAGGTTTAAAGAGGGACGAGAAGTGATCGCGTCCTGCACAGCCTTGCACGTCGAAAACGGAATCAAACATTGCAAATGTCGGTGAATTTATTCGAGAGGATCGTTGCTTGAGTATTCGAGCTATTGCAAGACAACCAACATTATTACATTAAGGTGCTGACGGCCCTTCGTGAGCGAGTAAGAAGACGTCGACCTGATTTGTGGAAAAGCAAGTCATGGATTCTTCATCAGAACAATGCTCCTGTCCATACGGCATTGTCAGTCAAGGCTTTTTTGGCCAAACATGGGATCCCAGTGTTAGAACATCCACCCTATTCGCCGGGTATCACTCCGTGAGACTTTTTTTATTCTCAAAGGTCAAATCAGCACTGAAAGGAACCAGATTTACGACCGTACAATCTGTGAAAACAAAAGCGACGAAGGTCATGAACATGGTTTCAGAAAATGATTTCAAGCACTGCTTCCAGAAATTGAAGATTCGTATGGAGCGGTGTATCGATAGTGCAGGGGAGTACTTTGAAGGGGATAATATTCGTATTATTGTACAAAATTACAAATAAAAGAGTTTGTAGCAACAGTCCGGTTTTTCCTAGCCACACCTCGTATATACCACTTCAACGCCATCTGTACGCAGGAGTTTGAACATGACCTGTTAGTAAGTAAGATTGTGAATGAATGAGTTAAAAATTGTGTCCGTCGGCCATTTCATCCTTGAAAGCATACGAGGGAAAATACTTTATCTAAAAACCTTACCTTAAAGTAGAAGAAGGGGTGTAAAGAGCCAATTTGTGAAAGATTAAAAGTGCAAGTAAAGGGAGAGAACACGTACAACACACTAAAAACTTCCGCAGGAACGGTAGAAAAGGCCCGCTCATCTCAAAAAGCTGAAAACATTTGTTAAAACATTGTCATCATCTTCCAACATGGACGATTGGGAAGATTGAAAGTTTTTATGATGACAGTAAAATCAGCACATTCAATACGAATGTGCCGAACACTTAAAACAACATTACAGACACGACACATTGGAGCAACATATTCGAAATGTTGCCCTAAATATTTGAAATTGTATTTCAAAAGATATAACACTCAGACTGTGCCTATCAGACTAGTCCAAAAGTTAATAATTCTTGAAGCTGAATTTACACCTCAACACTGACATTTTTATCTAATGATTAGGGCACAAATTTATGTTGAATAAAAGATAAACATCTCGGTAGAACAAACTGATCACATTTCGGTTAAATAACACTCCGATGTTAAAGTGGTAAATATTCTCGAATTTGATTTAAAGACTATAAATATTATTAAAGACCGGATTTTAAAGGGAAAACTTTTCCTCTAAAAAGGACAAAAAAGGGAAACTTACTGTCAAAAAATGGAAAAAAGAACTACAGTTTTCTTGCACTCCACTAAAAATACTATTTTAAATGAAAGCGCAATATATACCATTCATATGCGTATAAAAAGGGATACATTACATTTCGTATTAAAGTCCGGGAACTTTTCTAACGTTGGAAGCGGCCCCGGCGCCCACCCAGTGTCGAATGACATGGGTACCTGAGGGAAACCCTGGGGGGTAAAGGCGGTCAGGGGCGTGATGCTGATCACATCATCCCCACTCATGACCGGATCAAGAAAGTGTGGGGCGTTACCCCCACACCCCCTATACGCCTTCATGGCGTGGTGCTAAGCACAGGGGAGCACATTACCTTTTACCTTCATTCAAAATAACAGTTTTAGTAGAGTGTAAAAATAAACTATAATACTTACTTATTTCATTTTTTTGATGGTAAAGTACAGCGAATAATCTCACCATCCGTTTCGATGAAATCTTCCTTGCAACAGCTTACCTCATTCCATAGCTTTCTGCTACTTGTACCTGGCTTCGCCATTTCACTAACACTCAATACTGTCGTCACTGTCACACAGTTAAGTTAAAACTATTCTAAAAAACTTCACAATTAAAGTCTAAATCTAGCAGATAATTACACTTTCAACTCAACAGTTTTATATGTTCCAAACTGTTGATGAATATCTTTCACCATTGACTTGTTGAGTGCTGTTGTCCATTCTGTTCTTATGATATGAGGACTTTGTGAGGTCTTTTGGATTTAAATTGTCGTGAGGGTCATGGCTGTTTAGATTGTGAACCTATGTTTTCGAGCGAAACTATGTCTGTCGGATCCGATATTTTAATTTCTTGGAATTAGTTCTTCTTCTTCTATCTAACCTAACCTCACATTGTAAGTGCTCACACTAATGACGTTACGTCAGCCAATCCGATTGCTTGAAACTGTTGTGGCATCAATCACTACCATTTTAATTACAATTCTGTTATACAATTCTCTTTCCTACTAAAAGCCTCATTTGCCATTAAAGGATGGTCCAAATGAACTCAACCTAACCACTGACTAATTTCTGCTATCTCTTCTTGGGCCACCATGCACTCTTCATCTTGTATCAGTGCATATTACCGCTACTACTATTAATACAAGTAGCAACAATTATTATAATGGTGGTGCCGATTGTGGAGGTGGCATTATTTTAAAAAGTGAGTCACAAGCCACGAAGAGTTCTTATCCTGTGTAGCAGTAGCCGGTTATTATTCGTGTTTATTAGGGCCTCCCCGATGATGCAGTGGTAATATCCTCGCCTTGTAATCAAGGGGTCCCAAGTTCGATACGCGGTGGAGGCACATAGTGTTCGAACACCACTTTAAATTATAGATTCAGTCACGATTAGCCTTTCTATGGATAAAGTTGACTTAGAACCCAAACAAGCATACCCCTGGGTTTTTTAAAGTTTGTTATGAATTAAATCGGTTCGACAACTCTTATTTATGCTATTAGGCTAACGGCGACTGAAATATCTAAGGACGTAGTATGCAAAGGAAGATCATGGAGCCCCTGTGGGCATAGCTACCGGCTGTTGAAGCTGAGAATGAAAAACTATTAAGCAAGATGTGATCTAAACCCACGACCTTCCCATCGTTAGCCCCCATCTCGATCATTCTATGCCTGTTAACACATTTTCATATATATGCACACAATGGGTATGTTTTTTTGGTAAATAGTTGTGCCGAGCCGTATGCTTATTTTGTTAACTATGCTGCTTTTCTTTATTTTTATGTTAATCGCGATGATGGAAAATAGTCATGAACAGAACAAACACAGAGAAAGACTCACTGCCAGACTGGAACTTCAACCCAGAATCTTTGGTGACGCTATCGAGTTGCTAAAGAGGTTTATCAGATATCTGCGGTAGTCTGTATATCAGAAAGAGAGAGAATATCAAAACAGGGTCGTTGTTATGTAGTGGAAAAGTATTAGGCACCCACATACTAAATCAGTGTTTGATATGAAATACCCGTTTGACTCAAATTTGACTCATTTGAGTCTTGGTTGCTAGGTGATGTGATTTATTGATTTTGACACATTTTAAAATCTCCTATTGTGACTGTAGTGATTTAAGGGGTGATGCTCATCATATTATTTTGGAATGTCCAATTCACTCAGAGAAAATAAAGACTTTATACAAAACATTGTCAAAAATTAATGTTCCTTTTCCCATTAATATGACTTCGATTTTGTGTGCTCCAGATGTTAGAATTGGATATGTTATACTTGGTTTTTTGAGAAAAACTGATCTAAAATTATAATATATTTCTGTTACTGAATGAGTTAAGGTGGCCGCGGTGGTTCAGTCGGTAACGCGTCTGACTACCATGCTCAAGGGCCCGGGTTCGATCCCCGGCCGGTTCAAATCCGGGAACCTTTCTAACGTTGGAAGCGGCCCCGGCGCCCACCCAGCGTCGAATAACATGGGTACCTGGGGGAAACCCTGGGGGGTAAAGGCGGTCAGGGGCGTGATGCTGATCACATCACCCACACTCACGACCGGATCAAGAAAGTGTGGGACGTTACCCCCACACCCCCTATACGCCTTCATGGCGTGGTGCTAAGCACAGGGGAACACTTTACCTTTTTTTGAATGAGTTAATGTAGTTATATAAAATTGTATTTAAGAGCGTTTATGAACTTTGTGTGTAAAATTTATATTAAAAATATATCTTATGTACTTATAATGTATGCTGGGCATAAACAGCCACCTGTAAAGCTGTAAGTCCAATAAATCTTTGTTGAGTTGATTTTGACGGCTGATGTAAGTTAATTTTGAAATGAATATGCAAAAACAGAATTGTTGAAAAATTGGCAGAAACAATGGACAATTACAGAGAAGACTAACGGGAAAAAATACTATTCAATTCAACCACTTATACCTAAAGAACCTTGGTATCAAGATATTAAACTTTCAAGAAATTCTTTAACAAACCATCTTAGATGTCGGCTAAATTACACCCTAGTCTCTAAAGACTTGTACACAAGGAAGATTGTGCAATCCCCAATCTGTCAGTGTGGTGCAACTGAAGGAACACCTGATCATGTTATATTAGAATGTCGTCTTAATGTAACTACGCGTAATTATTTCTAAAGAGATCTAAAAGAAGCAGGATATAATGAGGCATGCGCCTTGTCAACACTTTTGAGGAACCCGACTAAGAAAATAATAAATATACTTACCAACTATATTGTAAGAGAAAATATTGTATTATAAAATTATGAAAATGTAAAATTATGAAATGTAAAACAAATGTAACTGGTGCATAGCTGAAAAGCTACAACCAAATATACATTTGTATATAAAAAAAAGAAGTTTATTTTCGAGTGCAAGTGTGTGATATTAAGATCAGCTTAAGTATTTAGGTATTCTGACTGTGCGAGATTTAATATATTTTTCATAAAAATACCCATAAGTGATTCCCACGTCTAAAAACGCTTCGTAGTAGGTTGGTACATCTTGTGTTCTCCGAAATGGAATAATTGTAAGTATATTAAGTAAAGTTAATCCGGGAACGTGACAAAAGAATCGAGTACTGTTTAGCACTGTATCAATTTGATCCAAGCACAAGTCATCCTCATCGTTACTTGTCTCAAATAAATCGTTATTGATCTGCTTTTTAGGAAACACTATCGAAAAATATAACCTCAAGAAACATTGATAAGATGTTTACCCCGAATATATCTTCATGCTAATCTTCACAATAAGAAACGGCCATGTCTTATACTTGGAACGTGGTCCAAAAATTCCTCCACCAGAATTTCCACGAGATAGCCTTAATGAGACTTTAATTGCCTTGAATTATGAAGCTTCCTACACAGCATTAGATTCCCTGATGGCTAATTAAGAGATCCAGATCTTTATTATTACTATTATGCGACTGTTATGCCCTCTGTACAGTCCACGACCGTGATATTCATTTGTTCATTTGCTTGATTAGATTTTAACCTTTCGCAAGGAAGAATGGGATGACAGATCGTTCAAAAGTAATATGAAGTCAGACTCGAATAATGATGATTAATTTGATTCCTCTGGAAATGCATTGTATAATAGGCATTGGCGTTGCCAAACGTGGGCTCGGCGGGCACGGGCCCCTCGCGAAAACTTGTTAATTTATATTGCTCTAGATTGAAGACATATAATAATTTCAACAGCCGTGCTTAAAATATTTTTGGATGTTTAATTCCAAAATTACATTAGCTCTCGTTTTAATGATGCGCAAGGAAATGTGACGTATACCAGCTCTGTCATATGGCAAGTTATTCTTCACAATAACGAGCTGTCGGATTTTTAGGTCCTAAAATAGGCTAAAAATCCTAAAATAGGTTCGAAAAACCCTAAAATACGTTGTAAAAATCCTAAACTAGGTCCTAAAAATCTTACGTTAGGCTCGAAAAAGCCTGAAGTAGGTTCAAAAAACTTAAAATAGTTCAAAATTCCTGAAAAATGCTGATTAGGTACAGTCACCGGCAATGAAAATGGGACACCTATATCCTGAAATACTGACTATCTTGCATAACGTTATGTGTGCTGCCTAACCCTACGGCGATGGCAGAACTTACCATTGGAAATTTGCTATTAAAATCCACTCTTTTCCGTATGGTTAGGCAACAATCTATTTTTAATTTTTTCCACAGTCAAACTCCGCAATTTTGTCTGTGAGGATCATCTCATGTATGCTGAAAATAATCTATCAACAAAAACATAGTCAGTGGTGCAAACTTCAATGCTGAAATGTTAGTTTGCAAGGCATGAATGCCACAAAGCACCGAAGTCACGCAAAAGTGAGCAAGACCACACAGATCAGACCACTTTGGATTGTACGGGTGACAGTGACGCCAGATATTTTGCCTTGTTTAGAGGTTTTTAAAAAAACATCGTGAAATTGGAGGAAAGGAAATGGACAGAGAGTACGTTTCCAACACGTTCGTCATTGAATGTTTTCATTTCCAAACAAAGCAAATGCCTCTGTGTGACATGAAAATCCTGTAAAACCTTTAAAAATATATAAAAACCTAAGAAGAGGCTTGATTTAGGTGCATTAACCTACAATAGGTTTTAACAAGCAAAATAGGTTTTATTAGGCACTATAAAACTTCATCAGTTGTTGAGTTTTTAAACCAAACTCTGACATAACTTACTATTTCTTACATACCTCTAAAGGAAAAAATAGGTTAAAAACCTAGAATCCGACGTCTAGTTATAACGCCAAAAAGCGTTAATCGTTTTCAGAAATCGCTTGTAAGTGGGTAAAATGACACGTCAACATGCATAATAGCGAAGCAGACTCCGTGGCTGAGTGATCAGCACAGCGCGCTACAACGACAGGGGCTCCGGGTTCGAATCACGGCCCGAGAATGGGTGTTCTTTATGCATGCGCCTTCATCAATTTCATCATCACCCATGCCCATCGTCACGATTAGCCAAACGTGTGAGAAAAGCGAAGTAAAACAAACTAAATCAATCATTATAGTAAAATAATTCGAAATTATATTTTGTATGATTTTTATTATATCTCACAAATATTATGTGAAAAATCCCGCAATAATCAAATTTTCTGCTATGTAAGGTTCATGATTTGATAACATTCTGGAAAAGTAATATTTTTATAAATATAGTATTCACAATTAATATTCATAGTAAGTTTGTTTCAGTACTGTTTTCTAATAATCATTATCGAACCCAGTCTTGCCGACCACTTATCACAACGCTCTACGACTCCAGCGGTCCCAGGTTCGAATCCCGGACTGGGCATGTTTTTGGCGAGTGTCCCTTTATCAATTTCATCATATCATCTCTCATCCTCATCTTCACGATTAGCCAAAAGTGGCAGAAGGCGAAGTAAAATAAACCAAGTCAATTAATGCAACACATTCCTTTTTGTAATAAGTGAAGGTTGGGTTTCACTGGGAAAGACATTGTGTTTTCTCTTCCCGAGTTGGAAACACCATGTGTCTTTCTCGATCTCATCTGATTTTGCTCGTAAATACATAACGTTTAAAACTTCACATAGCTATTAATTAATATGTGCCCATTGATTAAAATTTTGGCATAATCATAAAGAGTAATATTTCGATTATGTCTAGGGTGTGTTGACAATATAAAATTAACTTTAAAGTTGTCACCGACTGGATCCAATGAACCTCTTGCTGCCCGATATAATGGACAGCAGGGCCTGGTTGAGAATCACCACTCTAGTGTCTCAGTAGCCTGTTTACATTGCATAAACAATGCATATAAAAATTAAACCACAGACAAGGGTATATAAGCAGATACAAGGCAGAAAAACCGGTGCACTTGCCTCCTGCTGGGAACGGCCCTTTGCAAGAAGTTTCGGAATAATACGTTGAGAGGCGCTGAGAGGCATCACTCGAAATCTTGCTTATATATCCTTATCTGTGATTTAACTCTGTGGGGCAATATCCTTTTCAGGGTCCAGGTATGCCAACGACTTTCTTTCTTGGTGGTTTCATGTGTATATAAAACAGACTTATCTGACCCCCTCTGGTCGTATCAATACCAGATTTCCCACTAGGCAACTTGGAAACGTATTGAGTGTTCATGATACGGGCTCCTACAAATGTGGAAAGTTCGGACTGATTCCGACTCAGAACCAGTGGCGTAGCAACATATCGCGAGGCCCTGGGCGAGATTAGAATGCGAGGACCACATCCGTTCTTTAAATTTGAAATCTCAATGTGAATCGAACAAAATCTTCAGAGATAACGTCAGCAAATTATTAAATTTAAATAATAAATTACTTACGAAAATATTTAATATTTTTTTCACCCTAAAAATTTCTTTCTCTGTTCTGCGGAAGCTGAAATCTGAAGCTGTTGTAACTAAAACCCTGCTAATATTATCCATGCCCTGCTTGAGTTAAAAACAACGCAAGCATTAAAATGCCTCGCACTTGCTTCATGGCAGTTGGAGGTGCTTTGTTGTTAACACTTATTAATATCGGGAGTGCACGGTGAAGAAAATAAAGAAAAGACAAGACGAAGTGCTTTTTATTTAATAAAAGAAAAAGTGGGTAAAAATGCATAAGTAAGTTATAGTGAATTTTTGTGTAAATGTTTTAAATGAGAAATACGACAATAATTGTTACTTTTACTTTTACATAATTCTTACTTTCGATCCCCTTAGGCTTAGGGTCCGCCCACCTGTATGTTACGATAGTTACGCCCTTATTTGAGGTATTCATTCAAATTATAACGTTTAACTAGAATTTTAAAACAATGTTCTAATTTTATTGCCCACGAAAGTTTGCCTTTTTCATATTTTTCTGATTTCTATTATTGCATTTTATGCATCAACCCTATGGAATGTGAGGCCCCTTCAGGTGCGACGCCCACCCCTTGCTACGCCACTGCTCAGAACAATACGTTAACTTATTCAAGTCACAATTTAACACGTAGTATCTGGAGGATTTAATTATATTTTTTTTTTGCACATCGAGCAGTACAGTCGGACGCATATATATTCCCAGATTTCAATTTAAAAAACGATGAGCTTAGTAGCTCTTTTGCACAGAAATGCATGCAACGTGGCTCGCAGCAAGTTAAGAATACATTCTCTACAATATTATCGGAATGATGCTGATGGATATATTCAGGTGAAACTTCGTTTAAATGCAGTGAAAGTTATATTCGCTAATCCCTCTAAAAACCCAATAAACTGATCCCTTAAAAGTTGAACATTAGTTAAGTAAATCCCGATTGCAAAATTTGCTTAATACCATTTGTAACAAAACGAAAACTCAATTCCTTTGCATACTTCTACATTTGGTTTGCATATACTCTAAACATGTTTCCATGACAACGAGGAAAACTCTCAAATTAAACTGTGAATATGTAGGCAATGCTTGTGTTTCTTCGGATAAACCAGATTTTTCCTAAAAATGTCTGCAATTATGATGGAAATCCCATACTTCAGCATTCGTAAAAGCAATCCAAAATTCTCTACCCATTAAGTACCCTAAACTTCATTAATTCTGTGAGCTGTAAGCTAAAAGACCTTAGGCGCTCGAGTTCAAGCGATTCATTTTGTGCTTTTATTTATTTTATTTCTTTCTCGTATCATTTAACAAAGGTCTTTCCTAGTCTTTTTATTCACAGAAGCTAATCAGAACTGAACATACTGTCTTACGTGGGATTCGAACCACGGGACGTGGTACAATCATTTGAGTGATTATCGTCATCAAATTACAACAGTTTTTTGATTGATTGGGTTTATTTTACTTCGCTATTCTGTCACTTTTGGCTAATCGCGAAGATGAGGATGAGTGATGACATTAATGAAGGGAAACTCGCAAAGAACACCCATGCTGGGATTCGAACCTGGGAGCTCTGGTATCGCAGCGCCCAAGCTAACCACTCCGCCACGGAGATCGGTGCAGCAGTTTGCATGAAAGTAGTGAAATCTGAAGTTATAGGGTCCAATAATGAAACTTCAAAACTGGCTTGGGGTGTTGACATCTGATCAACAAGCGTTTCGATATACAAACGTTTTTAAAAATATGAATGGGGTGAATTTCTTCGGTTATTTTCGTAAGAAGTTAGCTAAATATGTCGAGAATTTAATAGTGAAGGGAGAGTTTTAAGTTGCAGAGTACAGTTTGTGCACTATTTCGCGTAAGAATCAACAATTTGACGGTTAATTTCGCGACTGAACGCCACACGCTTGAATCTACGTACCTCTGTTACGTCATGTATATTCCTCCGTTCCAGCTGATCCCTTGTAGCTACCGAGTCTCCGGCCAATGGCTTTGTAGTTTCATCCCATTGATCTGGCTTGAGATGTGGTCCAGGCAGGCTGTGCGGGCGGGCACAACCGACAACACACCAGCGCACTCTCGCGATCTCGTCCCGCGCTACACTGAAAACCCGTCGGCTCCTGCACGGGCTCGCAGAGAAGCAAATCTGGAAGAGTCGGTCGTTTCCGTTGCACATCGGACAAGCTCGGGTGTCATTTGACCAGAGAAGGTTGTCTAGGGAGAGGGCGTGACCTAATGGGAAGAGGAAAAAACAAGCGAAGGGTGAGGTCACGTGTTTCGAGTGGCGAAAAAATATGATGAGAATTTCGTGCGAGGCAGGACGAAACATGGAAGTGACGTAACGGAAAATGGCTGTTTGTTACGACTGACACTTTCGCATTTCATTAAATTCCCGTCCTACATGCAAGTCTTTCTCCCCTCCCCACATTTATCTTCGCTTTCTTCTTCTCCCTTCCGGCCCCTCTCAAGCGATAACATTATTCGTGCTAAGAGGAAAGCAACAACTGTTCTGATAATGGCCAAGATAGTGCAGCGACATTGAACAGGCAAAAAGGAAGACGGAACGAATTAAAATCACTAGCTTTTGAATTGTTGTTTAATACCACTTTATGCACAAGAGGCTAATCGAGATTGGATCTAGTTTATAGTGGGATCCGAACCACTGTGCAATGTGCCTCCACCGGGTATCGAACCCGAGACCCATTGATTCGACGACGTTACCACTATAAATACGATAAATGCACATCGGGTAGGCCTACTAGCTTTTAGATCGACACAGTATTCGAAACGAAAATACAGTGTGTTTCAAAAAGACTGACTCGATTTTACAACCTTTTTCTTATCTGTGCAACCACGCAACTGGCACTACTTGAACCGCTGTGGTCTAGAGTTTTAAATGACTGCCGCTAGATACCACGGTAACGATGTCGACTCGACCCTTCATAATAGAAATATGTATGATACATCGTAGGAAAGGGTATGAATCAAGAATTCCAGAAATGTAGGATTTATGGGAAGGAAAAAACCGTAGTATTAAGTTTGAGAAACTTCCATTATAAATTAAACATAATGAGCCTAATTTATGTACAGATGTAAGGCTAAATGTCTAATTTGTTGTTACTCTTGTTGGGTTTAGTTATCTTAGCATAAATCATATATTTGCAGTGTGTTTCGCTAAGAGAACCGAACATAACAGACCTAACAACATAGGAACTCGTCGAGTGACATCACAACGCAAGGTTGTCCTCATGTTGTGCGATAAGGAGACAAGTGAAGTCAGTGTCTCCCTTATCGCACAATGCTAGGATTGAATAAAATAAACAAAAGCCATATATTTCCCAAAGAAATTGAAGAAAAACAATTTAAATTAACGAAAAAAGTATAGTTATTAAAAACTAGAAACTTCAATATTTAAAAATAAAATAAAAATCATAAATACGGATGAAAACACGAAATAAAGAAAGTTGAATGCTAGAGGAAATTCTCATGCATATCAACGTTAAAAACTAAAGTTCGACCTGGCAATACTGTGTTTACAACATGGTATTCGATTCGCAGAAAACAGCTATGGTAAGTAATGTAAGAAAGTTTGTTATTTCACAGAACAGGAACATCTAAGTGAAAAATGAACAGTGCCAATTCGAAGCGGGAATTAAGTACTGCGTGAGAACATATTTTCTTTTTACGCTGAAACGGTAAAACACAAGGGTCGATTGTGCAGTATAGCCGATATAGTAGTGCCCAAATAGACGCTAACATTAGTCCTTCACAAGATGGCCTCTATCCAACAAACGTTTTGTGTTCTCCAATTCAGCAAGATATTACACCCTGTGATTTTTCTTGTGGGGATACGTAAAACAACGCCTTTTTGTTGTACCATTACCAATTGACTTGGATGAGCTCAAGGAAATCATGGCTGCAGTAAATTCTGTGGAAGAAGACACTCTCAGACGCGTTTGGAACGAATTCAGCTCTCCTCTTGATGTTGTCCGTGCAGCAGGTGGAGGGAACGTGGAGCATTTATAATATAGTGAGTGAAACTCGAGGACTCACTTAATACTTTGTAATTTGTTTGGTACCTGTAACACATTTTCATTATTAAATATAATTATTTGAAATTGGGTCATTCCTTTTTAAACACGTTTTATTTAGTAAGATAAACTTTAATTAAAGTTTTACAAGGACAATTCGAGATAAGTTTACCCATATGTTGGAAATATTTTTTTTTATGTTACACCTGGTTCCTGTAGGTTTTTATTTATTTTTTATATATTACATCTTGTTTATCGTGGCGAAGGCTTATATATATATTATATAATATATGATATTATATTAAAATATTTGAAGATAACGCACATTATCATTACAGCAAGAAAATGTTAAAATCCCGACTGTCGTGGCGGAAAATAATTCTCCATTCTTCGACTAACAGTAAGGCAGAACATTTTCAGGACGTTAAATGTTCGAAATTTCTCGACACTGTGAAAATCTCGAATTCTACATATTATCTCTCTCCAGGGGTGCCCACAGGGGGGACAATGGTGCGAACACCGCCATATAATTTAGGGAGAGGTGGAAGTTTTGCCCTGAAATAATATAACATTCAACATGTATATATTTTTCTACAATATTTATTGAAAATTTTACATCCTGGCACCATTCGATAAGGCGTGCGGGACTGGGAATAAGAATATATTTCCTTCGTAATTAATTTGGAAGGATTTAGGGGGAACAGATCAAGTAACATGTTCAGTAAAGCTAAAAAAGTGATAGGATACCTATTGTACAGTCATGGAAAAAAGTTCTTCCCCATAAGGCTTTAATAGGAGCAAGTAATGCAGGAGGGTAGGCAACACATATTGCACCCTTCGATGATCGGGTGATTTTGCCTGTCTGAACACCGAGAAATGTGTTCCACGCGAAGGTCAACATGACAAGAAAGCAAAGACGGTCACGTGACTATTGGTTACGTGGAGTGTTGTGCTTCTCCACGTCCCCAGTTCCTGATCCACATTGCAGAAAAAGTAGAGCTGCATGCAATATATGAAAATAGGTTGTTTTCAACTACACGCTTAATTATGATTTTCCCAATTGTAAATGTATCAGACGTGTCTCCCGATTTAGTCGGGACAGTCTTTTACTTTGAATTCCTGTTTGTCATAGGCGTAACTTGACGGGAGCAGAAAGGGCATTTGTAACCCCCCGCCCAAAAAAAAATCAGGTTTCTTAAAGCTGCTAAAACAGGAATTAAATACTATGATTTGACGCGTCCAAAAAAAGTATTATATTGAAAGATTTTTCCCAAATACGTAGATAGCAATTTAATACTTTGAAAGTGTCTCAGATTTGTTTATTGTCACATCTTAGTGTGGCACAGGTCTACTACAAAAGTGGAATTTCGTAACAGAAATATGAACCCACTCCTTTTATTTCGTAGCCGATTTCATCTTGAAACTGAAATTAAGAATATTAGTTAACAATGTCATTGGTAAACAATAAAAAATGTGTTAGACCCAATTCTTTAATACCTTATCATAATCTTTATCGCAAGTTTAAATTTTGTTGTAAGTCCACTTTATGCAAAAAAAAAAAAAAGGTAAAGTTCTCACCTGTGCTTGGCGCTACGCCATGAAGGCGTATAGGGGGTGTGGGGGTAACGCCCCACACTTTCTTGATTCGTTCGTGAGTGGGGGTGATGTGATCAGCATCACGCCGCCCCACACTTTCTTGATTCGTTCGTGAGTGGGAGTGATGTGATCAGCATCACGCCCCTGACCGCCTTTACCCCCAGGTTTTCCCCCAAGTACCCATGTCATTCGACGCTGGGTGGGCGCTGGGGCCGCTTCCAACGTTAGAAAAGTTCCCGGGCTTGAACCGGCCGGGAATCGAACCCGGGGCCTATAGCATGGTAGTCAGACGCGTTACCAACTGAGTCACCGGCACAGATAGACTAATCTGAAGTGCATACAGTTTAAAGTGGGATCCGAACCACTATGTGCGATCACCTGGTATCGTACCCCAGACCCCTTGATTACAAGGCCTTACCACTACGCCATCAGTGAGGCGCACACAATCTTTGTATTTCGACCTTTTTAAACCTATATGTATCATATAAGAGGTTGTTTAACGTTGCTATGCCTCTATGGATTATATTTAGCCAGTATTCGAGCACATAGCGTCAGGTTTCATAGAATATAAGCTTCTCTTCCATGTTTATGGTTTCCTGTCTGCAGTAGAAAAACTGGCAGGTTCCCATAGCTTTTCTTTCAATAGTCTTCCAATGGTTGCATATCATATCACTCAAATTTGATTCATTCGTTTCGAACACAATCCCCGATGGCGCAGTGGGATCGTGGGCGCCTTGTAATTAAGGGATCCCGGGTTCGATACTCGGTGGAGGAACATAGTGGTTCGGATCCCCCTTTAAACTATAGGTCCATTCACGATTAGCCTAACAGGACATAAAGTGGACTTAAGACACCAATCAACCAACCAACACAATCCCGTTATTGTCCAGATTATCGAATCCAGAACCTTCGTCGCGAATAACATAAGCAGGAAGACGATGTGAAATAACCGAACAGAAACAGAACCTAAAACCTACATCGGATAGATTGGATTAATTCGACGATACACCACGGGTTCTGAAATGAAAAAGAATACGAAAGTTGAAGGACCTCTATACGCACCCACTTTTCCTCCATTCAATGGGGAAGATATCCTTCTAGCTGAGAAGCCTTTACGTAGGAGTGCCCTGAGGGAACTTCAAGGCCACGACGATAAAGTGTTGGGACGGGACGGGACCAAAACATACGTCAGATAGCTGTGTTCCTCCTTATTTCGTACGCCATTGATAACTGGAACACGTGACCTCGTCTTTGGTAGAGCAGAAGCCTGCTTGCTTGCCACCACCCTTTAGTTCAGTGACCTTCGCCCGTAGTCAGCAAAAGTGAATGACTCACCATATACTTGTTGTCTGTGAGGCTACACAAGAATAGATATTTCGTTAGTGGCTGTAAGTATTGTTTCATCTGCAGTTATATCAGTTAACCTTTCAATAGTTTCCTTCCTAATGGTTACGTTAGTGATAAACAAGTAAATTAGTTCTCGAGAGTGAACGTTTTATCTATTTGAACGGGGGATTTTTTTACAGCCTGCATGTATTATTTTTTCCTGAAACAAGAAGAAATTCGAAGACGCAAAAAGAGTTGTATAAGAGTAGTTAACAAAAGGAAAAAAGAAGAAGAAAACGAAAATGTAAATGCTGAAATAAATTATGGTAGAGATCGAGTGAATGACATTTTGTCATGGGGCCTCCTCGATGGCGTAGTGATAACGTCGTCGCCTTGTAATCAGTGGATCCCGGGCTTGATACACGGTGTATGCACATAGTGGTTAGTATCCCACTTTAAACTAAAGGTCGAGTCCAGATTAGCATATCTGTGGACCAAACCAAAACTAAGAAAGAAATTGTCACAGTGCAAGAAAATTTCATGTTCAACCAGATACGAAACAAAAGGGAATAATATATTGCAGGTTGGAGTTCACATCTGTAGCATCTAACCAGCACAATTATGAATCGCAACATATCGTATCAGATCCATTTTTATTATACATGTATGATAATATAAGAGAAGTAGAGGAAAGAGAAAACCAAGCGAAACACGAACGCCTTCTCAAGAATTTCAAATCTCGTTACATAAGGAGTCCCGAACAGGCATGACTTTCTTGTTCTTGCTCTTTTATCTGCTTCATTTCATCATAATTCATCGTTATGGTTAACTGCAGGGGAAGAATAATGACAATAATTGCCAATACAAAGCCAATGACAAACAGAACAACTCGATTACGGAGGTGCCAAGAAGAAACGAGACTTGACAGTTTCTCCGTCTCTCGGTTTGTCGAATTGAAAATTGCTCTCCCGTTCTCGGTCTCGATTAGTTAAATATAGAAATCGAAAATGTATGTGAATGAATATACATGTATTTTATATATTCCGGTTTTGTAGGAGATTTCGTGAGAGATTAAATAAGTACTCTTCCATTGTATTTATTAGGGCCTCCCCGATGGCGCAGTGGTAGCGTCGTCGCCTTGTAATCAAGGGGTCCCGGGTTCGATACCTGGTGGAGGCACAAGTGGTTCGGATCCCACTTGAAACTGTAGGTCCAGTCCCGATTAGCCTTACTGTGCATAAAGTGGACTTGAAAAACACCAACTCAACAACCATCGTATTTATTTTTATAATTTTTATTCCCTGTTCGATGATCGCGACGATAAGGACGAATGACCATTACATGAAATTGATGACGAAATAGTCAAACACCCCCGACAAGGACGGTACTCAAACCCGGGAACTTTGGCGACGATATCGAATGTCAATCACTTAATGAGCTTGACCACCGAGCCTGCTTAATGTTGTTTCTGTCAGGTAATTCGTAATAATATCCCACATTCACTATCATTTGCTTCATAATTTATCTTATTGTTGTGATTAACCTGAATTCAAAGAATTAGTTGAAAGGCAAAAATGCAAGATTGAATGTCTCTGATGTTACTTCGTGCCGAATAATATGACGTGGTATTATGATATGAATTTATTAATCATATAATATGCCTATTCATTTCATTGATTGATCCCAATTGAGCACACAAAATATGCTATAATGTCCACTCCATGGAGGAGTGGTTAGCACAGCGCGCTACGATGCCATGGGTCCCTGGTTAGAATCTCGACTTGGGCGTGGGTGTCCTTGGTAAGTGTCCCTTCATCAATTTCATTATAGCATCACTCATCTTCATCGTCGCTATTTGCCAAAAGTGAAAGAATAGCAAATCTAAATAACAAACATCCAATCAAATCGAACATCTCTACCGATTTAATTCTATACGGTACCGAATTCCCACTTTATTACTGCATCTTAAGTCATTTTACAGCATCTCAATTGTTTTCCGATTCGAAAACATTTGGAATGTTGTTTTGTGCAGTTGATTGTGCATTGTTTCGTTGTTTGGATTGTTTAATTAACGTCGCATTAATTAGTTTTAGACCAATCGTGACGGGGGAAGCACACAAAGGAAGCGAAAAAGACAAGGAAGAGACCACGGCTTTCTTTAAAGATAGCATCCCGTGAATACAACTCAAGTGACTGCAGAATATTATGAATAAAATTTATTTCGCTTTTTCCTTTTATTTCTGTTTCAGTTATTTTACTTCGCTTTTCTTCTACCACTCGCGTTACTCGTGTCGGTGAGGAAGAATTATAAACTCGTGAAATGGACGATGGTACAAAAAAATATAAACCTCTCCCACCGTTCGAAACTGTCAGTACAAAATATTGTCTTATTTTTAAAATTTACGGGCAAATGTGGTTTGTCACGTAGTAATTTTTGCTTATCTCTTTCTCAAGGGGTTCCATTGCCTCTCTGATGTCGTAGTGGTAACGTCTTCGCCATGTAATGAAAGGCTTCCGAATTCAATACCAAATAGAGAGGCATTTGGTTCGGATCCCATTTTAATATGTAGGTCCAGTGCATGAACTGGACTTAAACAATTAACGTGTGGCATGTGGTCTGTGATGAGAACCATCATTTCAGCGAACCTTCTTGACAATGACTCTAATATCACTTGAAAGAATAGTATTTCCTTACGTGTAGCTCTTGTCAAGAAACCAGTTCCTGAAATTTTCTTCTGGAGGCATCGTAGCACCCAGCTGTTTGTTGTGGCTGGGGCACGAGTCATGTGACTCATGCTATCAAAGCTCAATCCTTCCCGAGAACTCAGAATCACCAGGCAAACTTAAGCGAATATTTTGTTATTTGGGTTGCATAAACAATAGGCTTTAAGACGTTACGAAATTCTACGTCCCGTGGCCCAGGTATTTTTTTCTAAGACTGTACAGAAAATATGGAGAATTAACCACTTTTAAACAGTTTCCGAAGGAAATGTTTACATTTCAGTGAAACATGCTCCAATCCAACTACATTCAACTGAATATTCCTGAAGAGAAGAGAAGTAAGTATTTATTTATGACATTATGGATTATAACCCATTTTCTCTTCTATGCAGCTTGCTTTCTTCTTTTCTCTTCTTTTTTAAATAATAAAACTTCATACACATAGGTCAGAAGTTTAATTCTGGTACAGTTCCCTCTTCTAAGTGGCGTGTCGTCTACAGGTTGTTGTGGCCAAACTTTGCTCAAACATAGCGACTGCTCATGCTGTTACACGAGTCCTTTGAAAGTTCAAAATTATTACAGTGAGCTAATTATCTAAGCCTTAAAGGATAAATTATTTTCCGTTCGGCAAGTGAAATATATGCTCCCAACTCATACAGCCAAAATCTCCAAGGGATATCCGTAGGATATCCACAATGTCCAGATCAGACCTGTGGATATTATGGATATATATTAGACGTCCATGGGATATCCCGTCCTATATAAGAAGAAAATTTCCCGTCTTGGATATCCACACGAGCTCCTCTCCTGGTCATGCATAGGATTTCCCCTCCTGGACATGAATAGGATCTCCCCTCATGGACATGCAGAGGATCTCCCCTCATGGACATGCAGAGGATCTCCCCTCCTGGATATCCAGAGGATCTCCCGTCCTGGATATCCAGAGGATCTCACGTCCTGGATATCCAGAGGATCTCCCCTCCTGGATATTCAGAGGATCTCTCGTCCTGTAAATCCAGAGGATTTCCACTCCTGGATATGCAGAGGATTTTCCTTCTAGATAAAGTTGGGGGTGGGGTAGCAGGGTGGACTGTAGGCGGGCGTCAAAAATCCATCTAGCCCGGGTAAAAATTTTACCCTGAGCTGCTCCTTCATCTTATATGCTTACGGCATATTCTGTGCCCTCCCAGAAATAAATTCTAGATCACCTATGTATGAAGGCAGTAAGTTACTTGGTGCATAGCTTAATTTGATAAGTGAGGAGTTCACAGCGCCGCCAACGTAACGCTATATCCAGCCCAAACAAAACAGTTACGATTTACTGTTAAAAAGTGACAGACTCAAATTAGCTAAGGCTTATGTGAACTGACTTGGCTATCTGCCAATCGTGGTGGATGTTTCCCCCACACCATGCACGCTGAAATTACATCCACAATCTGCTCTGCTAGTAAAACAAACAAAAAATCGAATTTGCAGGCAAACAAATATCATGCAAATTGCTTTGAGAACAGCCATATAATGTAATAGATGCATGTCTGGTCGTTGAAAGTTGACATTTAATTGCCACGGCTCGGAAAAAAACAAAAACCTTTTAAACCTACGCAATCATATCCACACCTGTCGTGCCACAAATTAGCCTTTACTTTTGGCAGCATATTAATCTTTGCTTGCTGCGAAATGTACTAATGTTCCGCCATGCCAGTGCCATCTATGAGTGGGAGTTATGTGAATGTTAACGCGACTATTTTTGCCCATAAAGAACTGTGCCTTCTTGTGAGGATAGTAGGTATTTAAGATACTATTTTCACTACTAAACAGATTACATTTGGTGAATAGGTTCTAGGTATTATTGATTGATTGATTTCTTCGCATTTCTGCCACTTTGGGCGCACAAGTGTGGACATGATTGCACAGGTTCAGAAGTTTTTTCCGAGGTCTAGCAAATTAAATATCTCAACTTTCAACAACCAAATATGCAGCATTACATTATTAACCCAATTTTAAACTTGATTTCCCAACATTCGGATTTTCACGTTCGCCCTTTCTCCTATAGTTCCTGATATATTGTATAAATAGATGAATGTGTGTGTGTTTCTGTGTGTATATCACCTTCTCGATCAACTTTCAGTTAAACATTACGCGTGTGATTATTTTCTTTGGGAGTATTTGAAAGCAAAAGTCTTCCACCCAACAGCTACGCACCCTCAATGAACTTAAAGATCGGACCCCGGCTCAAATTCCTACACAATCACTGATCGAGTGTGTTGAACGACATGGAGGTCATCACAGTAATATTGTTTTCACATAAATCAAAATGTAAGGATTGTATTTTATTTTGGTATTTCTTCTTCAATGAATAAAGTAGTTGATTTTGTCTTAATTATGTATGTTTTGTTATGTATTATTTTGACTTAAGTGTGGCGAGTTTAAAAATCGCCCGATTCATTGTCGCACCCTGTATCTCTCTTCTTCACAATCGGAAAAATCTGTCCCTTGAATCAATTATTATTTTATTTTGAAAACATCTTTACTGTTTACATAATGCTGAAAATCAGTATTTTTCTTTAATGTTTTAAACAAATCATCTGTATTTGTATATGTTTCAGCTCAGCAAAATTAACACTGCCAGGGGTGTGCAGTCACTTTAAGTAACGAATGATGTTTCATACATAGCAGAGAAAAGAATAGAACGTTACTTCTTAAAGTACAGTGGGATGCATAAGTATTACGAAGCAAATTGTCCACCACCATGTTCATTGTATTTTTTTCACGCAATGAGAGCTTCAAGAATTGACACAAATGAGATATCCTTTGCACTAGCATACGTAAAAAATTCAATCCTTAAAAACAGGTAGGACGTAAGTGAAACTTTATTGAAAATTGTCGTGGACAATTTGCCGAGCAATACTTGTGCAACCCACTTTACAGCTCTAAGAAATATCACCAACCTAAACTTCAGAAAAATCTGTACCTGCGAAGGGCTTCAGAAACAAAAATTACGAAAATATATGCACGAAAATAGAACACGGGGGTTTCTTTCGATGTTGGAAGGATCGCAACTCTGCTTTTTCAGAAAAGTGTTTGAAGCACGTACGTCAGTCAGTCGTTTTCTGTCAGATGAAGAGATATTTTGAGTCAGTTGGCGCTAAGTGTAAACAGCCGTTTTGTGAAAATGCGCTGAAAGAGCCTGGAAGAGACCCAACTTTCATTCATATGTAAATGTTTCTGTAACGCTATTTATACTTTGTAACGACTGTTCTGATTTATCAACGCAGATCTAGGGATAAATTCGGAGATATTATGTTCAAGTAAAGGGTACTAGGGAAGGCTGCCATTTTGTGAACGCATCTTGCATTTCATTTAATCTGAAGCAACGTTGATAGACGTGGAACCGTCGAATAGTTTTGTGTATTCGTGAATATTCGTGAGAGTAGGTCCTTAGGGTGACCATCCGTACTGATTTTCGCAGTACAGTCCTTTTTTGATGGGCTGTCCTGCAGAATGCGAAGCCATGTATAAAATTAAGATATGTCCTTTCTTTCACATATGTCCTGCGAAATGTCCTGATTTCTACTCCGGTCTCCGAAGTCCAAATATTTATTTTCTATTTATATTTTCTTTTGTTTTTTCCATGTCAACAGTTTATGCAGTACATACTTTTCTGTTGTGGTCGGGCTGGAGAGAATGAACATCCGGTTAGAACAATGCGTAGTTACCACGGCAGAGAGCAGGTTGTAGACAGTTGCGAACAAAAGGGTCAGGTGGCGCCGATCTGTCCAGTTGTTGCGGGGTGCGTAGAGTGGATTTCTCGTTCCTGAAGTGCACGTCTCGTATTTCAACACTGTCGGGTGAAAATGCCTCCTAGGAGGAAATGTGCATTTAATTCAGAACTGAAATCTCTTTATCCATTTCTTAAGAGAGGCAAAAGCGATAGTGATGTTCACTGTGAAAAATGTTGAGGTCAGTTTTCAATTGCAAACAGTGGAAGGTCTGAAATAACACATCTGCAAACGGCAAAACACAAATCTGCCGACGCTGCTGCTGCATCTAGTGCTACTCTTTCTACATTTTCTCGAAACAAGAATTTTGGGCCTAAAGAACAAAAATTGGCAGCAGCAGAAGCGTGTTTTGTATTTCATACAGTGCAACATAATTAATCGTTTCGTTCTACAGACTGTAGTTCGAAACTTGTTAAGAAGTGCTTCGAACCACAATATCCTTGTGCAAGAACAAAATGTGAAGCGATCGTGACAAATGTGATAAGCCCCTATGCAATTGCAGAGCTTCGGAAAGAGTTGGATCAGGTAAATTACATTACAGTTTACACAGATTCGTCGAACCATAAAGCTACGAAATTGTTTCCATTGTTGGTGCGCTACTTCCTTCCTTTGAGCGGAGTGCACGTTAAAGTTCTGGATTTTCAAGATCAGTTTGGTGAAAAGTCCGATATTGTGTCTTCGTATATCCTGAAGATATTAAATGAATACAACATTGAAACTAAAGTTGTTGGATTATGTGCTGACAACACCAACTGCAACTTTGGAGGAGCAGCAAGAAAAGATAAAAAAAAAATGTTTACAGTATTGTTCAGGAATGCTTAAACAAACCAATTGTAGGTGTAGGTTGTTCTGCACATATATTGAATAATTATTGTGTACAAACTGCGATGGACTGTTTACCGATTTGCATAGAAAGTGTGGTGCACTGATAGAAGGTTCTGCATTGATTGCAGAACTTAAACAAAAATTAGTTGGCAGATATAAAGTACATTTAGCAGGAGTATCCTCTATTCTAGGGGCAGTAAATTTTATTACAACGGTAATTAATATACGAACTATAGGAATATCCATAGAACGGGTACCATTATTTGTATGATCAGTAGTAATCACCGCAGTTCTACTATTGTTATCACTACCAGTTCTAGCAGGAGCAATTACTATACTATTAACAGATCGAAATTTAAATACCTCATTTTTTGATCCATCCGGTGGTGGAGACCCAATTTTATATCAACACCTATTCTGATTCTTTGGACACCCAGAAGTATATATTCTAATTTTACCAGGATTTGGAATAATTTCACATATTGTAACTCAAGAAAGAGGTAAAAAAGAAACATTTGGAGTTCTTGGAATAATTTACGCAATAATAGCAATTGGATTTCTAGGATTTATTGTATGGGCACATCATATATTTATTGTGGGAATAGACGTTGATACACGAGCATATTTTACTGCAGTTACAATAATTATTGCTGTACCAACAGGAATTAAGGTATTTAGATGAATTGCAACACTACATGGAACACAAATTAATTATTCTCCATCAATATTATGAGCATTGGGATTTATTTTCTTATTTACAATAGGGGGATTAACAGGAGTAGTATTAGCAAATTCATCATTAGATATTGTACTACATGACACATACTATGTTGTAGCACATTTTCATTATGTACTATCTATAGGAGCAGTATTTGCTATTATAGCAGGACTAGTACATTGATTTCCACTATTTACAGGAGTAATAATAAACCCAGATTGATTAAAAATTCAATTCATCTCCATATTTATTGGAGTCAACTTAACATTCTTTCCACAACATTTTTTAGGATTAAGAGGAATACCGCGACGATATTCGGATTATCCAGACGCATATACAATATGAAATATTGTTTCAAGATTAGGATCAATCTTATCATTTACAGCAGTAATTATTATAATTTTTATTACCTGAGAAGGTATAACAAGCGCCCGACCAACATTATTTAATCTACAACAAGCATCATCAATTGAATGATATCAAATATCACCTCCTTCTGAACATACATATTCAGAACTTCCAATACTACTTACTAACAACTAATTTTTAAGGTGGCAGAGAAGTGCATTGAATTTAAGCTTCAAATATAAGGGATACCCCTTACTTAAAAGTGGCAACTTGAAATCAAATAGGATTACAAGATAGATCCTCCCCACTAATAGAACAAATAATATTTTTCCATGACCACACAATATTAATTTTAATTATAATTACAGTATTAGTAGGATACTTAATAGCATCATTATTTAATAATAAATTAACAAACCGAATACTTTTAGAAGGACAAACGTTGGAAACAATATGAACAATTATACCAGCAATTACCTTAGTTTTTATTGCCCTACCCTCTCTACGTTTATTATATTTGTTAGATGAAATTAATCAACCTTCCTTAACTCTTAAAACTATTGGACATCAATGATACTGAAGTTATGAATACTCAGATTTTATAAAGGCAGAATTTGATTCATATATAGCTCCAACAAATGAAATAACTATAGACTCGTTTCGATTATTAGATGTAGACAATCGAACAGTACTACCAATTAATATAGATATTCAAGTACTAACTACATCTGCAGATGTATTACATTCATGAGCCATACCATCTATAGGAATTAAAATAGATGCCACTCCAGGACGACTTAACCAGGCAGGAGTAAATATTAGTCGAATTGGTCTATTCTTTGGACAATGTTCAGAAATTTGTGGTTCTAATCATAGATTTATACCAATTATTGTTGAAACTACAACTCACAAATCTTTTATTAATTGATTAATGAAAATTATACAAGAATCATTAGATGACTGAAAAGTAAGTAATGGTCTCTTAAACCACAAAATAGTAATATAACAACTATTTCTAATGAAAAGAGTTAGTTAATACATAACATAGGAATGTCAAACCTAAATTATCTTTATAGATACTTTTTTATCCCACAAATATACCCCTTAAACTGAATTATTTTATTTATAATATTTATATTAATTTATTTTCTATTTATAATTATTAACTACTATAATTATAATGAATTATTAAATAGTAATAATTTTAAAATAGAAAATAAACCAAAAATTAAATACTGAAAATGATAACAAGATTATTCTCATCATTTGACCCAACATCATCAATTATAAATATATCACTAAATTGAATAAGAACATTCTTGGGGTTATTAATAATTCCAGCCCCATTTTGATTAATACAATCACGGACCTCTATATTATATAATATAATAATAATAAAGCTACACGAAGAATTTAAAACATTTTTAGGGATAATTAGTCACCAAGGAAGAACCCTAATATTCATTAGTATATTTTCAATAATTTTATTTAATAACTCAATAGGATTACTCCCATATGTATTCATTCACTAGATCAAGTCACTTAATCTTTACCCTAACCCTAGCTCTACCAATATGATTATCATTTATATTATTTGGGTGAATTAACAATACAAAACATATATTAGCACACCTAGTACTGGAAGGTGTACCAGCACTATTAATACCAATTATAGTAGGTATTGAAATAATTAGAAATTTAATTCGTCCAATAACTTTATCAGTCCGATTAGCAGCAAACATAATAGTGGGACACTTAATAATATCAATAATTGGAAATACAGGAACAATATTAGAAATTATTGGACTTTCAATATTAATTTTAGCACAAATCATATTAATTGTTATAGAAACAGCCGTAGCATTTATCCAATCTTACGTATTTGCTTTATTAATTGCTATTTATTCTAGAGAATCAAAATAACTAATGTCAACAAACCAAAACCACCCATATCACTTAGTAGACCAAAGCCCAAGACCAGCAACAGGAGCCATTAGAGCAATAATATTAACAACAGGCATAATTAGATGATTTCACCAACAAAATATAGTACTATTATCAATAGGAATAACAACTATACTCCTTACAATAATTCAATGATGACGAGATATGTCACGAGAAGGAACATATCAAGGATTACATACAAATCAAGTCATAATAGGACTACGATGAGGTATAATTCTATTTATTATTTCAGAAGTATTATTTTTTGTATCATTCTTTTGAGCATTTTTCCATAGAAGTTTATCCCCAACAATTGAACTAGGTATACTATGACCACCAAGGGGGATTACTCCATTTAATCCAATACAAGTACCTTTATTAAATACAGCAATTCTTCTAGCCTCAGGAGTAACAGTAACATGAGCCCATCATGGATTACTAGAAAAAAACCACTCACACACAACGCAAGCACGTATATTAACATTAATATTAGGAATATATTTTACTATTCTTCAAGCATATGAATATTATGAATCCCCATTTACTATTGCTGATGCAGTAGCCTTTTTTGCCTCTTATAGTGCAGTCGAAACTGAAAAGTCTGGAGGAAAATGGGTTTGTTTGTATGTCAAGTTTTAAGGAACATGTGCGTTCATTTTATTCAACTTGTATTGAATATATTAAGTACTGGTCCTCTCCCTTTTCTGAAATGACTGTGTTGGATTGGGTAAAACTGGATTCGATGATCGAATTGGACAGGGTGCAAAATAGCGTACAATTTTTCAACAAATGGTCAGGAAAGCAACTTAATGATTCTGATCTCTTTGATGAAATTTCAAATGTAAGAGCGTATGCTACTCTTGAAAAACTGAAAGCATGGTATACTGCTCAAATGAGAGTAGATTTAAGATGGGTTGAGATATTCAAATATTTTCAGGAAAAATGTATTTCCTTTTATCAGGTATTTGATATTGTAGAGTTCAGTTTGTGCCTTCCGGCCACAAATGCACCAACTGAGAGAGTTTTCTCATTAATGAATAACATGTGGACTGCTGAGAAATCTCAATTGAAAACTGAAACTCTGAAACACCTAATAATAACTAAATATAATTTCAGTTGTACCTGTAGTGAATTCCATGATATGGTTATGGAAAATACAAAGTTATTACATGCTATTCACTCGAAGCAAAAGTACAGAACCATTAAGGATGATACTTAAATATTGGTACATTTGATTATGAAATATTTGTTAATTTGAAGTTATTGGAATTGTTTTAAAGACTTAAAGTGTAAGTGACATGTTCTCAACAAAATTTTGCTCACAACTGTAGTTTGTTTAATATGTCAAATTTTAAATACATTTAGTTTTCATTTTTGTTTTATGCCACTCCTATACTTTGGGGATTCATCAAATAAAAGAATAATTATTTTTAAAACTTTTGTCCTTTATGACTTTCCATTTTTGAAGAAAGTTTGTCATGGTATGTGTGTGTACTGTTTTTTGCTGGTAAGGATCTGGTCACCCTAGAGTAGGTTGATGTCACAAACTTCTACGAAACGACAGATCAAGTAATGTTTCCAAGGATATTGGAAGGAAATTGATGAATGACAGAAAAATGAAGGCATAAAACCTGGGCTCAAAATGGACGGCGTTCCAGTTCGTGAATATCTGGAACCTTCCCGTTCCGTCTCGTCAGAAACGGCAACGGACCGTTCTGTTTCAATTATTTCTCTCTTTTTATATTTCACTACATTTCTGTTTTCAGTTCGAACTAAATTGTACATACACTTTAATAGTACGTACTATAGAAGTGGTTCTTAAACTTTTTCTCATTGTACCCTTTAGTCATAACTAAACGATTGATTGATTGATTGATTGATTGATTGATTTGTTGTTTTAAGTCCACTTTATGCACAGTAAGGCTAATTGGGACTGGACCTACAGTTTAAAGTGGGATCCGAACCACTATGTGCCTCCAGCGGGTATCGAACCCGGGACCCCTTGATTACAAGGCGACGACGCTACCACTGCGCCATCGGGGAGGCCTCATAATTAAACGTTTAATGTACCTCCACCATAGGTTTTCTCTGAATAGTGGGTTCTGGGGAATTTTTTTTCGTTCTGATTGGTGGGGCATTTTTGATAACCTAAGTTGGAGACATGTATGTGCAATAGAAAAAAATGGTATTCGGGCTGTACGTGGAAAGATGGTAAACAAATAAACATTAGAATCCTACATTGATTATTTTATTGGGTCTGCCTACGTTTACAATTTTTCAAGATTAGTTACAAAAAAAGGTGAAATACACGTATCCTAAGAAGTACATAAAAAGCTTTAATTATCATAATTTTTTCCAGAGTTATTGAAGAAAATAATTAACAACAATAAGTTTGTAAACAAACTGTCAAGCACAATTTTGGAGTTTTTATGGTAAATCCTCAGTTTCTAGTGAGAACGATGTGTCTGCATAGCCTGGCACAGTTTCTTGATGTCTTTTTGTGCACCTGAAACTTTCAAGCTCAGATTCGGCTTCTTATTTAGTCTACTTCGGTGTTGTTTTTTTTAACCCGTTCAGGTACACAAGTAAACTGTAATTGATATTTATGATATGTATTACTTTTTGTATACCTTTTGGAGTAATTTGGACAATTAAACTAAAATTTTTCACAAAAATGTATATTAAATTTGAAATAATTGTTGGGACATATTTGTCCCTATGTACGTTAAAGGTAACAAATAACAAAATATATGCGAAATTAAGCAACACCTTGATACAAAATTATTTTTCACTTCAGAATGCAATATTATACAGGGTGGGCCAAAAGTCAGGTGACAGCATTGTCATAGGAAAGGCTGGTGTGTTGGAGGTCCACTTTGGCTACATATGATGTTTGGGGGGAGGGGCAAACCCAAGGACACATGTGACCACCCCGGGTGCCATCTTGGAATCCGCCATTGAACGCAACTTAGGTTTCTTAAATGGAACCATAGGCATGTGGCATATCATTTCCAATTGTTTTTGTCGTCAGGAGTTCAATGCCACAAACAGTTTTGTCCTATCGTGAACCTTTTCCTAAATATGGCCTGTTTTATCTTTGCAGGTATCACCGACTGAATGATGGTGCTGACGACCGAAGAACGTGTGGAGATCATCCTCATGTGTGGAAATCGGAGCTCGCGTGTGGTGGCTGCAGAGTTTAATGCATTACACCGCGATAGGGAGCCCATTTCCCACAATGGTGTGGCCAAACTCATCAGCAGATTCCGAGAGACCGGATCTGTGGCCGATAAAGCACGCAGTGGTCGCCCGAAAACGTCAACAGATGAGGCAACCACTGTCGCTGTCCTCGCATCCTTATCCAAAAGCCCCCAACGTAGCACCAGACGTATAGCCCTTGAATCTGGAGTTAGCCGAACGTCCATACGGAGGATACTTGCCGTTAACAAGTGGCACCCATACAAAATTCAGATGCATCAGCATCTGACACAGGGCGATCCTGATCGTCGGGTACAGTTTGCCGAATGGGCGACGGAGGAACTGGAGACCAACCCGGATCTCCCCTTGCAAGTGTTGTTCTCCGATGGGGCACTTTTTTACGTAAACGGAGAAGTGAACAAACAAAACTACCGTTACTGGAGTGACAACAACCCACACTGGATTGATGCATCGCTGATCGTTGGTTCCGAGAAGGTTATGGTATGGTGTGGTATTTTTGGCACGATGAACATTGGCCCATTTTACATCTTCGGCACGCTGAACTACCAACGACTGTTGGATGAGGAGATTTTTCCGTCGGTTTTGTCGGAGTACGGTTCATACCCAACGTTCTTCCAGCAGGATGGAGCTCCTCCCCACTACGGACATTGTGTACTGGACTACCTGGACCAGCAGTTCCCTGGGAAGTGGATTGGGCGTCGGGGACGGTCACTGGACCTCACGGCTCTCGACTTCTACGAGTACCTGTGGGCCCGCCACAAGGCCATGGTTTACGTCGTGAAAATCCAGAATTTACAGCATCTGGTGCAGCGGATTGTGAATGCCTGTGCTGCTGTGCGTCCAGAGACATTGCTGGCTGTGCATGAGGACTGGAAGAGGCGTGTGGCACAAACCATTGTGCAGGAGGGTGGTCATTTCAAGCATGTGTTGTGAGGAGACGCAAAGAAGGAAAGCAAGCCATAATTAGGAAAAGGTTCACGATAGGACAAAACGGTTTGCGGCATTGAACTCCTGACGAAAAAACAATTGGAAATCATATGTCACATGCCTATGTTTCCATTTAAGAAACCTAAGTTGCATTCAAGATGGCGGATTCCGAGATGGCGCCCGGGGTGGTCACATGTGTCCTTGGGTTGGCCCCACCCCTCAAACATCACACGTGGCCAAAGTGGATCTCCAACACACCAGCCTTTCCTATGACAATGCTGTCACCTGACTTTTGGCCCAACCTGTATATCAAATTATTAGGAAACTCACGAACATTGTATATTATGCATGAAATTCTGGAAACACTTGCGATCTCACACAACATACATATACATTACATATTGAGCACATGTTATTCGTAAGATTTTCTAGTTTCTTTTATCACAATTCACACAGCGTTTCCATTTTTGTACTTTTATCATGTAATGCTCTGGAGGTTTAGGAGGATATTGACTCTCAAGCCTCTTTTTGGTACTTACTGTCATTGGCAATGATCTCTTTCTGTTCGAATACTGTCCAATCAACTCTCGAGCAATGCTTTGGCGAAACTCTAGGGAAGTCATTGACTTCCCTGATTCTGTGCACACACTTTTGAAAAGCTTGCTATACACTATATAAGAATTATTAATTCCAATATCAATCAAAAAGTGACCTGAAGTAGTACTTAATTTTTACCTTACGGTCAACTTCATAAGTAACTTTTTTTCTGATCCACACCTCCCATACACTCATTGTACTTTCTGACCATCAAAGGGCAAGGAACATTTATTTTCTCAGAATTACCTTGAATGCGTCTTTTTACATTTATTATTGGGATTGGTGATATGAAATTAGATAAAAGATACACTGGCCTATTTTCCATCCACTTGATGCAAGACATACCATTAGTGTTCACTGCATAAATATCCCTTCTCTTCATTTCTTTGTCCGTTGGGAAGTTTTTTGGCATGTTTTTTCTGTTTGTGCGTACAGTACCATAAGCTTTTATGTTCTCTTCTGCTAGAATGTACTGTAGAACAGGCGAATTAAAAACGTTGTCCATATAAATTTCACAATCAAGACCACAAATGGATTTTGTTAACTGCAGTATCACACTCTCTCCAAGACCCACTTCTGCATGACTTGCCCCTTTCTTCCCTGTGTATAGGTCAAATTCACACCTGCACCTCCTTTTGAAACCCCACTTTATAGGTTTGTTCTTTATGTACTGTTTCATAATGTTATGTCAGTAGTTGAAATAATAGTTAAGCTCACTCGCTATTTAATATTCGCAATTCATTTGCACGTACTTATAACTAATTTGCACGGGTTTTAATTAATTTGCGCGTACTTAGAATTCATTTGCATGTACTTAGAATACTTTACATTTATGTATTTGCATGTTTATAACTTTTTATGAATATATAATTATTTATTTTATGAAAAATATGTATATAGAAGGTAATTAGAGGTACTAAACGCTATGCATATGTTTTCATATTCATTACTACAAAGTATGTAATGTATGAAACTATAATAATTAATGTTTATAGTATTGAAAATAAGTTTTCTATGGTTTATGAACTGCTATGAACGGAGGTAATGGGTGTAGGTACAGGTTCAATTACGATTGGGGACGGTCCCGGTGCTCGAACCCGCGATATGTAATATTATTAATTAGTACTATGTAATAATGTATGTTATTATGGTATGAAAGACGATGATCTCAGACGCCAGACAGGAGACTGTGAACTCCGCAGGTAGAGGAGAAAGGAATTTGGGGGAAGAGCGGTCAAGGTCAAATGACGTCAGAACGTCAGAACAAAGGAAGAAGCTGATTCACCAATCAGAGAACGCGCCGGTAGATTTTCAGAACCGGTTTTTTCAAGGTTAACCAGTACGCAAGAACAGGGGAAAGCTATGCAATACTGTAGGGCAGGGGAGGTATTCAACCAGACAACAAAGGATGTCTGAGAATGCGCAGCAAGGGTCAAATCTCTGAAGCTATGCGGTTTCCGCCGCCAATTAATATTCCGCTCAGGTTTGCCTCCAAGGCACAGGACGCTTTAGCGCAGGTTTTTTTTATCTGTACTATGAAGAAGGGAGAGCTATTAGGGACGGGGCCTACAGTTTTCACCATTTTCTTTTATCACGGGGTAACGAACCTAGGACCCTTTGATTATTGATTTAGGTAGTAAATGTATGTTACTGTGTGCTATTTAACTTAATTTTGAGTTTATTTTTTACCAAACTTTGACTTTATGTCAAACATTTTCACAGCTTATCCTTATTTTTACCAAAATAACACTATTTGTACTATTCAGGCAACACTTTTATTAAATTTTGGACTCACAAAGACATTTTTTTCAACGTTTAACTTATTATTTTACAACTTTATATTAATTTTTTACCAAAATAACACTATTTGTACTATTCAAGCAACATTTTTTATTAAATTTTGGACTCACAGACATTTTTTCTACGTTTAACTTATTATTTTACAACTTTATATTAATTTTTTTACCAAAATAGCACTATTTGTACTAATCAGGCAACATTTTTTATTAAATTTTGCACTCACAGACATTTTTCAACTTTTAACTTATTATTTTACAACTTTATGTTAATTTTTTACCAAAATAACACTATTTGTACTATTCAAGCAACATTTTTTATTAAATGTTGGACTCGCAAAGACATTTTTTCAACTTTTAACTTATTATTTTACAATTTTATGTTAATTTTTGTTACCAAAATAACACTATTTGTACTATTCAGGCAACATTTTTTATTAAATTTTGCACTCACAAAGACATTTTTCAACTTTTAACTTATTATTTTACAACTTTATGTTAATTTTTTACCAAAATAACACTATTTGTACTATTCAAGCAACATTTTTTATTAAATTTTGCACTCACAAAAAACATTTTTTAAATTTTTAACTTATTATTTTACAATTTAATGTTAATTTTTTACCAAAATAACACTATTTGTACTATTCAGGCAACATTTTTTATTAAATTTTGGACTCGCAAAGACATTTTTTCAACTTTTAACTTATTATTTTACAAGTTTAGGCTTATTTTTACCAAAATAACACTATTTGTACTATTCAGGCAACATTTTTTATTAAATTTTGCACTCACAAAAAACATTTTTCAATTTTTTAACTTATTATTTTACAACTTTATGTTAATTTTTACCAAAATAACACTATTTGTACTATTCAGGCAACATTTTTTATTAAATTTTGTATTTACAAAGAGATTTTTTTACAACTTTTTAACTTATTATTTACAAGTTTATACCTATTTTTAACCTAAATAACACTATTTATACTATTAAGGAAAGACTTTTAGTTATATTTTCGACACACAAAGTGTGTGTTCTCAACTTCTATCTGTTTATTTCACAAGTTTAGGCTTATTATTACCAAAATAATACAATTCAATCTGTTCAGGAAAGACTTTTAGTCGCATTTTCGACACACAAAGTGTGTGTTCTCAACTTCTATCTGTTTATTAGGCTTATTATTACTCAAATAACATTATTTATACTATTCAGGCAACATTTTTTTATTAAATTTTGGACTCAGAAAGATATTTTTACAACTTTTTAACTTATTATTTTACAAGTTTATACCTATTTTTAACCTAAATAACACTATTTACACTATTCAGGAAAGATTTTTAGTTACATTTTCGGCACACAAAGTGTGTGTTCTCTACTTTTATTTGTTTATTTCTCAAGTTTAGCCTAATATTTACTCAAATAGCACGATTTGATCGTGTCTTTTATTACATTTTGGACACACACACACACACACACAGAGAGAGAGAGAGAGAGAGAGAGAGAGAGAGAGAGAGAGAGAGAGATTTCCAACTTTACAGGATTATTCTCCAAGTTTACTCAAATAACACAATTTAAATGTGTTGTGAATTAGATTTTGTACACACGACATGTGTTTTGTCAACTTTAACCCTTTCATTTTTAAGTTTATTTTACCAAAGTAAGACGGCTTAGTCTATTCAAGAAAGTTTTCAATTATATTTTGGATGCAAAAGTATATTTTGTCAACTTCTACCCTTTTATTTTACAAGTTTATGCTTATTTTTACTCAAATAACACAATTTCATCTATTTAGGCAACATTTTGTTTCTTATATTTTACTCACAAAGACATTTTTTTTCAATTTTTAATGTATTATTTCACAAGTTTATGTAATTTTTTATTCTAATAACACAATTTTAACTATTCAGGCAACATTTTTTATTGCGATTTGGATTTACAAAGAGATTTTTTTTAAATTTTTGTATTAAATTTTCTATTTATTGTATTTCACATTCACTAATTTTTAAAGTTTTACTTTTTATTTTTATCTAAAAACTAAAGAAAAAAGTATTTTTAACTAAAAGTTATTTTATAGTTTTCGGTTTTCAGATTTCCACAATGCTATTTTTGGTTCTGTATTTCTATATTAGGATATTACAGTTCTAAGGTGTGTATAATATTTCAAAGTATTTTCAGGGTGTATTTGTTAATGCATTTGGATGATAACTATTAGGTTTTTGGACAAACTAATGTTAAGAATATTTCAACCAATCAGAAAACGCGTCGGTTTTATTTCAACCAATCAGAGAAGGCGTCAGTTTGCTTATGAGGTATAAAAACTGCGTAAAAGCAAGCAGAAGCTATTTTGAGAAGTATTTCTGAAGCATTGCGTCAGAGAAGACATCAAGTTGTGATTATTGTCTGAGATTTGAAGACAAAGAACTCAAAAGAAGCTATAATTAAGGTAAGTGAATTGTTACATATATGTATGGTGCTTTTAAATAATGCGTAAATGCAAATATTGAAACGAAGAAAACGTCAATGCAAACCAAAAAGAATATGCGTAATGTGAACAAGTACTACAACTATTTTTCTATTTTTCAGGTGCTTCTAATTTTGTATGTGTGACTGAAAGGGACCATTAGTAAAAGATGGCGTCTTCAACCTCCACAAACAAGGCTAACCACACTGCGGTGAGTACCTCGCAAGAGATTTTACCACTGGAATGTATATTCTCCACTAGTTTTTGAAATAATATATAAATCCAGAAAACAAAGAAACGAAAAAAGTAAATACAGAAATGAATATGCGTAATATAAACAAGTACTACAACTATGTTTCTATTTTTCAGGTGTTCTTATTTGTGTACCTGTGAGTGGAAGGATCTATTACTGGAAATAACGCCAACAAAGTAACCAACAAGGACATGAGTCAAATAATTGCATCATGTCCATGTTTTTCCAATTATATCTATAAGGACTGTGTGTTGGAGACTTTGAAGAGGTATACACCTGGCAAGTATATTATATGCTGGGGATGTTATTCTAATCAAGGCAACCAATTAGCCCACTATTGTGTAGTTAACCATTTCTACGAGTGTGAGTGCGTATGCTGTAAAGATGAAGATTTACTCTCTGAACGTTATTTTATTTGCCAAGGAGAACGCTGTTTGAATAAATGCCAACGATGTTTTAAGTGGATGTGCGAGAGAATCCAGTATTATTTACAGGACTTGGATAACACAAAACATATTTTTGATTTTTATATTACTAACCATGAGGATGTTGCGGATGCTTTGACGGCACACGAGGTACAGACAGAATACAAAGCTTTTTATAGTGTATTATGTGAAATTTCAAACAATATCGAACTAGTGAAAACTCTTATAGATCCTATACGCTCAGCAGAGCTTACTTATGGTAGCACAGGATTTTTGTGAGAGTTGAATAGAGACTGACTAATAACACCGAAAATGGTGCAATACATTATTGATGTACAAGGATTTATTTATAACAGAAAATTTATATTGCGTGAGATTTGTGTGAGTTCTACAAATTTGGACACTGTGTATTATGCGCTTGTGAGTGTTCCCGATTATTTCAAAGAGAACAAAGAATCGCGCTGGGTTAAAGACAATCTCCATGCATTAATGTATGATATTCCTTGTGGATGTGAAATATACTATGTCCGGAGGGCAGTTAGGAACTTGAACTGTCAAGGTGGTACATTTTTCTGCAAAGGAAAATCCAAAATTATCAAAGATTTGTTTAATATTGATAACATTGTTGATTTACAAACTGTAAACTGTCCATCCCTTAAGAATTTGTATATGTTTCAAGGAGGATTGTGCAAGTATCATTCTGATACTTCTCCCCCAGCTGAACAAGGTTGCGCATTCAGAAATGTTCAAAGACTTGTATGTTGGTACAATAATAAAAATATTAATGTGTAATGTATTTAGTGCAAATAATAAAGATTTGTGAAAAAGAAATGTTTTCTATGTTGTTATTTAGTTTTAAAGCCTTTATTCAAGGTATTTTCAAGTATTACTGGTTTTTTGGCTGCATCAACACATGGGTTATTTCTATTTGGTTTATTATACGAGGCTACAATCACTATATGTCTATGAGGACTAAAATCCACTGATTGAACCTTAAAGCTTAGGTTTACTATGTATATTGATTAAACACAGGACAACACGAATCTTACAGAGGATTGTAGGAGGCATAGGCCCACACACCAGCGCCTTATTAGCTTGCAAGAACAACTTGTATGTTGAATTGTGACTGTTTAGCAATAATATTTATAAAGTTTAAATCATTTTCATTAGATTATATATATATATTTTGGATTCAAATAAAACACTCAAGTTAAGTTTTTTAAGTTTATTTTTATTTAATATACAAATATAGAATATATCAAATTTACATATATGAAAAGTACTCTACCAAAGAGCAAAAGTCACATAGGGATTACGATTTAGCCGATGCTGAAATTCTTCCATGAGGGATTTGTAGTAAGAGAGAAATTTTTGCCACTGTTTAAAGTTGAGGGTGACTCCACCAGAGATGCTGGTGATTTCCACTTTTATATTTTCTCCACTGCCCTCGAAGGTGAAGTAAGGTTCTCCTATAATGTCTATAGATCTGAATCTGTCTTTTTGTGTGGGGAATCTGTTTTTGTAAGTGTCGAAGATCACATCTGATTTGTAGACGCATGATGGGTACTCTTCTTTATTTAGGACAATGTATTTTTTTCATGTTTCAAAATCAATTCAGTGTCTGCGAAAGTACCTCGAATAATGATATCCATGTTGGCATCGATGATGAATCTGGTTTCTGGTTTTATGTTGTTCATTTGGTGTGTGCCTCTGATAGACTGCATTTTGGTTTGGTATCAATAAAAAGTTTTAAAAATATGCAACTAGTGCTACAAAAGGAACGGAAATTATCGACAATTTCTGGATTATAACTAAAATTCAGTTTGCCTTTTACATATCCAATATTTACATACCAACACTAACTAGACTTCGATTTATATAAATGTAGCAGGAACTATATTTCTGAGAATCAAACTATATTAGGATTATATGTTAAACTTATACAAAACCAGATTATTCTATGTAAGTATATTTATATTGACTGGATTATTTAACAGATCAAACAGAAAGAAGGCAAATTCCACTAAACGTAGGTGATTGCATGAAAATAACTAGGTCAAGGAGTGACCAACAGTGAGCTGAGGTTATATATAGAGGGTCGCTCTTCATAATTCTTACCTTCGCTGGATCGGCGAAGGAACGCACTTGTGGGCGGTAGAACCTGAATGGGCTCCACCAAGACATCGGAGACTCGAAGCAGATGTCTTGGTGGATGAACCCAAGTAGGGTCATAGGCGCTAGGGTCAATTTGGTTATTTCTTCTTGTATGAGGAACCAATTTGGCCAACTCCCCACATTAACTTACATTGCTTATAACTAATTAAATTTGAAGAAAAATTATAATCTCTTAGACTGTAAACATATTTTATATTTAGGCTGCACAAGATCCAATGATAAAATTAAAAAATGGTAATCACCCAGACAGGGACTCGAACCCTGGACAGATAGGTTAAAACCCATCTGAGCACAAGGTACACTTAACAAGTTACACTATATCCATTTCAGGACATATAATACTAAAACTTTGCTAGTAGTTGATGAGATGACAGTAAATTTGAGAGTTTTAGCATTATTTGTCCTGAAATGGATATAAGTGTAACTTGTTAAGTGTACCTTGTGCTCAGATGGGTTTTAACCTATCTGTCCAGGGTTCGAGTCCCTGTCTGGGTGATTACCATTTTTTAATTTTATCATTGGATCTTGTGCAGCCTAAATATAAAATATGTTTACAGTCTAAGAGATTATAATTTTTCTTCAAATTTAATTAGTTATAAGCAATGTAAGTTAATGTGGGGAGTTGGCCAAATTGGTTCCTCATACAAGAAGAAATAACCAAATTGACCCTAGCGCCTATGACCCTACTTGGGTTCATCCACCAAGACATCTGCTTCGAGTCTCCGATGTCTTGGTGGAGCCCATTCAGGTTCTACCGCCCACAAGTGCGTTCCTTCGCCGATCCAGCGAAGGTAAGAATTATGAAGAGCGACCCTCTATATATAACCTCAGCTCACTGTTGGTCACTCCTTGACCTAGTTATTTTCATGCAATCACCTACGTTTAGTGGAATTTGCCTTCTTTCTGTTTGATCTGTTAAATAATCCAGTCAATATAAATATACTTACATAGAATAATCTGGTTTTGTATAAGTTTAACATATAATCCTAATATAGTTTGATTCTCAGAAATATAGTTCCTGCTACATTTATATAAATCGAAGTCTAGTTAGTGTTGGTATGTAAATATTGGATATGTAAAAGGCAAACTGAATTTTAGTTATAATCCAGAAATTGTCGATAATTTCCGTTCCTTTTGTAGCACTAGTTGCATATTTTTAAAACTTTTTATTGATACCAAACCAAAATGCAGTCTATCAGAGGCACACACCAAATGAACAACATAAAACCAGAAACCAGATTCATCATCGATGCCAACATGGATATCATTATTCGAGGTACTTTCGCAGACACTGAATTGATTTTGAAACATGAAAAAAATACATTGTCCTAAATAAAGAAGAGTACCCATCATGCGTCTACAAATCAGATGTGATCTTCGACACTTACAAAAACAGATTCCCCACACAAAAAGACAGATTCAGATCTATAGACATTATAGGAGAACCTTACTTCACCTTCGAGGGCAGTGGAGAAAATATAAAAGTGGAAATCACCAGCATCTCTGGTGGAGTCACCCTCAACTTTAAACAGTGGCAAAAATTTCTCTCTTACTACAAATCCCTCATGGAAGAATTTCAGCATCGGCTAAATCGTAATCCCTATGTGACTTTTGCTCTTTGGTAGAGTACTTTTCATATATGTAAATTTGATATATTCTATATTTGTATATTAAATAAAAATAAACTTAAAAAACTTAACTTGAGTGTTTTATTTGAATCCAAAATATATATATATAATCTAATGAAAATGATTTAAACTTTATAAATATTATTGCTAAACAGTCACAATTCAACATACAAGTTGTTCTTGCAAGCTAATAAGGCGCTGGTGTGTGGGCCTATGCCTCCTACAATCCTCTGTAAGATTCGTGTTGTCCTGTGTTTAATCAATATACATAGTAAACCTAAGCTTTAAGGTTCAATCAGTGGATTTTAGTCCTCATAGACATATAGTGATTGTAGCCTCGTATAATAAACCAAATAGAAATAACCCATGTGTTGATGCAGCCAAAAAACCAGTAATACTTGAAAATACCTTGAATAAAGGCTTTAAAACTAAATAACAACATAGAAAACATTTCTTTTTCACAAATCTTTATTATTTGCACTAAATACATTACACATTAATATTTTTATTATTGTACCAACATACAAGTCTTTGAACATTTCTGAATGCGCAACCTTGTTCAGCTGGGGGAGAAGTATCAGAATGATACTTGCACAATCCTCCTTGAAACATATACAAATTCTTAAGGGATGGACAGTTTACAGTTTGTAAATCAACAATGTTATCAATATTAAACAAATCTTTGATAATTTTGGATTTTCCTTTGCAGAAAAATGTACCACCTTGACAGTTCAAGTTCCTAACTGCCCTCCGGACATAGTATATTTCACATCCACAAGGAATATCATACATTAATGCATGGAGATTGTCTTTAACCCAGCGCGATTCTTTGTTCTCTTTGAAATAATCGGGAACACTCACAAGCGCATAATACACAGTGTCCAAATTTGTAGAACTCACACAAATCTCACGCAATATAAATTTTCTGTTATAAATAAATCCTTGTACATCAATAATGTATTGCACCATTTTCGGTGTTATTAGTCAGTCTCTATTCAACTCTCACAAAAATCCTGTGCTACCATAAGTAAGCTCTGCTGAGCGTATAGGATCTATAAGAGTTTTCACTAGTTCGATATTGTTTGAAATTTCACATAATACACTATAAAAAGCTTTGTATTCTGTCTGTACCTCGTGTGCCGTCAAAGCATCCGCAACATCCTCATGGTTAGTAATATAAAAATCAAAAATATGTTTTGTGTTATCCAAGTCCTGTAAATAATACTGGATTCTCTCGCACATCCACTTAAAACATCGTTGGCATTTATTCAAACAGCGTTCTCCTTGGCAAATAAAATAACGTTCAGAGAGTAAATCTTCATCTTTACAGCATACGCACTCACACTCGTAGAAATGGTTAACTACACAATAGTGGGCTAATTGGTTGCCTTGATTAGAATAACATCCCCAGCATATAATATACTTGCCAGGTGTATACCTCTTCAAAGTCTCCAACACACAGTCCTTATAGATATAATTGGAAAAACATGGACATGATGCAATTATTTGACTCATGTCCTTGTTGGTTACTTTGTTGGCGTTATTTCCAGTAATAGATCCTTCCACTCACAGGTACACAAATAAGAACACCTGAAAAATAGAAACATAGTTGTAGTACTTGTTTATATTACGCATATTCATTTCTGTATTTACTTTTTTCGTTTCTTTGTTTTCTGGATTTATATATTATTTCAAAAACTAGTGGAGAATATACATTCCAGTGGTAAAATCTCTTGCGAGGTACTCACCGCAGTGTGGTTAGCCTTGTTTGTGGAGGTTGAAGACGCCATCTTTTACTAATGGTCCCTTTCAGTCACACATACAAAATTAGAAGCACCTGAAAAATAGAAAAATAGTTGTAGTACTTGTTCACATTACGCATATTCTTTTTGGTTTGCATTGACGTTTTCTTCGTTTCAATATTTGCATTTACGCATTATTTAAAAGCACCATACATATATGTAACAATTCACTTACCTTAATTATAGCTTCTTTTGAGTTCTTTGTCTTCAAATCTCAGACAATAATCACAACTTGATGTCTTCTCTGACGCAATGCTTCAGAAATACTTCTCAAAATAGCTTCTGCTTGCTTTTACGCAGTTTTTATACCTCATAAGCAAACTGACGCCTTCTCTGATTGGTTGAAATAAAACCGACGCGTTTTCTGATTGGTTGAAATATTCTTAACATTAGTTTGTCCAAAAACCTAATAGTTATCATCCAAATGCATTAACAAATACACCCTGAAAATACTTTGAAATATTATACACACCTTAGAACTGTAATATCCTAATATAGAAATACAGAACCAAAAATAGCATTGTGGAAATCTGAAAACCGAAAACTATAAAATAACTTTTAGTTAAAAATACTTTTTTCTTTAGTTTTTAGATAAAAATAAAAAGTAAAACTTTAAAAATTAGTGAATGTGAAATACAATAAATAGAAAATTTAATACAAAAATTTAAAAAAAATCTCTTTGTAAATCCAAATCGCAATAAAAAATGTTGCCTGAATAGTTAAAATTGTGTTATTAGAATAAAAAATTACATAAACTTGTGAAATAATACATTAAAAATTGAAAAAAAATGTCTTTGTGAGTAAAATATAAGAAACAAAATGTTGCCTAAATAGATGAAATTGTGTTATTTGAGTAAAAATAAGCATAAACTTGTAAAATAAAAGGGTAGAAGTTGACAAAATATACTTTTGCATCCAAAATATAATTGAAAACTTTCTTGAATAGACTAAGCCGTCTTACTTTGGTAAAATAAACTTAAAAATGAAAGGGTTAAAGTTGACAAAACACATGTCGTGTGTACAAAATCTAATTCACAACACATTTAAATTGTGTTATTTGAGTAAACTTGGAGAATAATCCTGTAAAGTTGGAAATCTCTCTCTCTCTCTCTCTCTCTCTCTCTCTCTCTCTCTCTCTCTCTGTGTGTGTGTGTGTGTGTGTCCAAAATGTAATAAAAGACACGATCAAATCGTGCTATTTGAGTAAATATTAGGCTAAACTTGAGAAATAAACAAATAAAAGTAGAGAACACACACTTTGTGTGCCGAAAATGTAACTAAAAATCTTTCCTGAATAGTTTAAATAGTGTTATTTAGGTTAAAAATAGGTATAAACTTGTAAAATAATAAGTTAAAAAGTTGTAAAAATATCTTTCTGAGTCCAAAATTTAATAAAAAAATGTTGCCTGAATAGTATAAATAATGTTATTTGAGTAATAATAAGCCTAATAAACAGATAGAAGTTGAGAACACACACTTTGTGTGTCGAAAATGCGACTAAAAGTCTTTCCTGAACAGATTGAATTGTATTATTTTGGTAATAATAAGCCTAAACTTGTGAAATAAACAGATAGAAGTTGAGAACACACACTTTGTGTGTCGAAAATATAACTAAAAGTCTTTCCTTAATAGTATAAATAGTGTTATTTAGGTTAAAAATAGGTATAAACTTGTAAATAATAAGTTAAAAAGTTGTAAAAAAATCTCTTTGTAAATACAAAATTTAATAAAAAATGTTGCCTGAATAGTACAAATAGTGTTATTTTGGTAAAAATTAACATAAAGTTGTAAAATAATAAGTTAAAAAATTGAAAAATGTTTTTTGTGAGTGCAAAATTTAATAAAAAATGTTGCCTGAATAGTACAAATAGTGTTATTTTGGTAAAAATAAGCCTAAACTTGTAAAATAATAAGTTAAAAGTTGAAAAAATGTCTTTGCGAGTCCAAAATTTAATAAAAAATGTTGCCTGAATAGTACAAATAGTGTTATTTTGGTAAAAAATTAACATTAAATTGTAAAATAATAAGTTAAAAATTGAAAAAATGTTTTTTGTGAGTGCAAAATTTAATAAAAAATGTTGCTTGAATAGTACAAATAGTGTTATTTTGGTAAAAAATTAACATAAAGTTGTAAAATAATAAGTTAAAAGTTGAAAAATGTCTTTGTGAGTGCAAAATTTAATAAAAAATGTTGCCTGAATAGTACAAATAGTGTTATTTTGGTAACAAAAATTAACATAAAATTGTAAAATAATAAGTTAAAAGTTGAAAAAATGTCTTTGCGAGTCCAACATTTAATAAAAAATGTTGCTTGAATAGTACAAATAGTGTTATTTTGGTAAAAAATTAACATAAAGTTGTAAAATAATAAGTTAAAAGTTGAAAAATGTCTGTGAGTGCAAAATTTAATAAAAAATGTTGCCTGATTAGTACAAATAGTGCTATTTTGGTAAAAAAATTAATATAAAGTTGTAAAATAATAAGTTAAACGTAGAAAAAATGTCTGTGAGTCCAAAATTTAATAAAAAATGTTGCTTGAATAGTACAAATAGTGTTATTTTGGTAAAAAATTAATATAAAGTTGTAAAATAATAAGTTAAACGTTGAAAAAATTGTCTTTGTGAGTCCAAAATTTAATAAAAGTGTTGCCTGAATAGTACAAATAGTGTTATTTTGGTAAAAATAAGGATAAGCTGTGAAAATGTTTGACATAAAGTCAAAGTTTGGTAAAAAATAAACTCAAAATTAAGTTAAATAGCACACAGTAACATACATTTACTACCTAAATCAATAATCAAAGGGTCCTAGGTTCGTTACCCCGTGATAAAAGAAAATGGTGAAAACTGTAGGCCCCGTCCCTAATAGCTCTCCCTTCTTCATAGTACAGATAAAAAAAACCTGCGCTAAAGCGTCCTGTGCCTTGGAGGCAAACCTGAGCGGAATATTAATTGGCGGCGGAAACCGCATAGCTTCAGAGATTTGACCCTTGCTGCGCATTCTCAGACATCCTTTGTTGTCTGGTTGAATACCTCCCCTGCCCTACAGTATTGCATAGCTTTCCCCTGTTCTTGCGTACTGGTTAACCTTGAAAAAACCGGTTCTGAAAATCTACCGGCGCGTTCTCTGATTGGTGAATCAGCTTCTTCCTTTGTTCTGACGTTCTGACGTCATTTGACCTTGACCGCTCTTCCCCCAAATTCCTTTCTCCTCTACCTGCGGAGTTCACAGTCTCCTGTCTGGCGTCTGAGATCATCGTCTTTCATACCATAATAACATACATTATTACATAGTACTAATTAATAATATTACATATCGCGGGTTCGAGCACCGGGACCGTCCCCAATCGTAATTGAACCTGTACCTACACCCATTACCTCCGTTCATAGCAGTTCATAAACCATAGAAAACTTATTTTCAATACTATAAACATTAATTATTATAGTTTCATACATTACATACTTTGTAGTAATGAATATGAAAACATATGCATAGCGTTTAGTACCTCTAATTACCTTCTATATACATATTTTTCATAAAATAAATAATTATATATTCATAAAAAGTTATAAACATGCAAATACATAAATGTAAAGTATTCTAAGTACATGCAAATGAATTCTAAGTACGCGCAAATTAATTAAAACCCGTGCAAATTAGTTATAAGTACGTGCAAATGAATTGCGAATATTAAATAGCGAGTGAGCTTAACTATTATTTCAACTACTTATGTCCTTTGAATTTTACCATGTGTTCGTCTATTGTCTGGCTTTTAGATGGACTCAAAGCGGTTTGGAAGCTCTTATTTAGATGGTCCATTACTTGTCTCACTTTGTAGGCCCGGTCATACATTGGACTATTTCTGTTTGGTTGAGCCTCATTATTTGAGAAGTGCAAATACTTCCTAATTTCTTCAAAACGATGTAAAGGCATTACTTGTGTAACGTAAGGAACACTTAGATCAGGTTCCGTTGACCAATAACTTCTAATAGTAGGTAGAACATGGTAACTCATTATTACATTCATACCTAAGAAGGCTTTCATTTCTGCACTGTTTATATCAAAAACCCACGCCGTTTTGCTGAGCATATCGGCAAGTTTCCTCGACTATCAATTTGATTAGCTCATTGAAATTCATAACGGAATTGAAAATTTCAATTGGTTTTGGGACACAACCACTTTCTTCTACATTGAAAAGAAGAACTTTCCCATAATCAAAATCTTCATTAATACGTACTAAATTTCCTTGGCTTGTAACTTATATTCCACTTAAAATGTGGAACACTGAAAGCACTATGTGACTCAGGGTTTTGAACAGCTCCATGAGGACTTACAGAATTAGGGTCCATAGAATTCAGCTTGATGTCCAAAACTGTCAATCCCTCTCTTGAACAAGTAACTGCAGGTTCAGGATCGTCTATGATGACATTAGTTTCTCCTGCATCAATGTCTTCTATTAAAAATAATTGATCTTCTTCTTCTAGAAGGAGATCATCTTCATTGTTACTGTCTTCAGCTTGTAAAACTTGCACGATTTCTTCACCAGAAACAATAAATTCACGTTGCATTGATATCTTTCTGGGACAATATAATATAAAAATACGTTAAGAATGTAACATTTTATTACACACACACATACACGCAATATATATTTTATGTAGATACAATTCAAAACTTTTCTTTACAAAGAAATGTGGTTTTTTTCGAATTTGTAGAATTACCTACAAACATGCAGAAAGTTACCCTTGTGGTACTACATAGGGACGTATATGTCCCAATCAGTTTCTGAGTCTGTAGCTCTTTCAGGTGCACTGCAGGTAATCAGAAACTCATCAAAATATGTTGTACAAACATTAATAATTACAAATACCAGAATTGTATTTGTGAATTAGAAAACAATAGCAAGATATTTTACGAAACATAATCCAAAATGCAAGGCTATATACTTGCCACATTTAGATGCTTCTAAAACAGTATAAATAATACGTGTTGACGACAAATACACTTGAAACTAATAATATATATCTAGGAAGAAACGGTAATAATATTTGCTTCCATGTAACCCCTATCATATGAAGAATGTGGATAAAATAAGACATGGGACACATATGTCCCATGTACCTGAAAGGGTTAAGGTACACCATGGATGCGAAAACACTCTCCGAGCTGATTGCGTACCCCCTTCAACTCATTCATACCCCTGGGGGTATACGTACCACAGTTTGAGAACCACTGTACTATAGCATTCATATCAGCTTACCTTACACACGGAGACGTGTTGCAGAGAATGACGGTGTCCATGCGTTGCACAGTTCAATATAGCCTTTGTCTTCATTACTAACTTGAATTTACTGCTGCGTAACATAATACGCACAGTGGAATCCATGAGTATTACCGTGCAAATTGTCCATGACTATTTTCATTAATTTCTCTCATACATCCTGTGTGTTTTTAAGCGATGGATTTTTATGTATGCTGGTGCAGAAGTTGTCAACAGCTTATTTTGAGTTTTCTTTGAATTCTTGAAGCTCTTATTGGGTCAAATAAAGTGCACAAACATGGTGACGGACAATTTGCACAACAGTGTCTGTATTTCCTAGAAAAGTTATGGATCCCATTGTACAGTGAGTGAGATCTGAGTATTACCGTAAAAATTGTCCATCGCCATGTTCGTGCACTTTATTTTACCCAATAAGAGTTTCAAGAATTAAACGAAAACTCTAAACAAGCTGTTGACAACTTCTGACCGGCATACATAAAAATCCATCGCTTAAAAACTCATAGGATGCAAGAGAAAAAAATAATGAAAATAGTCATGGACAATTTGAAATCGGTAGGGATGGAAAAGAGTATATAGAACTTGCTCAAGATAGGGAAAGATGGAAGGCCTGTGTTGCTGCAGCCATGAACCTTCGGGTTTAAGAAGGCTAGAGAGTTAGTTAGTTAGTTAATACTCATGGATCCCACTGAACATTGCAAAATTATGTAGCAATTTACGCTAAGAGATTACTGTTATTGTGATATTATGTAGATATTAAATAACTGTATATCTACAATAAACTTATTCTTTAACAGTGATACTTAAAGTATTTAGAAATAAGGCTATTGTCTTTCTTATTTAAAACAGTAAATATTGTAACATGGTCTAGTTTTTTATTGGGAGTAGAAAGTAGGGGGGGGGGGTCAGGTGGAAAGTTAGGGATCTAAAAATAACATTGCATGCATGCATGACACCCACTTCCTTAATTGTCTTATTTGTTCTCTATTTATTTTTAAGTTGTGCTTCCATTGATAAAGATCCGTTGGATATCAGCTTTCGAATTTTTCTAGGAAATACAGACACTGTTGTCTCGCTTTAAGGAAGGAAGAAATCAGTCGTAAAACATTCAGTCGGATTGTTTACACTGGGCGAGTTGTAACGAAACGTTCGACATTACGTTTCAAAGAAACCAGATGTTTCACGTCGAAACTAAGAGCTGCCGGGTGGCACATGCTATTCGTTGATTTTTCCTTGCTAAATCGCGGTTTGAACCTATAAATAGCTAAAGTATAATACATCTTTGTTTGTTTCTCAAAAAATTTTGTACGTCTAACATGTGCACATGTGATGGCTTGCACATGGATCTCTCACAGTTTTCAACGATTTTCAGGAACTCTTTGCTGATGTTCTACTGGCAACAATGGTGAACTTTGTAGAGACACAACTGAGTGTAAAGATAATTTGTCAAAGGTACTCAGTTCCTCCTACATTCGTCTAGAGATGTTCACAATACTTTCATGTGGTCCTTTTTGCGACAAAGGAAATTAGAAAAGAACACTTGAAGTATTCTCTTGAGCATATGCAGCTGTAGCTTATCTTGAACAAATGTTATCTTTTCCACTCCTAACCGATTAACAAGTTTTCTCTGTGTGTGCTATCGAACACACGCTACTCACACGCAAGATAAGGTGCTTCACTTCACAGGTATCATATTTCTTCCGCTTTAACATGGCATGTATAGACGAGTCTGGTGTCGTTGTCCTGTTTACAAGGATAGAAAGGGAAAATTAATGCAAGGAATTGTCCGTGTCCTACATTAAAGGTACAGTAGAGTGTATAAATATTTGACAGGCAAACTTTACATAGCTATTTTCGTTAATTTTTCTCTTGCATAGTGACTTTATTAAAGGACTGTTTTTTGTTTCAGTTCTTGAACCGCCGGTCTCCGCAGTGGAGTGGTTAGCACAGCGCGATTCCATGTCAGGTGTCCTGGGTTCTAATCCCAGCCTGGACACCGGTGTTCTTTGTGGGTGTCCCTTCATCATATCATCCATCACCCCCCTCCTCATCGTTCTTGAACCTCGTGTTGTTAATAAAACCAACTGCACGAACATGGATATGAGCAATTTGTCACAGATGCACAGGGTGTTCATAAAATAATGGTTGGATTTCGTGTTTACTATCTTACACAAGTGTAACCTCAGTCATAAGAAAGAACAGAAAGAAAAAATCGTCGTTAAATAACCAAAATTCAACCAGAAATCCTGTACATATTGCTGTGTGATTTAGATAAAAGTGATAAATAAACTACAAAAAATATATACATCGTTCATTTTTATTACAATATCAAGATTCAATCGTTTTATCCCCCGATAAGTTTCTATGATGCAGAACGCGTCATAATACTTCCCTCTAACATTCCTGTATTCACGAAACATGCTGTCTGTAATAAAATACAAGAAATATGCTGTTTGTAATAAACTCGAGCATAAATTTTGTGGCGAATATTTTCATTCGTTATTTATATTCGCGCTAAGAGAAACTCTGCATTTGTATGGTTAACCAGTAACCGCAGAAAAGGATTATTCTTCTTTCCACAAATATGTAAATTACTTATTTTCTACCGCAACCGGACCTAATATTTCACCCGGTTGGTCACCTGGGGACACCACATACACTGCAATACTGCACATCGTAAAGTGGTTGCACACACAGTGCAGGAAGAAGGAAAAAAGGCTCGATTCTTTCACACGAAATTTGCACTCGTAGTTAAAATTAGAGAGCGGGAACTGGCAAATTCCGTGTATACTTTCATCGTGTGTGGTTCACTTGATCCGCAAACTTTTTAATTGCCCTTGTGAGATTTACGTTCCTTCAGCTCAAACCGCAAGTAGTTCGTGCTTTTGCCGGCAGAGGACTCCCGCGCACGGTGTGCATTCATTTAGTTCTACAAATCGTCGCATGGCACTGATGTCGACAACGCTAGAGGCGTGTTTGATTCTGGTATTTCTAGGAACGTTTGATAGCATTTCCGAACATAAAAACGGGGAATTTCAATTAAAAGGGGGGGAGTCACCTATTCTGCAACTTATTTCTCAGGCTCTTCTTTTCTAAATAGAGGGAATTATATTTACAGCAGGGTTGTTCAAGGTCCAGAACCCAAAAATTCTAATGACTTCTATTGGGTTCCGCTGTAGGATCGGAACCTTTTTTCTCGAACAATTTAAATTCGGCCCAAGTTGCGTTGTTTCATTGAAAAAAAGGTTCCAGTACCGTATTTTAATTGTTCCTGAAAAAAATGTTCCTGGACCGTATTTAAATTTATGCGGAAAAAAAGGTTTCTGGACCGAATTTAAATTCTTACGGGAAAAAGGTTCCTGGTCCGAATTGAAATTCATTCTGATAAAAAGGTTCCTGGACTGTATTTAAATTGATTCGTAAAAAAAGTTTCAGAGACGGAATTGAAATGCTTTAAATATCAAAAGGTTATAGGCTGTCTAGAACTCATTTACGTTTGCTGATTTTCTCTTCCAGTCAGGGATTGAACTCATTTACAATTCGTAGACCAGGATTGGCCGATTAAAAGTTGCCTTCTAAAAATGTCCGCTGGAATGTCACACTGCGGTTGTAGAAACCGTATCGCAGGATATAAATCATAACGCTGTTGTTCTCTCGTGGGCTACGTTCAAACACTCCCTTGTCGAAGAGTTACTGTACACAGTGGGGCAGGAACGGGGGGGGGGGGGGGGTACATTGTACCCCCTCAAATTTTGGTAGGGGGGTACTGTATCCCCCTAAATTCGTAAATCCCGTTGTACCCCCTGTACCGCCTTAGATAATTTGACAGACGCAAGGTGCTACTGTTTAAGAAACATATTTTCAATTCGCTCAATAAAAAAGCATTATCTAATTTATTTTACTTAGCTACCACAGAAATTCAAACCATTGTAAACTTATTCTACTACTGTGTTTGCTACTATTTAGTTAGTTCATTGACCTGTGTTCTTGGAAACCTCTTTAAGGAGATGAAAATTGTGTAAAATTTCTGTGAAACGATGGAATCAGATAAAGTTTACTCTCAGAAAATCACGCTCCAGATGAATGCTCCTTTGCGTAAGGGGGGGGGGGAGGTACACTTTTCTAAAGAAGTGGTCGCGTCGATTCAAAGATAATATATAAATCTTCATCAGAAGAATATATGACTGACCTATTCTTTTGAATTTTTTCAAATGGAATTTTCCGAATCGAAATACTTACACAAATGAGACGAGACATTGGGGGGTACAATGTACTCCTGTACTTCATAACTTTATAAGAGGTAAAACTATACTTGAACTTATATATGAAGAGATTTTTGAACATAGAGATGATACTGAGACAAAAAAAGTCTGTGTTTCCTCTCAAATTTCGAAACGAGACTGAAATAAATCTCTTCGAGATCAAAACGAGGCGATACTTGATGTCCGAGATGATCTCGTTCGAAACTCTGGTATCATAATTGAAGAAATTGGTAAAAATAAATTTAAATTACTGTGTGTCTTATCAGGCATACCAAGCGTATAATTTTTTGACTTCTTTTTTTCAAAATGTCTTGTATTTTGTTTACTGTAATTACAAAGTTAATGCATTAGTAACAATTGCGAATCTGTGCTGCCTGAATTAATCTATTTATAATATAATTCCGTATTTTTACAAAGTTAATGCATTAGTAACAATTGCGAGCCTGTGCTGCCTGAATTAATCTATTTATAATATAATTCCGTATTTCGACGGTTCACAGCATCGAAACAAGATATAATGCAGAAAAACGTTATTAAGAAAAGTTTTGCTTTGATGACATATACGTTGTGAAACTTTGAGTGGTGACACAATGTACGTGTTGCTTATACTAAACATTTCGTGGGCCAGGACGAGATATCTCGCCTTGTAATTGAAAGCGAGATATCTCGCCTTCAATTACACAATTCAATGCACAGAGCTTTGGATTCCACTTTAAACTGCAGATTCAGTCCCGATTAGCCCATGAAGTAAATATACATAGAATAAGTTTTAACAACTTCTGAGTGGACACCGAAACAAAAGAAAAGCACAAGCAAGAACGAGAAGGACCTCACCACACAGGAGGGCCTCCCCCAATGCGTCGTCGCCTTGTAATCAAGGGGTCCCGGGTTCGATACCCGGTGGAGGCACATGGCACAGTGGTTCGGATCCCACTTTAAACCGTAGGTCCAGCCCCGATTAGCCTTACTGTGCATAAAGTGGACTTAAAACACTAACTCAAAAATACTCAAACTCACCACACAGGAGGCGAGATGAGGCAGTGACAATTCTGGACTCGTCTCATCTCCATATCATTCCTAGGTCAAATGAAAGGTTCCCCTTTCCTAGACATTAGAACAGGGTGCAATTTGTGATTTTATCAGAGGACGACAACTTACTTTTACCTAAGTATTAGTATAGTACTTAGAATTGGACATTAATGGCTTAAAATCTAATTTTGATGTCGAATGCAACACAACGTCTTTTGAAGTTAAACACTAAAGTCAAACTGGAAGAAAATTACATTAGTCAAATGAATGCACGGGATAAATGAGACTCACTGCAGGTCCTATGGTTTGCCAGTTGGCTTGTCAAAGCCACTGTGTTATCTAGACTAGAGTTCATTCAATTTCTTGCAAATTTTTCTGCATGAAAGCAATGCACTGGGGGGTATAAGGAAAGTAAAAGTATGTTTAAAACTTCTACATTATTTTTCTAATCAGTTAAGGTTAGGTTTACGACATTTCACATTCGGCTGGTAGATATTGGCAGATTTTGGATTGATTTCACAAGGTCTTTGAGCAAGATGGGAATGTTTGATTGAGTGATTTGGTTAATTTTACTTCGCATTTCTGCCACTTCTAGTTAATCGCGAAGATGAGGATGAGTGATGATGGTATGATGAAATTGATGAAGGGACACTCAAAAATAACACCCATGCCCAGGCCGAGATTCGAACCGGGGGATCTCTGACGTCATAGCGCACTATGCTAACCTCTCCGCCACAGAGGCCGGTGGGGTGGGAATGTGTTTTAGATTTTCTTTGTAGATGCGAAAATCTTTAACTGTGATGCTCACATGCTTTTGCTTACATTAAAGTTCACCTTTTTACGTAAACGAGGAATTGACAAGTCACCTTAAAACATGCATGTAGCTATATACATTTAATACTACTAAATGCGAAAAGAAACCTTGGCCGGCTCTTCATATTACCCATCGAAGATTGAAAAGATAAATAAAACAATTTTCGAGCGTTTGGCTTTCCTTGCTTGCTCTGAGATCTGAAGGATTTCGGTTTTGTATGTGTAATGATAGTACTTTCAGTGCTTGAAGAACTTCGTTAGGTACAAAACCGGTATGCTACAAATAAATGCTTTGTCAAATGTTTTACAAACATTCCAAACTTAGACCTCTTACGAGTTGATCGGGAACCATCTCAACTCAATTTTTTTTAAAAAAATACAACACCCTATAGATGTCTGAGGAAATACCAAATACATGGCTTCTGAAAGGCATTGGATGTGGTACACATCTGCCATAATTTGTTTAAAGATATGTTTATGCTTAACTATGGGACTTTAAAATTAAAATGAACTGAACTGATGTAGACACTATAAATATGATTCTGTATTCAATGATATGGTTTCTATATCCAGTTGGTGAGAGACGATTGATTATTCCTGGTTGGGATGGCTGAAGATAGAGGAGAGGGAGGGGGGAATCCTCCTCACCCCTTTAATCTCACCCTGCATTAAAAATCAATATATGTATCTTTGTTAGCAATTTTGCACATTTCGAACTCCTGATATTCCGTTTCGTTAAATTCAAAATGAGTCCATGAACAAGGTCCGGAGCTTTATACTTTTCGTTTTTAAAATGACCATAAATACTAAGGAAAACAAAGAAATAAAAATTATTTATGCCAACTTTTAATTTAAAAAACAAACAAACAAACAGGAAATTCGTGTGCTGTTCTTAAATGGAATATTTTCAATGCCTTCACATCATACCTATAGGTACAGTGTCTCTCAAAAGTTTTAGGACAACGACATTTTAAACTAGGCAATCCAATTTACACAAGCCGTTGGTGGGTTGCGTGCAGAGTTAGGCTCAATTTCAGGGTTGCCACATGCACAATAGATATTTATAAAATACGCGAAAGAAATATAAACAAGTATTATTGTATAAAATTATTAAAAATATCACTATTATATCGCAAATGACAAAATTCTTTCTGAAAGAAAAAATAGGTTTTCTAGTATTTCATCGCTGATGAGTCTACAGTAAGGAAAAGAGGTGAGAGGAAACGAAAGGTTACAAAAGAGAGGAGAAAGAGAAAGCGAAAGGAGAAGAGGAAAAGTAGAGGAGAGAAGAAAGATAGGATAGACGAGGAGAGGAGATGTAGTGAGGAGAATGGAAAAAGATTCGAGGAGAGATGAGGAAAAAAGAACAAAGAAGAGAAAAGAGGAGGAAAACGAGAGGAGAGGAGAGGAGGAGACGAGAAGAGGGAAGTGGAGAGTAGAGTAAAGGAGAGAAAAAGAGAAGAACGAACAAAGAGAGAATAGTGCAGTGGAGTCGGAAATCTAAGACAGGAAAGGAGACAAGAGGAGTGGAGAAGAGTGGGATGGAGATAAGATGCGAGAAAAGTAGGGAAGGCGATATGAGATAAAAGCAGAACGGAAAGAGGGGAGAGAAGGAGAAGGAACTGGAGAGAAGAGGTTGTTGCAGAAAATATCGTCTCAGCGTCGAGAATTGATGCATTGGTCAAATTATCGACATGAAACATTCAATAACATTTTGAAATGTATTGGAGAATATATTAGATCGGTGCGAAATGCCTTTTGGCTGAGTTCAGAGCAAATTAAAATCTTCCATGTACGATCTTTGATTTTACCTGCGATTACACCACTAAAAAAAATGAACGTAATTTTTAATATTTATAAGAATTATTCAATTTTTCTCCACTTCTCGGTTCGTTGAAATGGAGATATTGTAATTCAATATTTCCCCTCCCCCCATCGTTAATTCCAAACTGAATCATTCCGTTTCACACGGCGTGGACAATGAACACAATGAGATATGTCTAAAACTTACGAAAATTTTCTGCCACCGGAAGGGTTTGAACCTACGACCATCAGATTGACAATCCTGAACGGTAGCCACTACCCTACAAGCTTTAGCTCCTTAAATCAGGTAGAAGAACCACTACACCACGCCTTTACCTTCGAATGAAACAACAATTTTTTTTAAGTATTCTGTCCCTCCAATATTGTAAATGTCGTTTGGTATACGTGTAGTTGAACTTTTACTTTAATTTTGATTTGCTTTCTTGTAGTATAACCGATATCTTCGAGAAATAATTTTCGAAGTGATTAAAAACGAGAATATTGGTAGTTGTGAAAATGCGAGTTGTTTCTTCTAACGTATTATTGTGATTAGACATTACTAATGAAAAATATCTAGAGGCTTGAACATTACAGGACGATGTTCTTTTGCTGTGAGACAAAGTACTTGTTTACTGATGCAAGTCTTGTGTCCAGAACAGTCTTATGAAATGTATTTGCTGTTGCGTAAGATAACACGAAATAATTACACCGTGTGCGAACTACCAAATCTGTGCAACGTTATACGTAAACAGTAAACAGGCGGAAAATTTTATTCATAAAATCACTTCACATTTGACAGTGTTAGTCAAGAGAGACTCGTGGGACACTGTGTTAAGGTGCTGGACTAAATCCTTCTAATTTTTCTTCCTCGAAGAACAACAATTTCTAAGGAAGAGCAATACGTGTATCTGCTCCTTTTTAACAATGTAAGCTCGAAGACAATCTGTATTACATTTATTTATATTGGTAACTTTGTGACAGTCAGATTTTCCTCTTCTCCTTTCGCTTTCTCTTTCTCCTCTCTTTTGTAACCTTTCGTTTCCTCTCACCTCTTTTCCTTACTGTAGACTCATCAGCGATGAAATACTAGAAAACCTATTTTTTCTTTCAGAAAGAATTTTGTCATTTGCGATATAATAGTGATATTTTTAATAATTTTATACAATAATACTTGTTTATATTTCTTTCGCGTATTTTATAAATATCTATTGTGCATGTGGCAACCCTGAAATTGAGCCTAACTCTGCACGCAACCCACCAACGGCTTGTGTAAATTGGATTGCCTAGTTTAAAATGTCGTTGTCCTAAAACTTTTGAGAGACACTGTACAACCTTTGAAGTAGTATATATATGCGGGCGCGCGTGTGAGTGGGTGGGTGGGGTGTATGTGTATGTGTGTATGTGTGTCTGTCTGTGTGTGTGTGTGTGTGTGTGTGTGTGTATATATATATATATATATATATATATATATATATATATATATATATATATATATATGTATGTATATGGGAGATTGAATTTTGTATCCCCCAAATGAAAAACGTTTCTGTGCCACTGACTGTAGTACATTGCACATAACTCAATGGACTATATTAGTGTGGCGTCACATTGAGTTCAAACAAACCCGTCACGTATTGCTCCGGCATCCGATCCAGGAACCGCAGCCAATTGTAGCTGAGGATGAGGTAACGTGAGGCTGCTGTGTTCCCAGCAGATATTACAACAGGGAAGGGCAGTGCTGCTACAACAAAGTGAAGGAACGCGCGCGAGAGAATGGGGCTATATGGAGAGTGGTAACGTGACTGCAGCGTTTGCGTTTCGCCCATTTCTACCTTGTACAGTATAACTTCTGGGTTATAACAATCCCATTAACTTCAATGCAATCATTACAATCCAGAAGTGTCCATGACTGTATCTTAGATTCTCGAGACAGCCAGCACCTGAATTATTCTTTCATGCTTACAAGGGGATAATTGTTTATCGTCAGGTCCGTATTCGATCCACGTTGCGTATTGTATCATTCCAATACGGAACTTGGACCCTTTTTAACTGATTCGGAAAAAAAAGGTTCCTAGAGCGTATTTAATTTGATCCTGGAATAGAGGTTCCTGGACCGAATTTAAATTGATTGATCTGGAAAAAAGGTTCCAGGACAGAATTGAAATACTTAACAGTAAAAAGGTTCTTTACGGTCCAGAACCCATTTACACTTGATGATTTTCTCTCCTGGACCGGAATTGAATTTATTTAAAATCCCTGGACCTTTGACAACCCTGATTTACAGTCCAGAAGGTGTACGCGTCATACGAATTATCCGAAAACATGTTTTTTGCCCTCTTTACCCTTGAAATTTGTACTAAAGTACGAAGTCGTAGGATGAGCTAAAAATATCGCACAAGTTGATAATTTTTAGTCTTCCTTTCTCCAAAAGTTTCACAAAAGACACAAGAGAGCAAGGGTGACATAACAGTTTTTCCTCTTTTGCATTTCTGAACACTATTCCTGTTCATTAGCCCCGTCTATTTCGCTGCACTTCTTGACTGTCTCTGCACTCGCGCGTCTGGTTGGTTACACGGTGCAACACCGACTCGTCTACTTTCTTGATTTGGTGTCACGTAGTGTATTTGGTGTCTACGCAGTTTGCACTACGTTCGGGAGCTGTGTGTGGTGCATGATCACGTGGTGCGTGCTAACTAATCAAATGAACGTTTAAAGCAGCAGACAGGCATTTGTTGAATCTTCTGAACTTGAACACCGCTTTTCGTCTAGTTGGTTGAACGTCATTTCCTTGCACCAGCCTCACACTGGGTAACACCTGCACTTCACCTAGTGACAAAAAGTGCAGCGAACTAGACGAGACTATTATTCCTCATGACACATTCGGAACGTCTGTATTCCACAGCGTCTCTCTCCAGACTGTGATGCGATCACATGACTGTCCTGAAGGTTGCCAGGTGCCACTCTCTGAAGCAGGGTTCCCATAGCACATCCGCTTAAATTACAGTGGTGCCAGTCTGAGAATTTTTTGAATCTACCTTGAATTTTAGCTTCTATAATCTCATTTTTACCATAAACTAGGTTCTCTGATTGTTTATATGGTCACATGTAGACCGAACAAAGATAACAAGTTGGGCAATCATTCTCACTTCCTCGTTTTGTCATTGTTATTGTTGAATTGTATTGCAGGTCATTGTTGTCTGAACAGAAGAGCAGCCCACCCTTCAGACAGACTGATAATGGTGTTATTGTTATCATTAGATTTACGTCGAGTCATATCTCCTATAAATAGAAGAAGCTGCAGAAGTCCTTGTGTATGATAACAGACAATGGGTAAGTTGGATTTTCCATTTGTACCATTGTGACAATTCTAGATATCTTTTCATATACCTATATAAGAACTAAACTATTAGACGCTTGGCGTCTATGTGTACTTGAACTGCTGTCTCGCCAACTAGATTCCGGAAGGTATGTTAGGAATTGATAATTCTGTTGTCTTTGGAAAGTTACTTTATAAAAGTAATTTAATTGCATTTGTTCTAAAAACTAATTCAGTTACAGTTAATCCTTTTAAATGTAACTCAGTTATAGTTTGCGTTACTTTAAAAATTAACTTGAAGTTAATTCTTACAGCTACTTAATTCTAGATTTGTAACTCGAGCTTGTATTGCATACATATACTGCAAACTGACTGTCCTTTTTATCACTAATAAACAGGGGGTTAACTAGAAGAACTCGAATTCAAAACGCATAAATTAATTGAATCGATAGTATTGAATTCAGTGTTAGCTATAACGATAAGTGACTTTTGCTAATTTTATTGTTACTAAACCAAGAAACGTTGTACGACTCCATACAACGCGAAAGGATAAAGTTTTGGACGAAACAGCCACATCATATCAACCCAACCATCAGCAACATCGGTCAACGGGATCCTAGAAGGCGGATTTATAAAATGCCGTGAGTAGATTAACTTAAAAATAACAATGCACAAAGCAGCAAGTCGCATAAAACAATACATTCTCCAACCGGCTTAATGGAACACAAGTCAAGCAACGTTTTCGCTGAACAGTATTCGGATGGGTGGCCGTGGCAATATCAGGTTCAATGTACAACACTAAATTGAATACTTAGGACAAGGGCAGAAGAAATACAAAAGCAAATACAAGGTTCGTCCCAAAAGTAATGAGACTATCTTTGGCGAGCCAGTCAGAAGGGTCCGGTAATTGCTCTGTTGGGTGGGGCGGTTGGTGGGGGATGTCAGGTACACAATCTGATGCAAATGGGTTTTCTCTGAGCCGTTCCAGCGTTTGGATCGCCAGCAAAGTGAGAAGCTGTTTTAGTGTCACGTCACGGTCGAAAATGTAGCGCAGCGGTACACTATAAATTTTTGCGTCAAACTTGGTAAATTCTCTACAGACGCGCTACAAGCCTGTGGGTACGAGACCTTGTCGAAAGCACAAGTGTGCAGGTTGCACAAGGTGTTCAAAGAAGGATGACACGATGCGGAGGACGAACAACGCTTAGGGCGCCCATCAATGTCCAGAACTGCCGATCATGGACTCAAGTGAAGTCTGTTTTGGACTCTGACCGACGATTGAGTTTGGTTTGAGTCGGAGTTTTAAGTCCACTTGGTGCACAGTAAGGCTAATCAGGACTGGACCTACAGTTTAAAGTGGAATCCGAACCACTATGTGCTTCCACCGGGTATCGAACCCGGGACCCCTTGATTACAAGGCGACGGCGCTACCACTGCGCCATCGGGAGGGCCTGACCGACGTTTGATTATGAGGTTAGTCGCAGATAAGGTGACTGCATGTGCTCGATCGCTTGAGAAAAAGAATCGCGTGCGTCTGCCCCGAGATCACAAACATCTGGTTTCTCTGTCACGACAACGCGCCATCTCACTCATCGCTGCACGTGAAAGAATTTCTGGTCAAGAAAAGTATGGCAACGTTTCCGCACCCACCATACATCCAGTACCTGGCCCTGGTCGATTTCTTTTTGTTCCCGAGGCTCAAATTTGGCCAGAAACGACACCATTTTGCTACTATTGAAAAGATCCAAGCAGCCATGACGAGTGCTCTGAAAGGAGTCTCAGGTCAAGGCTTCCTGTGCTGCTACAAAGAGTGGCAGCAACACTGGAACCGCTGTATTAATGCTCAAGGATCCTACTTGGAAGAATATTAAGTGTATTTGAACCTAGTTTCAATAAAAGGTTTACAAAATTAGTCTCATTACTTTTAGGACAGATCTTGTATAGGTAGTAGAATTGAAATGATCAGGTCTAGCTACTTAGCATAATTCTAGTTAATATTAAATGCCCTATTAGCACGACAGTAGTGCGAAAGGTGAATATATCAAAACGTAGTTAATATACGGCCTCTCTGAACATATGAAATGACTATCTATTGTCCTTCTTCCAGGTGAAACTACAAAATACAGCCATGGATCTATTTGGATCATACAGATATGTGCTTCTGCTGTGCCTATTAGTGGGAACACAGCATCACGCATCGGCGATACCTCCACCAAAACAACCCGATCATCTTCCAGCAAGACTTCCAGGCATCTGGAAAACTCCGTACTCCAAAGTTCCAAATCTTCCAGTTCCAGGAACCAAGACTTCTCCAGGCTCTTTGCTTCCAAAGGATGGAGACAATGTACGACTTTCTGGATATGTTATACCAGACGTGTACAACATAACGCTGATACCGGACATGACCGAATTCTCAATAATCGGATACGAGAGCATTGTTGTGAACGTAACCCAGGAAACCAACAATATCACTCTTCATATCTTGTCGATTACAGTGAACGAAGAATCTGTGCAAGTAATAGACTTGGCGACTGGAGAAGAGTTATCGGTTGTCGATCAGCAGTACTCGGCTCCCCTGGAGTTCTACTCCATTGTACTTCAGGACAATCTGGTCGCCGGGCAGCAATACGAGGTCAGGATTAACTTTACGGGCAGCCTGTTACAAGCTGACCGCATGGGCTTCTATAGGGATACCTACGTGATCGATGGAGAAACAAGGTAAGATCGGAATTGGATTTACTTGTGTTCATGCAGTACCATGATTTGGGTACCGAGAATCGTCAATGATAAGCAAATAAGTTAGCTATAATGTGTAGTGAAGTTGACAAAAGCAGTAAATAACCTTTTTACTACTAATTTTAGGTAGCTGACATGTATCAACAGATATTTCATATATTTGTAATTAATAGGTGAGGGACTGGCTAACTTGACTCAATATTTTGGGGGGAAAATAATAATCCTGCCATACAGTAGAACTGGGCCATCAAAACTATTGCCTGCAAGCTACAAGCGGTCCATCATGATCCTTCATATGGTCTGCATTACTCCGAGCATTTATAAAACTAAATCAGCATGCTATACATTATCTGTATTGTAAATTTCTTTGTGAGTGATATGTAATATACCTTGAGGTTGAAGCGAAGTTCTTTTTGAATATATATTTTTAAAGTTTTAACATGGAGCTTAAAAGGCAGGGCTGCGTCCTATTTGTTTTACCTATTCTAACACTGCGTTTCGAAAGAACATCCTTTCCCTCCGCTCCTGTTGAACAAATTTCGTTGCTCATTTTACCTATGGTAGGGATTGAACCCAAGACAGAGACGTGCTTTATTACTACTCTACCGAAGAAGTGAAAAACTAAATACTAGGATCATTTCAAAAATATTAGATTGACCTTCTAAGACATTAATTCAACAAAGTGATTTGTATTTTACCTCATTCTTGAGGCCCAAATGGTTTTCGAACCAGGAAACCTCTATTGTTCATGTGTCTGGGTACCTGGGTCGCCTTACTAGAGACATACTTAATGGTACCGACTCATCTTCCACTGAATGAATTCTTTATGTAACAAATTAAAGTGTGGTGGGTCCATGTCAAGATTGTATGGTGGATGTAGAAACATTTCCTATCCACGGTTTTCCAGAATGCTTTGATTTGATTTGATTTAGTTTATTTTCCTTCGCGTGTTGTGCCTCTTGGCTAATTTGCGAAGATGGGATGAGTGATGAAATGATGAAATTGATGAATGGACATTCACAAACAGCCAAGCCCGACCGGGATTCGAACCCGGGACCCTTGGCGTCGCAGCGCGATGTGCTAACCACTCGGCCACAGGGTAGGGCTCCAGAATGCCTCTTATTGTGTTGTTCCAGTTGTAATGTAGATAGATAGATTGATTGATTGATTTGGTGTTTTAAGTCCACTTTATGCACTGGACGTACAGTTTAAAGTGGAATCCGAACCAGTATGTGCCTCCACCGGGTATCGAACACTCGGGATCCCTTGATTACAAGGTGACGACGCTACCACTACGCCATCGGGGAGGCCAGGTTGTAATGTGGAATCAGAGAGATCTGACCTGAATCATTTGCTTTCATTCCAAGCCATGATTTTTCAGAAAAGAGACAAGTAAGACTTGAAATGAGCACAAAACGGTCTACACAGACTGAAACGTAGCACACAGTTGATGCAACAATCAGAGCGACTGCAACATGGTACGAGCTGCGCATGCGAGTGTGCACAACTTCTGAAATGACCCTCGTACAATTCGCTCCTTGTTGATTCAATGTCTGATATTGGTCAAAATCTTCCGAAGTTTGTATCCATAATATAATATCCACCAAGATCCGTGGCAAGTCAATACGCACTGGGTAAGAATGGGAATTCAAATATGGTCCTACAAGTTAGGGTTTAACCTTATCATAGTAACAGTTTAAAAATATTTTTAATACAACATACACGATGGTGATGATAATGATATTGAATATTCTAGTATGTCAAGGTTGTGAAATACCTGTAGATTGTTCATGATTGTCTCCTTAGGTCGTTGGGTGTGACACAATTCGAATCAACAGGTGCTAGGAGGGCTTTCCCCTGTTTCGACGAGCCAGGATACAAGGCGAGGTTCAACATAGCCCTCGGGAGACCTGAGGACTACTCAGCAGTGTCCAACATGCCACGCGTTGGGGAGTCGACACCAATGTAAGTATGGATACGGTCCTTGCTTTCGTGTTTGGCCTATATCTTGCAGGGAGATGGGTTATAGAGTTTTAATATATATATTCCTGGGGATGTTTCTTGGTGAAAATGCGGTATAAGGGGTGACATTCTGGAATGGCAGTTAATATCTGTTCCAAATAGTGCACCATGAAAACTGGCTTTTTACCCCAGACCGAACACTACGTGGAATTTGTGTTCTGTTAGTGATACCTCCTCCATTCGTTTCATCAAACCACCACTCATCTTCGTCGTCACGATTAGGCAAAAGTGGAAAAAGCGACGTAAAATAACACAAAGTTTGCTATAACTCCACTTTATACACAGGTTAATTGAGGCTGGGACTACAGTTTGTTACACGCCCACACAAATATAAAATTCAATGTTTAATATGTTATAAAAATAAATACTTGTGTAATTGTATGACGTCATAATTTTACTCAAATTTGTAGTCTGCTTTAATGGTTACTGACTAACCATAAGATGTTTTAGTTTTGGTTGCTAGATGATATGATTGATTGATTTTGATATCTGATGTAAGTTAATTTAAAATCAAAGATTGAGTTAGTGTATTCAAGCAATATTTTCAATACAATTTTAACTCGGGCAAGATTTTTTTTGTGAATGCAGTCATAAGAAATTAAGTTCAGCTTCAGCAGAAGTTTTATTGAATCTTGACTGGGCAAGTTTAAGATATTGTATATTTAAAAAAAAAAATTAAGATTCCCCAAGACTAAGTTGGCCTCATTGTAGGAACGTCTTGTGTTATCCGAAAATGAGTAATAGTAAGTATATCAAGTGAGTTTAAATCTGGAACGTGACACATTTTAGGTGGGGTTTGAACCACTATGCAATGTGCCTCCACCAGGAAATCAACCCTGGACCCTTTGATTGCAGTACGTTATCGACGACGCCCTATAACACAATTCGCACACTGAGTTTAAAAAGACGGGTGAGCAGATTGTCACAAAGAAAAGAAATGTTCCTTCCGGTTGTTCTTATACTGTATGAACAAGACTAATTACTTGTCGTTAGTTCCAATTTTAGCACTTTTCGTTTTCTCCTGCTCTATCATTAAGAATAATAGGGAAAAAAAACTTTTGGGCCATTCCAGCCTTATGTCTGAGACATTTTATACACAAAATTTAAGGTTATTTACATGAAATTGGATTAAAATAATCACAATGAACTGATTTCATAGATAACACATAACTTATACAGCATCCCATCATTTCACTAAGTAATAGAGACCATTTTCGGCATGTACTTTGTCCTCTTGCTTTCACCATATCATGAGGCTTCCTCAGGAGACAGAACTAGAAGATTTAAGACATGCCAAGGTAAGTTAAGGTTAAAAAAGGTTAAAAAGATAAAAATACCATAAAATGATAAAAGACAGTGCAGTGCCCTGTCACTCCTTCCTACTCTATGTCTGGCTGGCAACCAACTGTCCTATCCAATATGGCTGCCTGGCTGACAGGAAGTAAAGATAGCTGCACTTCCTGTTGGTTATTTGTTGATTGTGATGTAATTGTCTGGATTCCACACAGAAAAGTGCACGTACTTCCTGTCAGCCAGGGTGCCATATTGGATAGGATAGTCGGTTGCCAGCGAGACATGGAGTAGAAAGGAGTGACACGGCAATGCACTGTCTTTTATCTTTTTAACCTTTTTTTAACCTCAACTTACCTTCCCATGTCTTAAATCTTGACTATTCTTGTCCTATCTCCTGAGGAAGCCACATGATGTGGTGAAAGCTAGAGATCAAAGTAAGTACATGCCAAAACTGGTCTTTATTACTTAGTGAATTCATAGAATTATGAAATACTTTGTGATGTCTAACAAATGGAAAAACTTGAGCATGATGGCATAAGTTGAATGCCTGAAAAGCATCAACAAAAGTGCGTTACGTGTGGTGATTTAAAAATGTAGCAAATTTTGACTTCATTTGTCTGTGAAGCATACAGGCTGCAGATGCTAGTAACTTTTATTGGTGAAATGTGCAAATTATATGTATTCTCAAACATCTAAACCTTAATGCAATTAAAAACAATAATTATTTTCACATTAATTTAATATGTTATTTGCATGACACACACACACACAAACATAATATATATATATACTTACATAATATTCCAGCCACATACAGCCTACATACTGTGAGAAAAAGTCTTTTACAAACACATTACCAACATAACTTACTTAATATCAATTGACAGTAGAGGATTTTAAAACTACTCCAGATTTGCTAAGTGGTATCGTACCTGCAGTCTTCATCACAAATGAATACATCAGCACTACTGAATATACAGTCACGTGGTCCCAATATGTGTAGCTATATATTAATTCTTGAGCATTTCCATTATAGATCTGAAATCCCTGGCTACCTCCTGGATCGCTTTGAGGAGACGCCGCCAATGTCTTCGTACCTGATAGCCTTCCTGGTGTCAGATTTCGCCACAGCCACCGACGGAGATAGCTTCACCGTCTACGCACGCAGCGATAGGATTGGCGAAACGGGATACGCCGTGGACATCGGGCCACGAATCCTGCAGTACTATGGGGAATACCTGGGCATCCCCTTCGCCCTCCCCAAAATGGATTCTGTCGCTGTGCCCAGCAAAGGAGGGGCTATGGAAAACTGGGGACTAATCACTTATGGGTAATTATATAAATGCTTTGTTGTTATTGGTTTCGACCCTGCAGGGTGTTTCGCTCGATCTCGGCCCACGATTTTCGCTTATAAAAATCAAACTATTGACCATAATGTAGTACGGACTTACCTTGCTGTATGAGAATCATGGTGAGACGTCACAACGAGTTTCCCGCCGAATGCTGTCTTGCAGTTCCATGATAGTTCGTGACTTCTTGTGATGATAAGCCTTTCCTTTCAGCAGGCTCCATTGGAAGAAATCCGGTGAGGTAAGGTCAGGCGATCTGGTCCTTTGGAAATGACACGATCTTCAAAGAAGGACACAGTTTCTTGCATGCTGACATTGGAAGTGCGGCAAGTGGCGCCATCCTGCTGAAAATAGCCATTACGGAGTTCCACGTCATCCAACTGGCCAAGAACTCAGACTGAAAGCACACGTCCGTACGATTGGCATTTAACGGCAAGCCCGCGCAAGGACTGAACTGTGGCGCCATCTTCAATGATGTCACCATGCTTCTCAAGCACCAAGGTATGTCCATAGGAAATTTCATTACATTATACATTATGACCAATAGTTTGATTTTATAAGCGGAAAGCAGGGGCCGAGTACAAATAAATCGATAGTAATACAGCCTATGAGAGATTAAATAGTGATACACTGGATTGAGCAATTTCTTTTCTTCACAGGCAAAGTTACCTAGTCCAAAATGACGAAGAGAACACAATAGACGACAAACTAGGAGCGGCTTCAGTCATAGCACACGAACAGGCTCACCAATGGTTTGGAGATTTGGTTACCACTCATTGGTGGAGCGACATTTGGCTTAACGAGGGATTTGCCAACTTCTTTGAGCACATCGGTGTCAATGGTGTAAGTACATCCTTTAATTTAACATTTGCTAAACGTTAAAGTTTTAATAGATATTAGATATTATCCGGAGTCAGGTGAACATAAGTTTATTTTCAATTGTCTTCAATCTGTCAATAGATATTCATCAGAGATATGTCCTGACAGACAGAATATGTTTAATCAGAAATATGGGCAAAATTAGGATATCATAGATGTTTTGGAACCTTTAAATAGATTTTCTTGCGAACAATATGGTTACACATAGATGGATTTTGAAAACATCGACGTTTGATCATTCATTGACAAAATAGGATGGGTTAAATTTGAAGATCCAACTTAGTTTCCAATGGTCAGATTTTGGACGTCAGCCTTCGTTTTTCAAATCTCTTCAAATAGATTCTTTACATTTTTGCGCTTATACCTTGGTCAAATGATGTTTAACCCTTAATTACTATGAACGTTAATAATCACAAAATAACTATGGAGAGATCAGACAGCTGTTTTGATCTTGAACTGTGAACTAGCTGCTTTGCTATTTTCAATTTCTGACGCGTTTCACGTAACTTTGTCACGTTTCCCGGGTTAAACTCGGTTGTTATACTACTTACTGTTAATCCATTTCGGAGAACACACAGGGGCGCCGACTTGTCAAAATTATTGGGGGGGGCCTCTGATCACTGAAATAAATTAATGAATGACTCACTCCCTCCCTTTTTTAAGTTTTGGCCTCAGTCTTCGGAATCTCATAAAAGCCCATGAATTCCTTAAAAATATCAAAATTTTTATTCACAGTTCGAATGCAGAATATTAACTGTCCACGGATGGATATGTTACAAGTTTCGTCAATAGCAAAATATTCCAGACTTTTAATATCTGCTACCACGGAGCACGGAGCGCAAAACAGATCTCCCTAATAACTAACTAACTAACTCTCTAGCCTTCTTAAACCCGAAGGTTCATGGCTGCAGCAACACAGGTCTTCCATCTTTCCCTATCTTGAGCAAGATCTATATACTCTTTTCCATCCCTACCGATTTCCCTTAGGTCCATCTTAACGTTGTCCCTCCATCTTCGTCTTGGCCTTCCTACAGGTCTCTTACCATCAGGTTTCCCAACAAGAATCCTGTAAACTCCTCTTTCCTCTCCCATTCGTGCCACATGGCCTGCCCACCTAAGTCTTCTTGATTTAATTATTCTAATAATATCTGGACATGAATACAAATTATGTAACCTTCTCCACTCACCTGTCTCCTCATCCCTTTTAGGTACAAAGATTTTCCTAAGGATCTTATTTTCAAATACTCTCAATTTATGTTCCTCTTTCAATTTAAGGGACCAAGTTTCACATCCATATAATACTACAGGCAAAATTACGGTTTTGTATATTTTAACTTTTAGTTTCTTAGATATTAAACGAGAAGACAAAAGTTTATGAAGAGAGAAGTAACAGATCTCCCTAATATATGAACGATCTCGTTCTGAAGGTCATGTGAGAGCCATTTGTAGCCCGAATGTCCCATCCACTCTCCTAGTTCATGCACATCGTCTTTTGAAACTTTTAGTAAAAATTTTAACAATAATCATAATTACAGTAATAAGTCATGTGTTTTGCTGTCTCTGTTCATAGGCCCCCCCCCCAAAGTTGATGGTTTAGCGGTCTCAGCTCCCCACAGTTGATGGTCTAGATTCTAGAACATTTCAAATGTGTATTTAAAGTTAAGTTCATGTGGCACAATTCAGAGTAAACTTCACAAGAGAAGCAAAATAATACATTAGATCCTCTTAAGCAAAATTATTTGGAGGGGCTCTGCCCCCACATCGTTAACATTGGGGGGACTCGAGCCCCCCCCCCCCCAAGCCACATGGAGTCGGCGCCTATGAGAACACAAGACGTATCAGCCTACTATGAGGCATCTTCAGACGTGGGAACAACTTACGGGTAATTTTATGTAAAATATGTTAAATCTCACACAGTTAAAATACCTTAAAACTTCAGTTTATCGTCATAACACACACTTGCACTCGAAAATAAACTTCTTTTTAGAATTAAAACTGCAGTAAGCTTGAAAATATTACTCGAGTACACAAATTAAAACATTCAGTTTAAAATTTACTTACATCAGCCATCAGAATAAAAAAAACACATCGCCTAGCAACCAACACTCAAATGTCTTAAGGTTAGGCCATAACCATTGTGACAGACTACAAATTTGAGTCAAACAAATTATGGCATCATAGAATAATACAAGTGTTTCTTTTTATAATAACACATTAAACATTGAATTATTTAAATTATGTGGGTGCGTAACAACTTGACATGACTACAGAAGAATGTTGTAAAGCAGTTTTTAATTATTATTATTTAGTTTAAGAAACTTAACGTAATTTATGAAAGTAGGAAGAAAATCAGTCAAAAAATTGCAACAACGGTTTCCTTATTTTTTTGAAAATTTCAAATTCTTTAAATTTCTAGATTTTTGTGTTGCCAGAAGAGTGGGTGAGTTATGAGCCATTTGAAACACAAGAAGTAACAAAAGCACACACAACAACTATGGTCTGTCAGACCTCTAGCTGAAAATAGAATTCAATAAGATTTGGAAAGACAAACAAAGGCAAGACCTAGTGACCTTGACAGCATTTTAACACCACCCCAAATGAAACGTATGGAGAAGGGATCACCTGTAGTTAGAGATTTGCCAGAAATAAAGTAAAAGATAAATTATTGCTGTCTGAGAGACGGTTCATAGTAGTTACGTGTTCAGTCGGTAAGAGTAAATTGTTTACCATCATTATTCATTCTACAAATTCAAATTAACACACATTTTTATAACATTAGGTTGAACCAGACTTTAAGTACGACCAAGAGATCCTGATAGAGCAGGTTCAGAGAGTTCTACCATTAGATTCAACTGAAAACACGAGGCCGATATCTATGAATGTCAGCTATCCAGACGAAATAGAAAACATGTTTGACACTATAACATACTCCAAAGGTTAGTAGCTTCTTTCAGATTTATGGTATTGCAGCTATTCGTGTGCTTATCCACAGATTTATGAGTGATAATCTTATCTATCGTGCCTTGGTCCATGCAATGTAGAATTACTAATTTACAAATCGTTCAATGTACTTGAAACATCCAAACATTTTGTAAATATTGTAAATCCAGGAGTGCAATCGTGAAATATCAGGATGATCCATAAATATGTAAACATCCTTTTTAAATCAAATATGGGTAGGGCAAAACACAATCTAGGGAAGGGGAAACTTGTTAGGATACAAAACGAACATGGCGGCCATCTTGAAGTCCTCCATTTTCAGGTTAACTTTCTATTTAAATGGAAAGATGGTCCTGTGACCTCAATATAGACTCGACAAAGTGCTGTGGTTAATTTCAACTACCTTCAATCTGCATGAATCCAAAATTTACATGTTGTTTCATTGAAGATGATTTTACCCTGCGAAAAACTAGTAGAGATCGTATTGTTCTGATGCTGTCTGTCATTGATTGAGTTTGTGTTTTAAGTCTGTCATTGATTGAGTTTGTGTTTTAAGTCCACATTATGCACAGTAAGGCTAATCGGGACTGGACCTACAGTTTAAAGTGGGATCCGAACCACTATGTGCCTCCACCGGGTATCGAACCCGGGACCCCTTGATTACAAGGCGACGACGCTACCACTGTGCTATCGGGGAGGGCTGATGCTGTCATCTTATGGAAAAAAATATTTCAACGAACGTCAACATTGTTGATTAAGAAATTTCTTAAAATGGGTACGGTTAACATTATCATTTAACAAGGACACGTAACGGAAAATATTGTGAGTTCAAGCAGAACAAGGGATAACGCCATATTGAAAACAATCATGCCAACAAGTTTCTTATTAAATTCTAGCCTATTTTGATGACGCTAGCGTTTCCCTATCATTGTTTGGTTTGTACAAGGGTTGGATAAAAAGTAATGGCAACACTGGTATAATTGGTACTTGACTGTATTGGCAGAGGAGCACGTGTTACATTCCTTCAAAGTAATCGCCCCTCATCTCTAAGACCTTCTGTCACACGTATGGAAGGCGTCGTACACCGTCAGACGTCCATCTCTGTCGATGTCCCGCAGTGACCGCCCTATAGCACGTATGATGGCTTCGCGCGTGTCGTAGTGCTTCCCGCCCAGTGGTTCCTTCATTTTGACAAAACGGTCGTAATCACACGGTCTCATACCGGTGAATACGGCGGATGTTCCAGTACCTCCCACTACCAGTTATGCAGGAGCGCCGTCACATTGTTCGCAGTGTGACACCTTTCATTGTCAAGCAGGATGATGGGACACCGTGCCGTCGCTTCCTTCTTAATGCGAGACGAAGGTGGTGTTGCAAGAAGGTGCAGAAGTAGGCAGCGTTGACCGTCTGCCTGAGAGACGTTGTTCTTCTTGCCTAAACATATTGTTAGGGCGCTTGCACTCTCGTCCTCTGCTTCAGAGCACTGCTGTTTTTGACTGAATAACATACAATCGCTCCCACTCACTATACTTCCTCGTCTGACATTTCTTTATCAGCCACGAAACGCTTGTGGCGCTGTGACTCACCCCTTTCACGGGACAGCAGTGTTGCCATTACTTTTTATCCAACCCTTGTAAGTCTGTTTCCATACTTCTGAATTACGAGAAACATATCAGCAGAATGGTTAAGTTGAAATTAAGCATACCACCGTGTTTGGCGAGAAATTCTTGCTCTGTCCGAAAGATCCAAAAAGAAGTCTTGAAGTATGGTCTTGTAGGAAGTGATGTCATCTGGTGCAGTTCGAAAGCGCCAAGTTAAAGAGCAATCCAGTCCATAGCGCACAGCACGCGAGATTGTACTCTTCTTTACTAGACTTCTGCACTCGTCCAATCATTTGAAATCGTGGAAGTTGAAAGTCAACCAGATGTTTGTTGTAGTTGTTCTAATGTGTGGAAATGTAAGTATAAGAACTTTTTTAAAATGCTGTGTGATTTATATAGTGAAAATCAAGTGTTTAAAACGCAGGAAAAGCAATGTGTTCTTGGTTTTATCTATCGATCCTGTGGGGCACTGTAGTCGAAGTGTAATTCGAAAGATTTCCGCTTCCAGTCCAAGACTTCGAGATTGAATTGGTAGACTGTTCTCCAAGGAGATTCGCTTCAAATACGGTCTTGCATGGCCTCTATCCCATTTTGATGTCACATGACCATCTTTCCATGGAGATGATTTCAAGATGACGGTCTTCAAGACTGACCCTATATTATATAGAGGGTTTTTTGGTTCGTATCTCCCTATCCCTATTGGTTTTTAAAAGAGTGCAAGAGAGAAAGATATGTAAGTTGATAAACACAAACTCTACCTAAGAGGGACATATTGAAAATTTTCCACTTCTTTGAATCACCTTCCTCTCCAATGAATATAGAGTTATTTTTTATCCTTCCACAACGGTGTCATTCTTCCTTAACTGTATGAGAATCAATAATAAGACATGTAAAGCATTAATTTAATCAGTTATAACCAGCGGCGGCGCCAGGATTAATCATCTAGGGGGGCTGAGGGGGTGCGGAATGAAATTTAGGGTGTGCTATGTTAAAAATAAGGAAAACATGAAATATGAATGGATGTTTTCGTCCCTAAATCAAATATCAATCAACTTTTAGTAGGCATCTATGATAATATGCTAAAGAAACTCAAAAATACTACCGACTTGCTTCATTTTTGCCTGATTTTAGCACAACAAAGACGTTTAGTAATTTGAAAAGAACAGCTTGTTCAGGGGATGTCAATGACATATGGACGACTGGAGGATTTCTTTCCATGGAGAGGCAAACAAGGCAAAGCATTTTTCTACGGAGAGTGGTAGAGGTATATTTTGCCCCCTAATAGTGTTGCTCACTCTCTCTAAAAAACTTCAATTTTAAGTTACCATGTTCCTGCAACGCTCTTAAAATAAATAACCTAAATGACGGTGACTGAAATGTACAATTTTCGATTGACACTTTATGCACAGTAAGGCTAATCGGGACGACCTACAGTTTAAAGTGGGATCCGAACCACTATGTGCCTCCATCGGGTATCGAACACGGGATACCTTAATTACAAGGCACAATCAATTAAGGTCCAAAATTCAGTTATTAATCAAATGTCAAATACGTTGTATAAGTGTCAACAACTGCTGAGTGTTCAGTTTGTATGCGTTTGGTAAAAGAAAGAAATCGATTCGATGGAACCTAAAGTTCTGCAATTTGAAAAAGAAAATAACACAAGATATGAAATCATGTAGTCAGTCACTTTCTTGTAATCGTCAATTCACTTTTTCTGGAATGTGTCACTTTTCTGAAAATGGTTCCTTGCCTTGTTACCCCTCTCTTTGAACGCATTCGTTTTACATAATACATAGCCTACTTTCCGTTTGCCCAGATGCTGTGGTGTCAGGACAAAACGCTAAGTGCACAGAAACTTTTTAGTTAAAATCGCTTGGCTCGCAGCACTGTCCCCAACGACGAAATATGATATTTCTTCGCGAATTTTTGGCCTCTTCGCAACAGCCTTTGGAAAAGTCTGAAATGGTACGTGTAGTAGAACAAATAGAACGAATTAACGAGGAAACTATCGTCACGATACAACTCTCGTCAAGTAATTTCCCGAGAACGACCTGATGATAACTTGAAAGCAAATGAAATTTTTGTTCCAATGAGACTTGAAGAAAAGAGGAAGAACATAAGGCGGACAACAAAACCGTGTATCAACAGTGTACAGTAAATCAAGCAAGAACTAACAGTGAGATATATAAATTTATCAAAAACACAAACAGACTACTTGAAACACAAGAAGAAACAATTCCTAACAACAATTCTGAAGAAATAAAGACAAGGGCCGCTGATCTTTGTAGACTGCAGACAGTATAGGAAAATGCATGCGGAGTGTCTTTGAGAGTAGGATCAATGCTTGCCTATTGTAAATAATAACAGCAGTCTCACTTCAGTACCTACCATTCGACCCTCAATACGACAACGAAATGGAATAATATAACAATGACCGACATATTATGTAAGAGGTAATGTGTTTGACAGAATTTAAGTGCTGAAGGGGGTGCGGAAGAAAATTAAGGGATGCGCAGGCACCACTTCGCGCCCCCTGGCGCGGCCCATGGTTATAACTGAAGCATTAAAAAATAATTTAACACAGGAAATATCGTTTGAACTTGGTAATGATTGCGTTTGAAAACTTAAATTGAACACCTGATTATTTTTCTGAAATTAGGAGCCTCCATAATCAGAATGCTGCAACACATACTGACACCGGAAAGTTTCCAAAAAGGACTCAATCGCTACCTAAGTGCCAGGTAAGTTTCTTTCTGATTTTCTTGCTAGTAAGACCTACGTTTTATAGCTTTGTATGTGATCTACAGCGGGAGTGATGTTAGTCTGTTAAAAGCATTTAATTTTATTGACAATTTTGTTGTGAACTTTGTTTTATTGTATTTTATCTAACATGTGGTGCAAAAGAAGATAAGATATTGTTAATATAGCATACTCACGTTCCTTTACTTAGAAATAATAGTTATTCTTTCCTACACGCGACATATTATGAAAAATGTCCGTGGACGTCGCGAAATTGACGTTGTTCATTGACTAGAAAATAGCAAAATCTATACATTTGGGATAGTCGATAAATAAATACATTTCAATTAATTAGAATTGCAACATAATAACTGAGGGAGAAAATTCATTGCAAGAACCAGATCATAACTTCTACCACTTAATAATAGTAAATAAGTGTCAATAGTTTGTTTCTCAATTTTTTTAAAAAAAATACAGGTCGGAAAACAAAGTTCGTGAGAAAAGTGTCCTCCTAACCTTTGATCAAGATGAAGTAAAGTTATTAATAATTATGAAAAAGTGGGTATGTATTTCAATGTATCAACGATTTGAAAAATGATAAGAATAATAATGTTGTGCCAGATGTTTCCTCGTGTAGTATATATCTACAATTGTAGTACAAGAGTCTTTAGAATGATATAATAATAATAACAATGATATGGCCCTCCTAATAGCGTATATCAGGGGTTCCCAAACATTTTCGTTTCACGGCACCCTTAGTGCTTCAAGACATTTCCGCGGCGCCCAAGTCAGAATGCAGGCCTACCTAACACTTGCAACGCTCAGTTAGTGATGTTAGGTTGCTTGACTGGAGTTAAAAAATAAACGCACATTTCAAATTCAGAAACATTTTGTGTGTAAAAAGTAATAAATAAGCACATATTTGGAACAATCATATCATTTTACTGAAAATATTGGAACATTTCGCGGTGCCCCAGGACGCCGCGGCGCACACTTTGGGAACCACTGGCGTATAGTCGTTGTAACCAAGGGGACCTGCGTTCCACACCTGATCGAGACACCTTCCTCAGTGGTTCAGATTCCACTTTAAACTGTAAGTCCAATTCCGATTATCCTATTCGCATGTAACCATAACAATCTATGAAGATACATACTACATATTTTACATATATCAATTTCCTTATCAACAGAGCATACCAGCCAGCAACACGACAAGATCTGTACACAGCTCTCGATGCGCAGGCTCACGCTGACGGGACACTAAGCGATGACTTGACCGTGGAGGAAATCTTTGAGACATGGACCCTGCAGAAAGGCTTTCCTCTAATTACAGTCACCAGAGACTACGACACTGGAACAGCAACAGTTCAACAGGTCAGTAGCCTCAATCCATCCCCAAATATACATGGAACGGACTACGACTCGAATATAACCATTCAATCTTCAACTGCAAATATTAGATTATGAGACTCAATTGATCTGATGTTGATTTGCAGTCAAAATTTTGATATGATTTCTTACTTGGTCGGAACAGGTTGTATATTACAAGACTCTAATTGAATAACTAACGATTAAAGGTGACAGGAGCCCAATATATTTTAACATCATATTATAAGCAGGAATGCTTTTATTGTTTTCTAAACTTGTTGTTATTGTACTTAACTTCACCTATATATGGATATGCTGCGACTAACGTTTGAATATTTTTTTTAAAAATGTAGAATATTTATGAACTTTTGTTTCTGTAATTGAAATACTGAAGTATGAACTCTTATGGAGGCTAGGCAATATAATTTACATAGTGAAGTTCATAGCATTGGGTGTATGTTTCAGGAATACAAGGATTTGCTAATAGATGCTGCAATTTTGTTTTTACAATGTATTAATACGATTATTCTTGTTCTATATTTCTGAAATTGACGACTGGTTATGCATTATGAAGTATTCACGTTCCACCAGCCTCTCTGGCAATCATAACGCGCTAAAAAGCCAGATATCCCAGGTTCAAACCCTGGGAAAGGCACGGTTGTGATTGTTACATCACCCGTTCATCATTCTCAGCGTTACGGTTAATCCAAGAGATAGAAAAGCGTCATAAGACAAGAAATATAAAGAAACAAAGTATTCACGCTTTGTTCTTATGCAAACCAAGAGGAAAATAAACATTTACTAACAATTTGAGATCTTCTCGTGAATATTTTCGTGAGCCGGTCTTTGCTCTGTTCTACAGACTTTCGATTACGCCAGTTGGATGCTGAGGAAATATTCATACATTTTATTGGATTTATATTGGACTTTCGCTTAGTTATTGTAATTAATTTCACCAGAGACTGACTGAAGATCATGACGCCAAAGACTAAGTATTCATTTCGAACCTTTTCTTTATTCTTCTCCGATACAGTAATAATAATAATTATAATGGGTATCTGAAAATAATATATTTCAGAGAAATTTTTTTCTCTCAAATGATTTTCATGAGTATCATACCTATTGAATATTTTCTAAATTTCCGAAGGTTCTGGATTCAAATCAAGCTATTGAGAGAGTTGTGTTAGGATTAACGTAAAGAGACAGGAAATGATTCAGAATAATAAAAAATACAAAAATAAATCTTTTTTTAAAAAAAATAACTCTCATCTTAAATTGATTGATAGATTTGGTTTATTTTACTTAGCTTTTCTGCTACTTTTGGCTAATCGCAAAGATGATGAGCGATAATATGATGAAATTGATGAAGGGACACTCAAAGAACACCAGTACTCATGCTGGGATTCGAACCCTGGGCCTATGGCGTCGTAGAGCGCTGTGCTAACCCCTTCGCCATGGAAGTCGAATTCTCATCTTAAACTTTAATTGTTTAGGTAGGTACAGTGTTGAGGTGATTATAATACAAATAGTGCTTAATAATTAAGAATAATTAAGCAATTGTTGTGTGACGTTTCCTTGACACCACCTACAATTTTGGGCCCTACAGAAATCCTATCTGGGCTAGAGTCTAACTAACTAACTCAGTCTCTAGCTTCTTAAATCTGAAGCCTTATGGCTTCTATCTGTCCTATCCTAAGCAAGATCAATCCAATCTTTTCCATCCTTACAGATTTCCTTTAGGTCCATCTCAACCTTATCCCTCCATCTTCGTCTTGACCTTCCTACATATTTCTTACCATCAGGTTTCCCAACAAAAATCCTGTAAACCTCTCCCATTCGTGCCATATGGCCTGCCCACCTAAGTCTTCTTTAATTATTCTATTAATATCTGCATATGATTAATATTACACCGACTCTTCGTTCTCAACAGAAAAGGTTCGTGGCCAGCAATCCAGATGGAGATTATGAAGAATTGTGGTTCGTCCCGTTGTCTTACACCACGGAAACTGAACTTGATTTTGAAAATACAGCCCCGAAAGAGTTCTTGAGGGTGGAACCCGAAATTACCATAAATGGCCTACCTGTTGGAGATGCTGCTATCCCATTTGTTATCTTCAACGTCCAAGAAACAGGTATTGTGCATATGTAAGACATAGAAGGGTAATATGGAATGATTGAGTGATAAAACCTGAGCAACTGTTTCATTCAGTGTTCTGTGCAATGTAAGGTTTTCTGTTGGGAAAGGAGAGCCAAGTTGATTTTCTCAACAGAGTAGACTTAGATGGGCAGATCATGTGGCACGAATGGGAGAGGGAAGAAGAGTTTACAGGATTCTTGTTGGGAAACCTGATAAGATACCTGTAGGAAGGACAAGACGAAGATGGAGCGATAACGTTGAGATGGACCTAAATGAAATAGGTAAGGATGGAAAAGATTGGGTTGATCTTGTCCATGGGATAGGGACAGATGGAAGGATTGTGTTGCTGCAGCCATAAACCTTCTAGTTTAAGAAGGCTAGAGAGTGAGATAGTTAGAGATGATTAACATTTCATTACTGCCAAGTACTTCACGATCGCAGGTGTACCTTAGGCATGTTTGTAACAAATCTTTTGGCTGCTTTCTTTCGGTATAGAGAGAACCGAGAAGCAGGCTTGACTGACTCCCTTCTGCAGTGAAGTTAGGTTCGTTTTAGACTAAAGCATTTTCCTTGGCATTACCTTATTATTTCTGCTAAGATCAAGTTCTACCGTGTAAAATGGAGACATTTTATAACACTTTGATGGCACAGCATATTCCATGGAATATTTCACAAGAGAATCTGTCTTAATTGTCTTAGCATCTCGTATAATAGAAGCGAGCTCTACGTCACAAGTTCAGATGCAATGGAGGCCGAATGAGATGTAAACAATGTATCACTTCACATTTTTAAAAAGTAGATAACTACTCAACCAAGAGGAGGAAATGGTTTTAGGACAAATGGCGCTGATATATTTATATACCGCATATCATACACATATGGAAGAATGCATTAGTTGTTTCAATTGTGACCACCGAGAAAAGCACATGGAAATAAATATCTCAATATTTTGATGATATTCATAGTTACTTAAGTGTTACGTGTTACAAATATGTGTAGAGCTTTAGTTTTATTATACGTTACCCGTTTAATTAAATAATTAATTCCTCTTTGAAATTACATCTCTTCCTCTTTAAATTTATTAGTTATTAAATGAAAATCGCGTAAATCTGTACTTTTCGTGCTGTACATATTATCTAACGTTCTCTGCGCCCTTAGCATCGCAATCGCTAACTGGAATGTTTCATGAGATTCTTCAGTGTTAAGTATTCTCTGTTATAAAAATACAAATTTCTATCCTAGATATATTTGGAACATTTCAATAGCAACAGGTGGTCAGCAATTTCTCTTTCACATTCAGACTTCATATTATTAACAATATTGATTTAATGGTCCTCGTTGAGTTCTTGCTGACAGGAAAAAAATAGTAACACAAATCTATCAGAAACGAATGTATCCGAAATTTCCCAAACGCACGAAGCCTCTGTGTATTTGCTTTCATTTGAATCAGTTTCCAAATTCAAGTACTTCCGAGTAATACTAACAAACGAAAATAATATTAAAGAAGAAATTAAAAGCAGACTTAATTCAGGAAATGCGTGTTACTTTTCCCTTCATTAACTTTTATCTTCTCGCATAATACCTAAGAAACTAAACGTTAGAATATACAAAGCAGTAATTTTGCTTGTAGTATTACATGGATGTGAAACTTGGTCCACTACATTAAAAGATGAGCATAAATTAAGGGTATTTGGAAATAAAATCCTTAGGAAAACATTTGGACCTAAAAGGGATGAGGAGACAGGTGAGTGGAGAAGGTTATATAATTTAGAAGTACATAATTTGTATTCATGTCCAGATATTATTAGAATAATTAAATCAAGACGACTTAGGTGGACAGGCAGGATTATTGTTGGGAAACCTAATGGTAAGAGACCTGTAGGAAGGCCAAGACGAAGATGGAGGGATAATGTTAAGATGGACCTAAAGGCAATAGGTAGGGACGGAAAAGATTGGATTGATCTTGCCCAGGAGAGGGACAGATGCAAGGCCTGTGTTGCTGCAGCCATAAACCTTCGGGTTTAAGAAGACTAGAGAGGGTGTGAGTTAGTAAAGCTGTAAGCCCAATAAATAAAAATGACAATCACTGTTTGAGCCTTTCAACAATTACACATTGTTAACTGACTCACCTGGCAACAACAATCTTCTTCGCAGGATATTATCGCGTGAACTATGATGTGACCAACTGGCAGCTTCTAGCAGGATACCTGGTGTCTGACGACGGTCTGAACATTCACCCTCTGAACAGAGCCCAACTTCTGGACGATTCCTTCGCCTTGTCTCAGGCCGGACTTCTGAACATCAGCTACTCTTTGACACTCACCAGGTACCTGAATAAGGAGGTGGAGCTTGTTCCGTGGCAGGTGGCTATTAACATATTAGGATTCTTGGACACGCAGCTTCGCAACACGCCAGCGTACGATGATTTCGCGGTAAGTTTTTATTTTTATTTGAATACGAAGTGAAAGTATCTAAACTTGAACGGAATATTAAAATAAATTAGGATGGATTAGAACAAGTGAAACACGTGGACAAGGGCGCTCGCAGAGAGTTCTGGCAGGAATGGTGAAATTGTAGGGATATTTTGTAACCAAAAATATTTGTTTTCTGTGACTTACAGGAAGTACGTTACAGCAACTATTATTATTATTATTATTATTATTATGTGAAGTAGGGTTACATTTAAGCTTACAGTCTATTTTACACATATTATCTAAAAACTCAATATGCTGACCAAGGCATAAATTTATTTTATTATAGAACATAAACTAAACGTAACATTTCAAACTTCTAGCAAGGTCTTCTTCAGACTCTGCACCAAGCACAATGTAACAACGTACAAAACAGGACAATATATATACACACAAACATTACTCCCCTCCAGACTATTAGAAAGTTGTTCTGGAACATTCTAGCAGGTGGCTTTCCCTTGCCACCTGCTAAACATATTTTCTTACATCTAGAATGTGGTTGGACTGTTTATCTCATACTCTTTTTCCTTCATCATTCTTCCTTCTTCTCTCCTCTTTCTCTCTTGTCCTTTCCACTCTTTCTAACACCTGGAACGGACAAGAGAGAAAGAGGAGAGAAGGAAGAATAATGAAAGAAAAAGAGTGTGAGATAAAGAGTCCAACCACATTCTAGATGGAAGAAAATATGTTTAGCCTTTCAGGTGAAAGTACAGTTGACAAGGGAAAGCCACCTGCTAGATGTTCCAGAACAACTTTCTAATAGTCTGGAGAGGAGTAATGTTTGTGTGTATATATATCGTCCTGTTTTTGTACCTTTTTACATTTGTACTTGGTGCAGAGTCCTTAGAAGACCTTGCTAGAAGGTTGAAACGTTACGCTTAGTTTATGTTTTATAATTATATCGGTCAAATATTGAGTAACAAGTAATTAACCTAATTGCCCGTTATTAAGAATTAATTACGATTGGTAATATTAAAATCCGTCGCGAATAAAGTTGTCTAGCGACTGTCTTAGCCAACACTAACTTGCTCAACAACCATTTTTCGCCCGAATTCGGATTTACATGCATTCTTATGGGGAATAGCAGGAAAAGAACAACTTCTAAACCAATTGACCGAATTGGATGAGATTTTAACCAGCGGAAGACCACATCATGAAAGTACTGATTCCAAGATTTGAGCCTAATCAGAACAGAAATACGGGAGTTATGAATTATTAAAGATTCATCGCTGGATTCAATGGGATACGGATTCCTGGTGAGTTGGCCCTTACTGAACGTGTCGAATACAATAGCCGAGGATTTAACCTAATCTCTGCACGAGGGGCTGCTACCAGAGGTTAAGGACCGGAATGAGCGTTGACCAGGATAGGAGGACAACGGTCAAAGCACCTGAAACAATAAATGAATACCTAAACACTGAGGCTAGAGCGTCACTTCGTTCAAATCTGGAATAAAAGGGATGATTCGAAATAGCGAGAAAACAGTTTGCCTACAATCGCCACCGGAGTGTGAGCTACGTGCGACCTAGCTCAGAGTCGCGATCGGATCCGAGGTTTGGATTTGTTTTATCCTCGAGTGAGTGTTTTAGAGCCATGGAGTAGAGCAGATTAGACCCAGGGGGTTCGTTCCCCCTCACCGTCAAAGCATTCGTGCACATACGTGTGGTATGTGAGAATAACGCCAGACACGTCCGCCTGTGTCAATCGTCCGAAACAACGTCCTAAGTTAGCAGAAGTTAATAACAATTGATAGCAAAGTTAATACCGAAGTGCATAACAGCCGATACTATAGTTAATAACATTTGATATCCATGTGTGTCCATGTGAAACCGCGAATGGCTCATTGTGTATGTTCGTCTCAACGCCTAAGCCAAGTCTCTACGTACAAGTGACAGCGAAGGACTGACCTATTACTGCGCTAGTTGTCGTATGGAGTCGACAGTGTACGTGTACCGTCATGAACGTGCCAACGAAGTCAACGAGTGAAGCCAAGATCCGATGATGCCATACGGAACTGCCGAAGTACAACACCGGAGTGTGGACGCCTTCCAAAACTGTAGGACCACTTTCATCCTACCCAGGTCAGAGGGAATGCAGCGAAGGTAAGATCCAACCACGTGCGTGTGTGAGAGAGATGACGCCAATCTACCGCGAATCTGCGTAAATCAAATCATTGCATAACTTAAATCAGTGCTAGGGCATAACTAGACATCGGTATTCCGGCGGACAATCAATGTTGTAGATCAGAGTTTATGTTAACAGCAAACAATAGTTCATTGAAATATATTTATACCTTCTGAAAAGATAAAAGGGGTTCGCTCAAGGAACAATTATTCACTTTATACTTAAAATCCTAAACGGTAAATTGTAAACGGCAATGTAGCCAAGAAATAGCATGAGTATAGTCAAAGTATTAATTAATCTGACCTTTGTAATTGTCATATTGTCGCAATATGCCATGGAATGAGTGTATGAATGAGAGATCGAGTGAAAGAGGGCAAGATGTACTGTGTATTTATCTGTGCTTTAATATATGTGTATATTCAGAACCACCGTAGTATTATGTAACGTCATTTCAGGTACTTAAAATCAAATCCTCCTAGGTTTATTCTCGGTAACTCCGACTGTAGGCACTTATCCTGACCGTATTATAATTCATGTAATGTTTAATCCGCGTGACAGGTGTCACGTGAAGCGATTCTGCGTTGTTGCGTTGCTTAGTTCAGTTGAGTTGATCCTTTTTAGCGCGTGACATAATAAAATAAATTTCTGCCTTGGTCAGCATATTGAGTTTTTCATATCATGGAAACAAGGCTTAATGGTGTTATATATATTTTCTAACTATGAAAAAGAGCTTTATGTCCTACATGAATTAATATGTAAAATATCCACTTATGCAAATTCTAACAGGTGGCGCAAAAGTCATCATCCTATTTGAAGTGACCTTTATTTTGACATCTTGTTGTTTATATCAATAGTGTTTTGTCAGGTAAATAGAAGATACTCACGAAATTTATTGTGTGCGAAAATGAATAAGTAAGTATACCCCACAAGAACGTGGAAAAATTGTGACAATTTTGCGTGACACTTTTCCGGGCAGAGTAATACCCCTTTCTGGTGATTTGCCATGGCCGGCCAGGTCCCCCGATTTGTCGCTTTAGATTTTTTCCTCTTGGGATATTTGAAATCATTGGTTTATGTAAATAAGCCAGAGACGTTACAGCAACTAAAGGACAATATTCTGCATGAAATTGAAAACATTTCCCCGCAGATTCTTTCCAACACCACCAACGCAATAAAAAGATCCCAAATTTGAATCAATTCGAATGGTGGTCATTTATTGGATGTTATCTTTAAAAATTGAGGACATAAAAGTTACAATTATCAATAAGAGTTTAACACCAAAAAAACATACTTTGTTGTATTTAAAACCCAAGCTATAGGCTAAGAAAATCAGGTGATGACTTTTGCGCCACCTTGTATATAAATATACAGAATATAGAAATTTCAAATTATGTAATTTAAAAAAAACGTAAGTAGTAGTAGTAGTGTAAATAATAATAATAACAAAAATAATAGCAAATAATAATAATAATAATAGAAGTTTCTATAACTTCCCCCATGAGAAAAAATCCTGCTGGGTATAGAAAAACTATTGTTACTATTCAAGGTACTTTCTCAGGAAAATCTTTGTAAAGTGATTGGCAATAAAAATGGGACATCTATATCCTGAAATACTATCTTTCTGCATGGCATTGTGTGAGTTGCCTAACATTCTGCCGCCGCCGTAGAGTTATGCAACACACACAATACCATGCAGGGAAACTAGTATTTCAGGATATAAGTGTCCCATTTTTATTGCCGGTGAGTGTACATCAATGGGAGATTGCCCCTATTATAAAACCCAGATTTATCATACAGAAGGTCCCAAAGTTGCAATCTGTTAACAATGAAAACGCACAACACTAAATTATTTGCCAATTCTTTTACCGTATCAGTGGTATGCATTCTCACATGAAGTAAGATCAGATTCAATAGGTATCTTCTGAGAGAGATCAAGAAGAAACTTTATACTTGGTTTCGATTTAATGCCGCATAATTAATACATGATTAATAACAATAAAAACACACATGTGCTAGCGGGTTGCTATTTCAGGCCACATTGAACCTGCCCCGTCAGATGTCTTTGAGAGAAAGAGAATGTTGACAAGGTTGGAGTTTGTTGTTGTTCACACAATCTCCATCTACCACCGAGACTGACACTCGCAGTAACTAACTTACACGCTTGCTAGTTATACACGATGACTACATTTGTACGTGAATGCACTAATTGTAGTTTATAGATTCATATGTGGGGACCTGGGATAGCAACTACAACAGTGTTAGGTCAAGATATGGCAGTTAATTATAAGTTCTATATTTTTAACACATATCAATTATTTATTATTTCATTTTGTAGCCCTTTCCAGAGCAGTTTTTCAGATGAGGACGAGGCTGTAGCACCCAAGCCCCTTTATATATAGGCCTAGTGAAGAATATGTTGATCCCTTAGTGAGAAATAGTCGTGAAAACAATCATTTATGTATGCATTTACGATGCCAATCTTCATTCTTCAAAACAGATAAGGAAACTTGACAATTGAACCAGTTTTATACCTCAGACTAAAATTTGACCGATCCGCTCCAGAAAACAGTCCTTACCTACCTGTCTCCCAACTTGTTTTTCTTGCTTGCCAAGCCTCTCTGTACATAAGACAAGTAACTTTTAGCAACAACTTATTTATGTAGAATTTTGCATACATACAATACCATCGTCGAATTTCTAAGGTTATAATATCTAGTATATCAAGTACTTGATACAGTAGAGTATATCAAGAAGGGCATAGACAACCACTAAAGATGGGTGCCAAATCTTGCACCAATCCCTTTCTGTGAGGTTGCTACACTTTATACTGCTTCTGATCTATCGTGATATTATACATGTAACACAACACCATCTCTTAGAAGATTCCAAGTGAGACTATCCTAATTAGAAATTGGCTTTACTTGCTATTTCAAAGCTTATAATTTGTTTGCTTTTTACATCATACATTAATTCATACTTGTATCAACTATAGTCTTCCTCCTCCTCTTGCATATCTGGGTAGCCAAAGCCTGTTCTGAGACTACAAAAATTGATCATTCCATCGGCGATATGGTCTCCTACTTCCCCTCCACCCCCTTTGGCCTGTAATTTAATAATTTTCCAGGCAAACTGCTATCTGGCATCTCTCATAACATGTAGATTCACACTTTAACTGGTATCTTTGAAATTCTCCCACCATTGCTTCCATACTGTACCAAGTATAGTAATTAATATCAGTAACATTTCTCTGACTTGATTACAGTTATTCCGAAATTCATGTGGAATCACGATGGCAATAACTTTGAACTCTACTTATCTTAATATTTTTTATAAATATAGATTACTTCAATGAAGAAAATGCTAATCAACATTATATCTCATTGCAGACATACACTCTATCGTTACTGGAAGGTGTCTATGAGTACATTGGATTTGAGCAGAACCCAGATGAGCCCAAGTCCATTACCTTGACTAGATACCTGTTGCTGCCTGTCTTGAATGAACTTGGGAACGCTGATTCTTCGGCAAAGTCCCTGGAAGCTTTTCAGGAGTGGATGGCATCCACAGACCCTGACACGAATAATCCGTAAGTAATTTTGTTCAAGTTTCTAGTGAGCTACACAGAGATATACAGATAAAATGAGATGCTGGATGATAAAGGTAGAGAAGGTGTGTGTACAGGGTGATTCAGTGAAAGCGTGCAAAAATGAAACAGCATATAGGTAATACACCACTGAACAATCTGATATAGGGAACCTAGAGTCGGAGAATCCACCTTAACGAGATATGGGCTGAAACATGTCGAGCTGTAGCGTGTACTATCGTTCATAGGAATGGCAAATAAGTGACATGTATGGGCATTGCTGACGTACAATGGGTAGCGACATTTATTGACATTGATTTACGCGTATGAGTTGCATGCTTGAAGTTTGGAAGCTAATTTCATACCTTTGACAAACAGGTGCTAACAACGTTCAATTATGCACCTCACAATAGTTGTCAAAACGACGATGGCCAATCAGAATGCAAGCATGGCAGCAAGATTCTGCTGCAGCCTCAAAAACATCCCTGGCGTCTTACGAATCACATCACAAGCGGCGACAGTCCTGGCACCTAATCCCATGCCCCTCTCCAATGGAATTTCACAAACAAATCATCTGAGATAACACCAGACGAAAAATGAATCCAGGTCGGGTGACCTCGCAGGCCAGGTAATAGAGCCTCTCCATCCAATCCAGCAAACAGCAAAGGTAACATCCAGATGGTTGCGGGCATCCACACTGAAGCGAGGCGGTGCTCTGTATTTCTGTGGGTTTCCTATGTCAAAGAGTTCAGTGGTGTATCATCCGTTTCATTTTTACACGCTTTCACTGAATCACTCTGTATGTTTGTATGAGAGAGAGTTACAATTACTGATAGGTAGGTTAGTATAACCATGATAATGTGAAGTTGATCTAAATGTAGAACCTTTCCACTGTCTTAATATGTAGGTTTCTCAATCCAATCAAACTTGCCGCTTCATGTCAGCGTAGAATTAACTTAATTTACTGTAAGATCATCTATCTTCTGATATATTCATCTTCCCCGAATCCTATCCCCTTTAACTATTCTTCACAGTGAGTCTTTTTAGCAAGCAGATCCTTCGTAGCCAGTGTCCCAGACAATTTCTTTGTCTTTTCTTGATCACTTCCAACATTGCCTTCTTCCACCAACTCTTTTCAACACAGCTTTATTTCTTTCTTAGTCTATCCATTTCACACCCTCTTCGTCATACACACATTTCTAAAAGCTTCTAGTCGCTTTTCCTCACTTAGGGCCCAATACAGCGCTAGACTCCACACAAAACACTCCATTAGTCTCCTTAGTTTGTTCAAAGATCCACAAAAAAAAAAACATTTTCCCCCCCAACTAAAGACATATTACTTATTTTGCCATTGCTATTTTAGCTTTGACTTCCTGACTGAAGCTGCTGTCGCTGCTTACAATACATGCCACGTATCTGAAGCTGTTAGCTTGTTCAATTCTTGGCCTCGAATTCTCACGTAAACTGACACAGGTGAAAGTACAAGATAATAGAAGCAAAAAAGTCTCAGTAAACATGGGTCTGCAAACGAGCGGTTTTCGAGATAATCGCAAATGTGTGGTTACAAGCCGCCACTTACTTCATTGTTTGTAAACGTCATCCAAGTTGGTAAAATGCTAACAATGTCTGCGAATGTGTGGTTACAAGTCGTCATTGATTGCATTTTGTAAACACCGAGTGCTTCAATTGCGCGTTCCAAGGTTTGCTCTTTATTTACAAAACATAACATTTCGAGAAGTGGCGATGTAATGAAACAGGATGGATACAATCAGTACAGAGGATTGTACATACTTGCGACCAATTCCGAAATGAACCGGGGGTGTTCGAAAGCATTTTACCAACTAGGACGACGTTTACAAAGAATGAAGTGAGTGGCGGCTTGTAATCACACATTCGCGATTATCTCGAAAACGGCTCGTTTGCAGACCCATGTTTACTGAGACTTTTTTGCTTCTATTATCGTGTACTTTCACCTGTGTAAGTTTGCGCTATTACTTTTGAGACACCCTATATTGGCAGGACATTTCAGTACTTGATTAAAATAATCTGACAAGAACAACAATACTGCTGTACATTATTAAAACACACATTATGTCGAAATCATTGATTGTCATCATACCATCATCGCTATAGAATCTTTTCAATATCTTTATATAGTCTATCAACACATGTTCAGTTGATTACTAATTTGAGCCTTTCGGCAACTATATGTGATTTAAGTTTTATATTAAAACAGTTCTTTCTGCCAATACTCATGAAATGATTTTTCTTGTATGCACGCATTGCTTGAATTGTAGAATTATTTATCTTATAGTCTACAGTTACTACAAGCATAAAAATACAGTTTTTTGTTGTGACGTTTCAGGAGAACACACGCTCCCTTCATCAGACATTTATTTTTAGTTTGATTATACATGCAGTTATAACAATGGCTAAAAAATTTTGACAAAAAGTATCAGTTATACAATGGATCTTGCTAATATTACATTGTTGTAACATAGCAACTTAACTGTGAAACAAGCAGTCTGTTTCTATTATTTGTTACGCACCCACATAAATTACTAATTCAGTGTTTAATATGTTATTTATAAAAATAAATACTTGTGTTATTCAATGACGTCATAATTTGTTTTACTCAATTTGTAGTCTGTTACAATCGTTATGGACTAACCTTAAACAATTTGAATGTTGGTTGCTAGGTGATACAATTTATTGATTCTGATGACTGATGTAAGTGATTTTTAAGCTGAATGTTTTAATTTGTGTACTCGAGTAATAATTTCAAGCTTAATACAGTTTTAATTCTAACAAGAAGTTTATTTTCGAGTGCAAGTGTGTGTTATGACGATAAACTGAAGTTTTAAGGTATTCTAACTGTGCGAGATTTAACATATTTTACATAAAATTACCCGTAAGTTATTCCCACGTCTGAAGAGGCCTAAGTAGGCTGATACGTCTTGCGTTCTTCGAAATAGATTAACAATAAGTATAAAAACTGAGTTTAACCCGGGAACGTGACATATTACTTTAGATGAAAATTGTTATCACTTTTTCAATTATAAATCCCAAATACCAGGTAATTCAAAATCATCATCTCTTTTACGGAGATAACATTAAATTTTAAAGATGGTGGGCTACCACACTTGTGAAAAAAAATCCCTAGTGGGCCTGTGTTGCCATTCTCATTATTTAGTTCATTTTATTCAATTTATCATAAGATAATTATTCACAATTATTGTTCTCGTTTCAGAATATCACCAAACTACAGGTTCACAATAATTGCCACAGCAGTGAGGGAGGGTGACATCGACGTGTGGAACTTCGTCTATCAACGCTATTTAAATTCAGGGAACACTGATTACGCTGAAGCTCTGGGTTATTCAAGAAACCAGACACTACTCAGCAGGTCCGTATTAGCATTAACTATGATCAGACATGGAAAACAAGAGTTGATAAGAAAGGACCGATTTGGATGAGTGTGAACCATTCACACACTCGTTCTTCCATGAAGACACTTGTGTTATTGAAGAGGTTCTATTAAGAACGTGGAGCAAATCTTTCCAAAAAGCAGACGTGTTACTTCCTTCCTGACATGTTTCTACCACAGATCCATATGATTACAAGTATTCTACACAGTTGCAACTCATCTTCTCGACTTGTCACTTTTTGCTAGAAACACTTCCATTTTAAAATTCATTCCTCCATACACACACGAGGGTTACAGTAAAAGTCATGGAAACTATTTTTTTTCCACGATAATGTGGGTCAGTCCATAAATTGTAAAATATACAATTGGAAGGTCACCATATATGCTAATGTTTAATGTATGAATTTTGAACAACATAGAGATCGTATCAGGATAGAGAAAAAGACAAAATACGCGCAGTCACAGGTTGTCCTGAACGTTACATGTCGGCTGTTGCTTTTCTTCCACGCCCGAATGCTGCTGTCCACCTCGCAACAGTTCGGTACGGTAGAGCATCATTTCCTAGAGCTTCCACAAGCTCAGTGTGACATTCTCTCGCATTCCTTCCACGGGACACATTCATCCTGCACGACTGTTAAACACACACTCACTTCCCTCTGTTCAATGTCTTGGCAGCCACTGCCATCTAGTGGCGTCACAATACATTGCATGTGACGGGCTCTCCACTGTATATTTTAAAATTTCTTGCCCGACCCGCATTATCATGGAAAAAAATTACTTTTGCTCTAACCCTCGTATACACATACACACCGGGTGTTTCATAAATAATTGAGGGAGTTACAAAAATTTATTACAAGTAAACTATTGAACTTACGTTTATGAAACCAGTCCAGAACGATCGAGTTTACGTGTTTTGTTTTGTTAAGCTGCGAGTTCACATCACTGCCGCTAGACATACACTAATAAGTAGAGCCCGGAAGTTCAGGCATTTATTTTCGTTAAAATAGGCAGGCAAAAAGGCATTTATAATGTGGAAAATAGGCACTAAAAATGAAAAAAAGGCAAAATCAACCGAAAAAAGGCACATTTGGAAGTCGCTTACTTTTATCTATAATTTCTGGCAAAATATAAAAATCTACATTGGGAAGAGCATTTTAATTTTCTCCGTCTTGATTGCACATAACTACAAGGTGTTTCTTTTTTTAAGTTCTCAACATTCATTGATAGTCGTCTTGTCAGAGAGAATGTTTTTCATAATAGAAAATGATCTTTCTACTTCGACAGAAGTTATTGGAGCATACATAAAACAAGCTAATGTAGCTGAACTCATTTTGGTAACAGATTTTCACCTTTAAGAATATCACAAATTGTTTTCAATTGTTTCAAGTCATCATTTGCACTCACTACCCGTTTTCACTTTTCCGCAACAGCTGACCCCTTTTCTCCTGGCACTTCCATCATCTGCTGCATAGATTCCTCGTAGATTTTCATGGATGCTATAATTGTAATTGTCTCTGGCAATGCACCATAATGTGCAAAAATAAACTTGAATAGCACAGGAGTTATTTCACTTCACGAATTGAAGCCGCTTCATTTTCTGGAAGAGCATCGATCACCTCACTGATTTTTTCAAGGTTGTTAGCATAATGCTATATAGCTGCTGATATCCAGGTTCCGCATCTCGTCAAGACTGGTTGCGGAGGTAAACTAAGCTCAGGCGCAACTTCCTGAAATTTTCAGGTTCGAGAGGGAGATTTCAGAAATATCTTCTTTGTGTTCCAAATCAACCTGTCCACTTCAGTAGTCAATCATGCACAAGGAAATGTTAACCGAAAGGCAATATCCTAACTCAGCATGAAATACTTTTTTCTCACACTTTTCTACTTCAGCAATGTTGAAACATGCGTGAGTTCAATATTACTTAAATAAGGCGAAAATTATTCACATAATAAACGGAAGAAAAATAAATGCCAACAACGTTTTTTGGGAGAAAAATAATTTATATACACATTTTTTAAAAAAAAAAATTGTCAAATTTCATTGAAAAAGGCAAAAAAAGGCATTATAATTAAAAATAGGCAGTGGGATCCCAAATAGGCAAAATAGGCAAAATGAAAAGGCTTCTAAAACATTCGAAACAACATAAGAAACGTATATCCGGAAAAATTTTATCAATATATGCAGTAGATAAAAAGTGGCATTTTGCCAAATTTCCGGGCTCTACTAATAAGGAACTAGAAATGACAAAGAGTTAACACTTGGATTTTAAAACCTTCGAACCTGAATCATACATGGTGAAGATTAGGCTAATTACCTGTCTAACGTGAAGTTTTATGATCGAATCCAAGAATGAAGTGTATAAGCCTGTACTGAAGGCTTGCTTGTCAGGCTGAGTCAGGCAGAAAATCTGCTCCTGACTATTCCAAGTCAATCAAAGGAATCTCTGCTCCTCTATCCCTGTTGCAGTGGAGACTTGCTCCATGCAGATTCGTCAAGTTTTGACTTCCTATTCTCTTAGCAAAAATTACTACCTGTTTATCTGTCTGCTTGTTTGCTACACCGATACTCCAGGAAGTCCGTTAACACTTGACTTTGCATATTTGAAATACCTAAGAGGAGCAGGTAGCTGGTAGAATAAGTGAATGACCCTTGGTCAGGTTGAAGCTTCTTTGAAAATGTACAGGCTCAAGCTTCGTTACGATATATATATATATATATATATATATATATATATATATATATATATATATATATATATATTCGATGGCTAATTTGAAATATAATTGTTTTGTTTTCATTATGACCTTTCTACAAGCGAAAACATATGTTAATATACCGGTATTTATACATAATTTAAGCAGTAGCTTTACAAGTATTGTTAGTCAAAAAGTAACTGCGTTACAGTACTGACTTTACTTGTAGAAATTTGCCTAAGTGACGATCAATTCAATTGCTTCCTTACAGCATTCTCGAGCAGACCCTGGTCAATGCTTCGGACGGTGGGATACCAGATTTCCTTCCTTTCTTCTACGGCATAGTCATCAATGTCGAATTCCCAGATCTGGCTTACAACTTCATCAGTGAAAATTTCGACAGGATAGTTGAAGCGTAAGTAAAATGTACTTTGTTTTCAACTTTGTGGCACCATGCACTGTCAGAGAGGGTGTGAGTGGGCAGTTGTTAAATTCTTTGTCTTTTTATTGCGATTTCTTTTGGTAAACTTTGTTGCACTATAATGTTGCACCCCTAACTTGAAAACAAAATTTCTATTGGAAGAGATTTTGAAGGGGCCTTAAATGTGCAACCGAACCGAAAATATAAATTTTAAGAAATATATTTTCTTTTTACTTTCAGATTTAATGGATATACTGAAGTGGTTAATGGAATTTATTATATACTACTGAATACAAATACGAGAGAAGGACTCGACAGTGTAAGTTCATATGATTATCCATAATGATTCTTTGAGCACATATTTTATTTATTTATTATATAGAGTTTAATTTATTTTGAATTTTATACTATGGATTCGACATCCTTTAGAAATATCGTGAGTATATGAAGGGTTCGGGTGTAAAACATTGTGACATTTTAGTTATCTTTGACATCCTCGAAATTTCGAGTGAAATTGCCATGTCATACAATTTGCATCTGACTCAGTAAAGCCTTCTGTAATTGGTAAACACAACACGAAAACAATTTATCTACAGAATAGCTTCTAATAACCTTTTTCTTAATGAACTCAGAAATGACCAAAATGTTACCATGTTTTAGACTCGAGCCCTTCATAATTATAAGACCCAGAAGGGCCAATTATATAAGGCTTATTCTGACGGTAAAGATGCAAATTAATTAAGGCTAGGCTGGAGTTTTGTGGTTGGAGTTCAACATCGAATAATTTGGCATCTTTTTAATCGTCTGTGTATGGTTTTTTGTATCCACCGCGTACACATCGTAGTAGCCACTGATTTTGCACAATCTATAAAAGTTCAAGAACTCTATATCCTCGGGACATATGTAATGTAGTTTAACCAGTGTAAATTGTTTTAAACAATATGACGCCTTCCTTATTTCTTCAGTCCTTTTGAAAAGTTCTATAAATGAAACATAGCCTATGATTTGCAATTAGAATAATGTCTAACTGGAATATTCTCTTTATTATTGAATTTTCTAGTTTAATCTTTTTCGATAAACGTAGCAAGAAAGCTCAGTTCTCTTGATAATGATATTACCATGTCGGATATACCTATTAACTTCATATTAATTAATCAATCTAGTTCTTTTGTTATCAACAATAAAGGACAAATTGCAGTTCACGTGAACCAAGCAGAACTTATGTACATCAAAATGTCCAAAATAAATCCAGAAATGATCCACAGATTGTGCAAAACATATAAAAAATGATTCACGGAATATCCATGAAACATCCTTCCCGCATATTCTGTCCCTGGACGGACATATGGAAATCCAGTGGATGTTCACTGGATATCCCTGCATATCTGTTCGATATCTAGTACTTCTAGACAGGCACGAATATCAAAGAGACATCCATTAGATATTACCCGAATATTTGTGTGCTGGGTGGGACCATTAGTATTAGAAAAAAATATAGGGAAAAATACAGCACAGAGTAGTTGAAACTGTAGCTGAATAAATAATAAATGTATTGCATTTTTATTCTGTATCGAAACTAACCTATCGCCAACTTAACACCAGACTGATAGAGAAAGTTGTACAAAACAAAAACTAATAAGAGAGTGTTAATAAAGAAATGTATCTTGCAGTTTGCACTAACATAAATACTTAGAAGTTTATAGATTTTAATTAAAACAAATAAATTATATCATATTATGTTCTAGAACCTAACAATTTGATATAAAAATTGTGTCAAAAAGTATGATTGTAACGCATGTATCTACCCGATGACTTCCCCCCCCCACCCCTCAAAGAAAAAGTGGGGTTAATAGCGAGATATTTTATATGGGGCAGCCACATATTATGTACTAAATATTATACAGGAATATATATATATATTCCTGTATGATATATAGATGGACTAAAAGAAAAAATACTTTCCTGGTTTTGCTTGTTTACTTGAGGGTGGTAAGAGGACAGAGTAGTAATGTAACAAAAGAATCGAACATCTATTTTCATTTTCTTCTTTTCAGTTGATTCAACTGATAAACGATCACGATGTCGCAGATCTCCTCGATCCTTACGTAGCAGACGCTGAGTCCAGATTAGCTTGGAACGACGAATACTCTGAATTCGTCTCTCATTGGCTGAGCGACGCAGTTGCAGTCCCGAAATCCAATTAAAATATTTGCAATTTTAAAATGAATCCCGCGTCGCAAAATCCATATTCTTCGCACCAGAGGGAGCAAGCATTATTTGCATGTTTTTTGTAAGACGTGACCATGTAAAAATAAGAAACTTGGATTAAATATATTCATCATATTGCTGTTTATAATAATTCTTAACTTTAGCAGAGAAATGCATTTTGTTAAATTCTAATAAAAAATAATAATAATGCTATTGGCACAAGGTTAAGAATTTATAAGACCAACATTGTAAGTATAGGTGTGTTTCACGTACAAAGTAAGTGGGGGGCTACAGACGGAGTCAAATTCTCTGGGGGCTAAAAAATATCGACTAAAAGGTAATTACGTAATATTTTATTACGGTATAGTTTTACCAGTGACATAATTTAAAGTCAAATCCAAAGATAAATCACTGAGATGTTACGTTGCATTTTGTTCCACAGGCACGAATCTTTTATGTCAATTAAAATGCAATAATTGTATTGTTGTCTTTTCCCAAGCCATTATCGAGAGGAATAGTATCACATCATCAACAGTAAACAAAATACAGCATAAAAGTAGACTCATTATCAACTCGCTGGATATGTTTAAATACTACACGTAACACACTTTATAAGTAAAGAATGTGAGTACTTTTTTCTTCAAATAAGAAAATAACCACAGCAAGAAACTACGATAAGGTATGTCTGTGTTTACGAGCTGCTACAACATTGTTTAAATTCAAAGATTTTGCAAGCTCTTTCTCAAAGGACAGAATAGATACAGCATTCAACCTCTCATTACCATTTCGATTACGAAGGCAACACTTGATTTGCAGCAAGCAGCCGTTGATGGGTGTGTGCACATTTCAAGAACACAAAGCTTATAAAGTTCGTAAAAGGCAATTTTAAATATTTCAACCATTACAAGCAGCTGCTGAAGGGTCCATATTTTGAGTTCCCTTCTGCCTCAGTGTGCCATAACTCTAAACTGTTCAAATTACAACGAAAGATTATAGCTTTTCGTGCATCAGGAAAGCGGCACTAACTTAATAACGTAGGCATCCAATAAACAAAAAATCACCCTTGAATAGAAAGCATGTTAATGATGCCATTTTCTCTGCCATGATGAAATATCTTACTTTTTCTTGTTCAACGACTGAAATTCAGAACTTAAGGATAAAAATGGGGAGGATGTCGAAATGCCGTCCACTTAAGAGGTGCCACTCACAAGAAACAAGAATATTTTTACTACAAATTCACTTCGACTAGGAGACAAATACATTGACATAAAAGCAATGACTATAGTTGCAACTCTTGCACTGAGAATTTTTATTAGTGAAAATATATTGTGCCTCGTATTGATTCTTCTGCACAGAATCAAGTTCGTCCATTATGGTGGTACTGCAGAAATTAGTTCCTAACCTCACAAATTATAATTAGTTACAGAGGCTAATCGGAACGAGAGCTCCAGCTTCCAGTGGAATTGAATTGTTTTTTGAAGTCCACTTAATGCACAGATAGGTTAATCGGGACTGGAGTTTAGAGTGGGATCCGAACCACTGTGCAATGTGCCTCCACCGGATATCGAACTCGGAATCCCTTGATTACAAGTCGACGACGTTGGCATTACAGTACACCCTGGACTGCAGACTAACGAGGCTCTAGCGACTGGCCCAATGACCAGTATAATTCTGTGTCGTCCTGTGTTTTGTCCTTCTTTGTGCTGAGCACCCTTTTATAGACTCAGCTTTTAACCAAGGTAAGGAAATTTTATTTTCCAGACACGCTTTTATTTTTGTTATGATAAGAGGCTGGACCCCGTATAGTGTGACGGGTGCAAAATAGCCCCAGTGCTGATGCACCCAAAATAATTTAATTCAAATTTAAAGTTTTGTAGGTCTTCCAGAATTATTGCTCGAAGCATGATGCATCTTCAGAAATCTTCATGCGATTAATGGTAGTTGTTATTCATCGTCTTCTGACTCCTCTTTTAAAGAAAGCAAAGTTTACACTCTCTACTGCCAGTCATTCAGTCGGAGACATGGCAACACTGTATGAGACGCGATTGTCTTGTATCAAATGGACCATATTAATGGTGACGTCAACAGCAGACAACTGATCACGATTGAGTCTGAACATTTTAGTCACGTCGTTTGGTCTATTCGATAGCGTTGGATTTTTCATCGCAACGGGTAGCTTTAAGGTTTGTGACAGTAGTTATGAGACGAAATTCTAATGTGTATCGTACATCCATGTGAAGATGAGATTTCGGAAAATTCGTCTGTATATTACACATGCCTTACAGAGCATAAGGTGAAGAATAACTGAACTAAGAAATCATACAGTTTTATTAAAGAAAATCTAGCCATTCCACTTCCGGACACAGCTAATGGAGTTCAGAATATCATGCGACTGCAGCGCCACCGCCAATTGGCCGCAGTTTCGGATCGGAGCATTAGCTTTATTCGATTTCTTATCCCAGTTATTCGAAGCCAAGGCGTATAAAAACTTTGAACACTAAACACCTTGCCATTCTACTTTAATATCAACTAGGAATTCGATAGATTCTCTCAGCTCCTCCGAGTTTCATTTTTCTTTTATTCTTACAAGGCTAAGGTCAAGTTCCGCATGCTAATTCCATGTTGCCTAGAAAGCACATAGAGGATGTGGAAGTAGGGCTACAAAGATTCACGATCTCGTCCTTATAATTATAAAGTGATTACTTAACTTTTAAGAACATCATCATGCCTCTTTCTCATGGGCGTCGGGAGGGGGGAGGTCGAACAGGTCCATCGACCCCCCTTGGAAATTTGGATCTTTAATTTCAAGTTACAAAAATATTAGAGATTTTTATTGTTCATAACATAAATAAAGTTCATTTAATTAGTACTTGAGCAGAATAACAAAAGTTAAAAAGTGCATTACATCGAAAAATTTAGTGTAAAACGCGAGGAACAGAGAATAAATTGTTCCTCAGTTCCTACAATTCCAAAACGTATAGTTGTGTTAGAGATATCACAACATAAACTTTATGAATAAAATTTCCCCTAACTTTTAGTCACTTTATAACAAGGTGTGTAAAGTTAATAACAAAATACAATAACTATGAATTTCATTACAGTAACTGTATGAAATGTAAAATATAATGGAATACAGTTGTGTTGAATATTCATGAGGCCGAGTAGTGAAGTCTTCCCATTTATATAATAATAATTGGAATATAATCGGTTAATTTTATTATTTTTTAATAGTTATTATTGTAAAATAACAATCAAACCGTGATAATAATAATAATAATTATCATTATTATTATTAGTAGTAGTATTTCTACTAATCAAGTTTTGACCCACCCCCCTACAAACATTTCTGGCGGCACCCCTGCTCTTCCTCAATAGTAACGTTCGAAAACAGCTACAAGAACACTAGACTGTAGCCTTAACCTCGCCACGTAGCAAAAGTCAAAATAAATAAATAAATTGATGAGTGACTGAAGAAATGGAGCAATTTCGAAATATGCGCGTCCTTTGATTTTACTGGTATTTTTTCTAATACACAAAATTGTATACGAAAAGCTAAGAAAAAAAAACAATGATGTAGCGCTTCTTGCTTGTAGGCGTGTCGAAGGGAGAATTATGGAAGAGTACTAGAAAACCCGACCGGAATTCATTTTACTGAAGCAAAGAATTTAATGTAATTAATTCTCACTGCATTTTATTACTTAAAATTCCATGTCTCAACATCCGACCCTCAATCCATCCTTATACTGTATGTTGTGACATTTGAACGATTTTTCCTTACAATACTAAGTTCTGTTGAAGCTGTTATTACAAGTGTTTGCTTCTAAATTTGAAAAAATCATATTCATTTGTATTAATACAAAAAATTATTCAAGTAGGCATATAAGAAGGCAATGTGATATAACAGTAGCGTGGACCGCGAACACGATCTTAATAAAAACTTTCCTGGTCAGTTGCACTCTTATTGACTTAAATTCTTGTATTCTATTGTACTTTTGTTACTTTGCGCAACTTTTATATTACTTTTTGCTAATCGCGACGATGGTGATTACGTAGATAAAACTAATATAATAATAATAGTGACGCTCACAGAAAGAAAGACCATCTGCTACAGTAGACAAAGAAAGTAGCAAAAATACCAAATACGGAATTTTAGGCAAGTTTAGGCATTTATAGGCACTTGAAGAATCCGGATCGAGACAACATGAAACGAATATATAACATTGACGCCTACCATTTAATGCAAAGGAATAAAACTGGGAAAAATAAGCACCCTAGTCATGAGATTAAGCCCTAGAGCGAAGGGAAAGGAACAAGAAACCACACCGACATTCACCTGGAGTGACAGAAGAAAAGCACGGAAAAACTGCTTACCTGTTAATAAGGAATTGATATACAGCGCGAATATTATCTATTCTATTTTGCCACATACACACACGCATTAAAGTAGCACTTAGAAATATATAAATTTTCTGAACTTACGCGTAAAGTTGACATTCTACAATCCTAGAATAGTTAAAACTGATGCACATCTCTCACTTGCATTGCTTAAAGAAATACATAGCAACGGAAATTTATAAAAATTGGTTACGCCATTATTGATCATTGTTAGAAACTTAAGAAATATCAATTCCAAAACTTTGTTGAATGTATTTTTGACAATATCAGTGCGGAGTGGTCCGTGCCGAGCGTTATGAAGCCAGAGATCTCCGGTTCGAACCCTGACCAAGACATGGACGTATTAATGTGTTTGAACCATTGATCCAATTCATCTGTTCATCCTCATCGTCGCGGTTAACCAAAGAGGTTAAATAACCGAAATGGGGACGATGTGACGACGACAATGAAGGAAGGCAATGCCTTTCCTGGAACTCTAACCCAAGATCTCTTGCTTCCAGCGCATTAGGTTACCATTCTGTAATCTAAATTTAAACTATAGAAGTTAACTGACCGTGTATTGAACAACTCTACAATGCTGAGGCTCCGCCCAAGAGGATCAAAAAGCAGTCTCGAATTACGGTTTCGTCGGAAGTGACGTCACCTAGCGTAGTTCGATAGCGCCAATTAAAAGAGCAATCGTTGCGCGGGGCACGCGAGGTTGCAGGCTTGAATACTTGTCTCGTGCATTCGATGCTCATTTGTTTGAAATCATGAAAGTTGAAAGTAAGTCAGATGTCGGTTGTATCTTCTAATGTGTGGAAATGTAAGTATAAGAACTTTTAAAAATGCTATGTGATATCTATAGTGAAAAGCAAAGCAGGAAAATTAATGTGTTCTTAGTTTTTTCTACTGATCGTATATGGCGCTGCAGTCGAAGTGCAATCTGAAAGATTTTCGCTTCCAGTCCAAGTCTTCAAGACGCAAATGGGGCTATATGGAGAGTTTGAAACGTGGCTGCAGCGTTTGCGTTTCGCCCATTTCTACCTTGTACCTTAGATTCTCGAGACAGCCAGCACCTGGATTAGTCTTTCATGCTCACAAGTGGATAATTGTTTATCGTTAGGTCCGTATTCGATCCAAGTTGCGTATTGTTTCATTTCAATACGGAACTTGGACCCTATTTAAACTGATTCGGAAAAAAAGGTTCCTGGACCATATTGAAATTGATCCTGGAATAAAGGTTTGGAATATATATCACGGGTTATCAAGAGGGGGCTTTGTAAACCAAGTCCATTTTTTTAAAAAAAAATAAATGAAGGTAAATTATGTGGGGGGGGCTCATTCATTTATAAATATCATATACTACACAAATACTACATTTTTCTACATCTTTTAAAACATCTCTTGAAGTGTTAATTGACTGATACTGAAATTATCTCTTACACACCCCATACTATTTTAGATTATACAGATATGTATATCACACACAAAAAACGCAAAATATTTAATCACAGTGCCTACAGTATGTTCCACCCCCGGCCGAAGCAATTCAACTCCCCTTCTTTAACTTGGGAGCTGTTGTTGACCTTTGACGCAGATGCGGAGGGAACTTGCATGATGACATCAAAGTCGCAGATTTCTGTCCAAAGGGGAGGCTGGAACAGTGGCAGCAAAGGTACAGATAAAGAAGCTCTCCTATGAAAGATAATTCTAAAGTCTAGAGAATCTTCTAAATACTTGCCGCTACTTCGACTTCGGCTCATAAACAAGATGAACAAATGTACACCTGCTGTTCTCACTAAGCTGTGAGCGAAATAATCTCTGCTGTCTACATTTTCACTCTTCGCTGCAAACAAATTATACAAAATAGTTTTACCTAATGTCAGATGGGCTGACAGCAGTGCCAGGGGGAGTCTCAGCCACCGCTTTCCCCTATCTGGCTACGGCCCTGGATGCTTGTCACTGTGAAACACAGGTTTTGGTACATTGAACGTGTTAAATTGCCAGTATTAAAACCGATAACCGAGAAACAATATACTCATGATCGATAAACATTATGTTTAAAAATACAGCATTACTTAAGCCATGTTTAAAGGGGGATCCGAACCACTGTGTGCCTCCACCGGGTATCGACCCAGAGACCCCTTGATTACAAGGAACGAATCTACCACTGCGCCATCGGGGAGGCCCGACTTATTCTTGTATCAAGCTTTTGTCTTACTGAAATACATATATGTATTTTCCACAGTGATATATATTTTATCTACGTATGCTTAATTAGCAACATCGTTACATTTCGTCCCCTATCTGTCATGACCAGTCTGTAATTAAAAAAATTCCCAGAATTCTGAATCAAGTCCCACGTGAAATCCTGGACCATCCCATGAATAAAGCAGTAACAGAAACATTTGCTAATATTTTTGAATCGGTTTTCCGTTTGTTTTTGAAGATAAGAGGCTTCCAGAAATAACAGAAGTTATGAAATCTAACTTGTGGAAACCGGTGCCCAAATTATGAGGCAAGGAGAGAGAGAGAGAGGGTAAAAATATACGATGATATTTTTCCCACCCAAAGCGAAAATACCTCAGATGTTTACAAAAACGTAAACTACCCCCCCCCCTCCAATTTGCAGGATAAAGCTTTACATTTCGGGTTAATTGAATTTTCATCTCTATGCCATAGGTAATTTCAGGCAGGTATGATCCTAACTATACTCTATTCCAGGCATCTCTGGAGCAAGTGAACGAAAATAAGTCTCTGCGCAAGTTGCACTTCGAGAGGGAACGGGACTGCGTGGAGGAGAGAAAGCAGTCTTCGAGCAGCGTGCACTGCTTTTGCCTGGCCACTAGATGCGCGGCCTTGCTCCAGAGACAACTGAGACAGGGTATACCAATGTATTTGTTCTACGGCGAGTCAAGAGAGCAACGATATTTACATTCTCTACCACTCACGACCAAACGGACAAAAGAATCCTTGGTAACATGTTGAATATTTCTTCAAATATACATTTAGGCTCCGCAAAATATTCGCCCCATCTATTTGACGCAAATTTACTCTTTTCTTTCTTGAATAGGCTTATGAAAATTCCAGGTTTTGATTTCACAGAGATTACAGTTCCATTGCTATTGTTAATTATTATGGTGTATATTTAAAGTTTGCACACACAACACTACCTTTTGCTTTTCACCAGGCTTTTGAGTTTGAGTTGGTGTTTTAAGTCCACTTTATGCACAGTAAGGCTAATCGGGACTGGACCTACAGTTTAAAGTGGGATCCGATCCACTTGTTCCTCCACCGGGTATCGAACCCGGGACCCCTCGATTACAAGGTAATGACGCTACCACTGCACCATGGGGGAGGCCCTCACCAGGCTTTTAAATGTCTTCTTCGTATCTCCCCAGAAATACATTCGTTTGTGTATTGTCTAATCCCAATTAGGATGAACTATGAGTGGATAAAATTGGTGAACAGACACTCCCAAAGTAACACCCATGTTGAAGCCGGTACAAGAACCCGGAACCTTTGAATGCGAGATAGTGAAGCGACCACCGAGGAAGCAAAAATATATAGTTTCTAATTTCGTTATACGTCGATTTCTCTAACTTTTATGTTAATCGCGACAATGAGAAAGAATAATGACAGGACAATGATTCATCCATCTCTGACCAGAGTTAGAACTGGGAACTTAGTTTGTACGTTGACCAATACGCTACGAAGGTCGACTTCGGTCCTCAGATGTTGCTTTTATGCCTTGATTCGGCTCCAGTGTCTACACATTAGTTCTAATTACAGCGCCTTGAATAACGTAGTGTGGAAAACGGCACGGTTCTGCGCTCTCTGACTGGTTCCACTCGAAAATGATACCGCTAGAGGCGCTGGTGTTGCACCCGGTGCTTAGTATTCGTCTGTTTATAATGGATGGAAGTAAATGGAGTTTTCGCTGCAACGTCTGATTCTTTTACATGAAACATTTCTATGAATGTGATAATTGCTAAGACATTTGGTACAGTGGTCGCGAAGATATTAACGAACATTCTAGACAGTCGACCACGTCCTGTTATGGTCATATGGTCGTTTCGTTAATAATACGGGAGAAAAATACGCTTGGAATGCTCTTGGCAACTAAATTTTTGTGTATGAATTAGGTTCATTATTATTATCATCATCATAATTTCTTTTAAAGATATACACACTGAAGCATTTGTATTTTTGATATTTACTGTCTCTTTTCTTCCGCTTTAAACTAATCGCGGCGATGATGATAATGATGATTCCATGAAACGACAAGGGGAACCCCACAAAACTTTCTTAGTGCCATCGACATGAGTGTAAGGAAACTTTCAAACCAATGGGACAAGCGACACGGGATGTTCACACTGTCACACTAGTGACACACACTTCCAGACTGTAAAATAGCATTCATTGCACATGAGGGTCCAAACAGCAAACGACACGTTCATATGGCGTATTCGCGTGCTACTTGTTACTTCGGTCGGAAAGCTCCTTAAAGGAAGGGTGCTGAGACCGAAGCGACGCGCTACAGGGGGAGTTCCCAACTAAGTGACAAGCGACATGGTGCCTTCAGTCTATTAGCAAGCGTTGCTTGCGAACAACTGATAGGCGACACGATAAACCGCACATTACAACAACAGATCTAGGCGACACGATAAGCCACACGTGTCGCTTCTGCGTCGCTCAAACTGGGCCATTTCCTCAATAGCTTGCAACATGTTGCCGTGGTTTGTTGTTCGCGCATACGCGATGCAATGAGTGTCTTGCTTTAGGGAGATTGCGCACCAAAGCGACAAGCGGCACGCGACACTTATCGCTTGAGGATTTCACCAACCGAACGCTGGCCTGTGCTTCCCGTCATGCCTCTACGATGTGAAATGTTGATCTTGATTGGCTCGTTTCCAAGCAACATGTGTCGCTTCGGTATGAAAGTTGCCTTGTACCGAAGGACCCGTGTCGCTTTGGTGTGAAATCCTCGTATCGTTTGTCGCGTGTTGCTTTGGTGTAAAATCTCCTTGAGGAAACTGTGCAGTCAGAGCTTGTGTCCCTACGGTTCGAAAGGCTGCATTGATTACCGACTGCTCGCTTTCAAGCGACACTTGTGGGTTGTCGCCTCGGTATGAAATATCTCTCAGGATACTACTTATATTCTAATAACATAGAAAAATAGACTCTAATACACAGTCCAAGACCTGACGTCCGGAATCACATTGCGATGTTTCTTCTTGTGTTACGCACGCATGCTATTTATTTATTCATTTTATTTTACTTTTCTTTTCAAATTAATGCCATTTCGTGACTACAGATCACTCCACAAATATAACTGTTTCCATCAATTCACGTACCGCCTTTCAAGACAAACAAATCTACATAATATATTCCAAAAACTAAAAGCCGCATTACTTTCATAAGAAAATTAGCACCGATTCTGATCGCACTGCCATCTATGTTCTCATCAGTCGCGGGAACCAGTTTCTTGGGTCGTTTTCCACACTACGTTATTCAAGGCGCTGTAGTTCTAATGCTGACTTTGCAACGAGGCAGCACGCCAACCGCTTCTTTTCGAATTGGAACCAATTCATGGAACAGATTACGTGCACAAAACGCAAACACACATTTGCCACTATCGTATAGAAATTCCATTACCCACATAAAAAGACGTAGATTAAGGTCCGGCGTTGCTTTTGAATCCAAACTCCACTGTCTAGTATGGTGACATTACACACAAACTGAAATATGTGAGCATATCTGCGACCGCATCGCTAATGTATTTCTTTCGTTATTCAGAGTTACTTTCTGCGACTTCTAGCTAATCGCGACGATCAGAATGGGTGATAGACAGATGCAGTTTACTAAAGGGCACCTTGGAACATCGGTAGCAAGATCGAAAGTCGAACATTTAAGGTGATCTGCCACCGAGCAGTGCATCATGCCAACTAATCTAAAAGTTCCTCCCCTTCTTGTTGATTGCTGCGATCGTGAACATTCAAGGTCTTGTTTCCATCGTGTTCAAGCGATAAGCAGGTGTGGATGGGTACGGAGGCCTCCGAAGTGTTTTTTTTTTTACTAGCCAGGATTGCGTTGCGTAGCACGGTATTATCGGATTAGATGCAGCAGTACATGTTGACCCACTGTGCGTGTATCCGCTCGAGAATTACGTCGATTATTTTTAATCGGTAGATTTTAAAGTTTTACGTAATGTAAAAGTAGTTCCGGAACGACTTGAGATGACCGGGCCCCTCTCCAATTTTCTTCATATTTGACATACTCACTAATTGAGGCATCCTAATCACGAATCTGAAGTTAAAATTTGTCGGAAACGTCTAGAAATTGCAAAATAAGCGAAAATAAGGTGTTAGTTTTCGGAATGGAAACTATCGATTTTCGCGAAATTTTTTGTTTCACAACCAAATATATATATTCCTGATACTACCACGACACCAAATTTTAACTATGTTTGCCTAACCTAACGGAACTAACCTAACCACGCGCCAATGGTTCGTGGGACTAGCGCCAATGGTTCGTGGGGCTAGCGTCAATGGTTCGCAGTTTCTAGACGTGACCGACAAATTTTAACTTCAGATTCGTGATTAGGAGGCCTCAATTAGTGAGTATGTCAAATATGAAGAAAGGGGTCCTGTCATCTCAAGTCATACCATATAATTTTTTTAAGTACTTACCGGCGGAGATGGGACGAAGGGAAACTGCGGAAGACTACAGAATAATTGAAGAAATGCACGTCAGACTCAGTTTCATATTTGCCAAAAATGTTCCGGTCAGAGCTGAGCAATGCAGTTACCTTTGGACACCTAAGAATGTATTCCACCAACAAACACACTGCTCGTTGCCGTATTTTCAACTTCATCCCTACATTTCTGCGATATCGTCTACTGCACTTGACACATTTCTTGTTCGCTAAATCATTTTCTTCCAAGTAGGCTAAATCTCCGGATCCCGGCCGAAAATTGCAATAATGCTGAATATATCGTAAGAATGCCCAATTTTTGCTCACAAGTACTAGCATACTGCAGTTACGAAGCGCTGCAGACGCACGCCCACCTTCCGAACAAAAGCCACGTGCCATGTGACATGAAGCACTTATTGCACCAAACTCAAAGACCTTCCTGTTCAAGTGCCTTATTTCGCCTTCTGACGTCAGGCTAATCGCTTTCGTTGTTATGCTAAGAGTTTTAAACCTAACTTAACCACGAAAGCATTCCGCACTCACGTCAGAAGATGAAATAGAGCGCTTAACAAGAAGGTGTTTGACTTTGGTGCGATGAGTCATGCCCGTGATCAGTGATGTGCCGTACACTATAAGTTTACGTCTGCATGCGTTGTCTACACGTAATCTACGCGTAGATTACATTGGGTTGTAGTTTACATAGACTACGTAGACAATCCAAAGTGCATTAAAATTAATTTTCAAGGCTTTCATGAAAGGAAAGTGACATTTTCAACTATATTGGTTCCTAACGAACTGAAAATAATCCAATTTACAACAAAATTGGTCTTTTCTTCTATCATTAACTATGGAAGAAGATAAATAGTATGCAAAAGAAACAACAGATGGCAGTCGTGAAGCAACATTAGTATTTTCCCCATAAAATATTAGAATATGTTAGGTTTTTTCCTAGGTGAGATATTGTTCGAATTTGGAAGAAAGAGTAAGAAAAGTTCTCCTCACACATCAGCAACTGATACACAGTATAATTTTGTTTTACTTCCACGGCGCCCTTTGCTAAGTTATCACCTTTCGCCATGTTGCTTGCATAGATTACGTCATCTACGTGTATAAAATACGTGTAGAATGTAGACTATCGTTGTTTACGCGTAAACGTACATCACTGCCCGTGATATGCACCGAAACATCGTATGTAGCAAATCTCATACCCTCTGACGTCACACGAGGATTGCCAACCTTCAATCTCAGATACTTCCAATACCGTTCCAAGATATAAACCACAAACATAACGTAACAACATGTCCAATTTCGTTCACATCTATTTGTCATTCTTCCGTCAAGTTCTGACTTTCAAAACAAATACCTTTCTATAAAAACAAAGTCACAGATTTCTGTCATACGAGGGGCTGCAACATGGACAGTGAAGGTACAGATAAAGAAGGCCCCCTATGAAAGAACTTTCTAAAGTCTAGATAATCTTCTAAACACTTGCCGCTGCTTGGACTTCTGCTCATAAACAAGATGAACGAACAAAGTTGTGAACAAAATAATATATGCTGTCTACATTTACACTCTTCACCTCAAACAAATTAGAATACAAAATAGTTTTACCCAAAGTCAAGGGGGCTGGCGGCAGTGACAGGGGGGAGGGGGGCTCAGCCACCCCTGGCCCCTGCCTGGCTACGGGCCTGAATTCCACAGATTTAGTTCATACCACAACCACAGGGAGATGGTGACGATGAAAATTATACGGCCGGCCCCGTGGCGGAGTGGTTAGCACATCGCGCTACGAAGACAGGGGCGCCGGGTTCAAATCCCGGTCTGGGCATGAGTGCTTGTGAGTGTCCATTCATAAATTTCGTCATTATCATCACTCATCTTCGCAATTTGCCAAAAGTGGCACAGAAGCGAAGTAAAATAAACTAAATGAAAAATTTTAAAAAAATATTAGAATGATGAAAATGACGTAATAAATAGTACTATAAAATAAACCTCAATACTCTACTATAATATATATATTTCCCTGAGCTTAAGCGCCCGCCGGATTTTCTTTTCCAGAGTTGGCAGTCATTGAAACTTATTATTATTATTAGTTACTACTACTGCTTTACAAATCATAAAATTCAAATTGATTCGAAAATACTTTGGCGTTGTATACAGGTTCAGACTTGAGTCTACTATTTGGATAGAAACAAGTTTCGCCTTGCTTCCTTTCAATAAACATTTCTTCCTTTCTTTGAAATTAACCTGAAGCCAGTGGCGTGCCAAAAGGGGGGCGGTTGTTGGGGGTTATAACCCCCCTTTGGCCCAGTATTCCTAAAAAAAGAACGTCAAAGGTAGGAAAATATGACAAAATGAGGGCTGACTACCAAGAAAAAGTATATGTAACCCCTCCCTTTTGAAAATCCTGGTCACGCCACTGCCTGTAACATTATCCCATTTTTCTTTGTAGTCTTCAATTTGGATAGGGACAGATTTATTTTGCTTCTTCGATTTATTTTCTATCCTCAATTTTTTAATTAACAGCTACTTCAGGTTTGAACCTGTCCTTCCTTTATTGCGGTGTGTGCCTTATCTTTTTCACATATAAATACAGAGTGCTGTGAATAAGAAACCTCCTTACATATCTTCTGATTTTGGATCAGTGTCCAGTTCACTGAATGCCCCCATGTAACAGAAACTCCCGTTCAGTGGGACTGGCATGAACTTCAAGAAGTTCCTCGGGTAGATGGTGATGACATCGGGATCCACTTGCGGGGGCTCATCTGGGTTTGCAATGACTGCGTCAATCCAGTCAAAATTTATCTCCGGAGGAGGTGGTCTCAAGTCCTCATCGGCCTGAAAAGTTTTTAAAGTTCCTTGAAACTACTGAATGCCTGGTTTAAATATTTTAAGAAAAGAAACAAATGCAGGTCATATGAATGATAAGAGGGGAAATTCACTCCTTTAAGGTACATCTGGGTCTTTGGGTGATGTCAGAGAGGCCATTTTCGAAAAAAACCTCCATGATGTTTCAAAATTTGAAAAATAAATCTGCTTAGAATTCATTCTAAAGCATTCGTGTGAATCCTCGTGTGGTTTCCTTTCACTATTGTTTAGATATTCACAATAGTTTTGTGGCTGCGTAAGCCTATTAAACAATTGTGAATATCTGGACAACAGCAAAAGCAAATAACACGAAGATTCACATGAATGCTTTAGAAGGAATTTTTAAGCAGATATAATTTTTCATATCTTGGAACATCAAGGCATTTTTTCAAAATTAATGAAAATTTCGAAAATTGCTTCGTTGGCATCACCCTAAGGTTCTCCCCCTTCTCTTTTTTTGTTTGCTGCATTGAACATTGCTAGTTTTGAGCAATGTCATCACTTACTTTAGAAGTCAAGGAGGGGCCATTGCTTTCTGCTTTTACATTAATTAAACATTTTACATGGGGTTACTACTTTCTGGGAATTATACATGAATTATTGACTCTGGAAATTATGCATGAATTTCTCTCCATAGATATGAAAAATTGCACCTTTTATTTATTATCCAAATCCCATTGAATTGAAATGCCCTGAAGCAAGTTTGTCACAGTTTAACTTTTATTTTTATCGAGGAAGGAAAAGAAAGCTCCATAAAATACAGAATTATCCGGGTCCATTTACTTTGTTAGTGTCCTATGCAGAACAATCTATCTGACAGATGAAAGATTGTTGGAAGATAAGATATCTTGAAGTGCATTAGTTAAACTTGAGTTTCAAATAATTATACAATTAACAATTTTTTGTACATTAGTATATTTTGTAACATTTGTGAGTTGTTTTTTAAATGTATTTTGAGTCTGAGTATGTGAAATGGTAAATGTAAACTGCACACCTTAAATCAAATATTGTAAATATATATACCATATAAATGAATCGAATTGCAATTTTTGGATACAGTGAAATCACTCAGATCCTTTATATTGTTAATATGTTTGTGTGTGTATGTGTGTGGGTGATGAGAGGCAGTAATACACAAGGTTGAAATAGAGAAAGCATCTGCTTGTACCCTTGAAATTTTTGAAAGTTTGCCTTGAAAACTGGGAATTATACTTGAATGTTATCATGGTCCTAGAGTGGCCACCCTGTTCTAAATTTTAGCAATCTGAAATTTACAGATTCACAAATTAATCAATTATAATGGAAAGTGCAAATAGCTCTCCCTCATTCCTATGGTTGACAAACTACGAAGATAGAATATTGTGAAAAAAGAGGTTTGAGACCAAGAAGTGGAAGCTACTTACAAGAATCTCCTCCATGCTCCTTAGCGGTGAGTTTGGTGGTAAGTTTGAGAAGGGAGGGAAGAGGCGTCTGTTCCGAAGATCATTGATGAAAACCCACATGTACTCGTTCCTCATTGTGATGTCTTCAAGGGGTTCTTCAGCATGGAGTCTCCTCATCCACGCATTGGCTTTCCCTTGGTCTGAAAACATGCCAAGTTGTTATGGCTAGTGTTTGAAATTTAGTTGCAGTTAGGGGCAGATTCGGTATATATTATAGAGGATGCTGATAACAGTTTATTTGTGCCACGAGCAGCTCACCTCGCAGGGACCACTTCTGCTCACTTGTTCTCGTTCGAGTCTCTCACGCTTGAGCGTATACACAGGAATATCATTTTAATGTGACAATAATTGTACACACACACACATACACATGTAATATATCCGCCTTGGTAGTTTCAGCCCATAATAATCTATTTCTTTCTAATTGATTGATTGAATTAAAATTTTTGGGTACGTCAAAACATTAGACCATTTTGCACCCTTCAATTGTCACGTGCCAGTTCCGACGAAACAATGAAAAACGCAAGGAAGAAATGTTTCCCAAGAGCAACGATAGATGGCAGCGCGTCATATAAAGAAGAGCAGAGTTCATTGTAGAAACTAGGAGCGGAGAAGAGTGATTACCAAAATAAAAGGAAGAAAAGAAGAAGAAGCCTTTTCACTAATCAACGATAGAGAAGAAGAAGAAGCCTTTTCCCAAAATAGAACGATAGAAAAGAAGAAGAAGCCTTTTCCCCAAAATTGTGAGAAGAAAAGAAGAAGAAGATTTCCTTCCAATTATACATATATTTATAAGAAGAATATAACCGACGTAAATTTGGAATCAGCATATATATATATATATATATATATATATATATATATATATATATATATATATATATATTCAATGTATATACAAGCTTCGCTATATATTTTCTCTATTGTGTACAGTTTTCAGAATATAGATCCGCATTTAACTATATCCTATTGGCTATAAAACGCTTTCTTATTTGGAATTCTCGAATAAAGAACCTATCCCCTGAGTTTAAGATATCTGTAGCCGTGGTATAAGTTTATTTTAAGAAGTGCACTAGAGGGACGTTGCACAAGGTATCCGGGGAAGATTCCCTTGACTAAAACTCTTAACTCAAAATTTAAAAGGGATGTAAAACGCCCCTTGAGAAAGGTTAAAAATGCAGGTTGTAAATGGCTATACATTAAAAAAGGTAAGAATAGTTTAAAACTACCTCAGAAACAGTGGAAGAGACTTGCTCTTCTCAAAAACCTAAAGAACATTGGTTAAAACACTGACATCGTCTCCCAGCATAGAAGACAAATCATTAGGAAGAAACGCTGTCTGAGGTAATTAAAATTGATACATTCGAGAAAAATGTGCTGAACACTTAAAACAATGTTGCAAGTACGGCACAAGGGAGGGTCCAGTCCTTGCAGCAAATGACGATGTGTGAGATGGCTGTGTCCGATTCGGAGCCATGTTAAGATTACTTCTTCTCAACGGAAGGCATGGGACGAGGAACGCCAAGTACCAGTGATGGGCTTGATACCTCGAAGCTTGTTCTCCTGTATCTCATCCCACTCAGGCTGCCAGATGGTAAGAACGAAACAACGAAAAACATTCTGCCGGTCCCTAGCTGGCAGAAGGTGGACGAGAACGTCGCCGTCTGCATCAGCACACTTTGCGGCCGCATCAGCTGCTTCGTTCCCTTTGATGCCCACGTGATTAGAGATCCAACAGAAGCGAACTTCAGCTCTGGCACACAAGGACACTAGCCATCTAAAGATACGCTGCATGACAGGATGTCTGGGATTCGGCAATTCCAGACTCTGAAGCACACTGCTGGAATCGTTTGTGTATTTTCTGTATCACATGTATCATTGAATCAGAATAACAAATATGGAATTGTATTTTTTTCCACTGTTGCTAACTGAATTTTAAAATTTGCATCAATATGGTAGAGTTGGCCATGTATCAGAATGCATAGTATAGGTTATTCATGATGTTACCAGTTGAGACTTCTTTAGGAAGGCCACTTTAATCACTTTTAATCCAATCTTGTATTTATTAATAAATTAATTGTTTTAAGATCATATTTCAAAATGCGTAGCTTTATCTCAGTTGGATTCATGGCTTTCTTAGACCATATTTGCTGAAGAGAAAAAAGCTGGCTAAGGTGCTGGCACCTGAATTAGTTTTAGTTTTTTTCTACCCCTGACAATATTTCCTTGCAAACCAAACCATCACCATCTACCCTACCATAATCTATCCATCTCTTTTGACTGTATACAAATTATGCTTTTGCACTGCCCACTTAACTAACCTTCTCGGGTGAGCAATTTGATCAAGGACCTGGCAATTGTGCTGTTAAGAACAAAGCTGTCTGTAACTTGTGTTGTATCCATTTCCAATGATGCTTGTGCCAACTAGAAGAGTCTTTCGATATTTCCCCTGAAAATGGGAAGAATTGACATGGTTACTTCTGTTTGCATGAACACATATACATTGACAGCACCTTTGCTGTATTCATGTATAAACTGGAAATACATAAACTACACAGATGCTCTACTCAACTGAATTATCAGCTTTCATCTACTGGTAGATATATAAATTGCCTTGCATATGACAACATAATTTCATGTACGGAACTTTTATTGGTGTAGCTTACTTCTAGTGGTTTTGGGAAGTTAAAAATAAACCCCTTCTCTTTTTGTGATAAATATAATGCTACAGAAGAACCAGTGTTACAATTATATATATTTTAGGATGTTTACTGACTGCAAATTTCTTGGATTCTGAGAATTATGCTTGTATTTTTCTTTCCAAAAATGAAATAAAAAGAAAAAAATCAGCATCTAGAATTAGAAATCCTATCAGATTTTAATATTCATACAGGTTTTGATGTGATTAATTTGGCTTTTCCTTTTCAACATGGGTGTGTTTATATATTGTGTTACATTAGTGATTGCAAGATCAGGGGTCTCCTCGATTTCATAGTCATAATGTCGACACCTTGTAACCGGGTTTGGTCTCCGATGGAGGCACATGGCATAGTGGTTCAGATTCCACTTTAAACTGTATGCTCAGTCCCGTTAGCCTGTCTGTGGATAAAGTGGACTTCAACAACATCAATTCTTTGAGATCAGATGGAAAAATGTTTTCACCATTTACTGAAAACTAACATAAACACAAGCACACGCTCATCATGTGACATATATTTAGATGTAATTATGAAATTAAAAGTTTACCTGGATCCAGTCATCATACGTTATTAAAAACCCCACCCAACAAACCTAAAAAGTAACATATAGTGATTTTTCTTCAGAAATTAATTTGGAGGAAAGCAAAAATAATATGGATTTATTTCCATATGAACATTCACTAACAACAATTGTTAAAATGTGTCTACTATTGAGAATAGTTTTGCTAACTTATAAATTAATAATTAAAAATCTATTTGTTGGAGAGACAAATCTTCAAACAGTAGCACAAAAAAAAAATGAGTATTAGTTTTTGCTTCATATTTGTTTAAATATTTTATGGAGTCACATAACTATGAGCAAGTTTTTACTGGGTTTAATTGCAGAAATTCTTTAGTGAGCCTATTCATTATGCTGTCAGTATTAAACTGAAATTGTAGGACCACATCTAATGATTATTCTCATTTAATGTTGGTTTCAAAATTTTATTACATATTTACACCATATACATTATTTGAAGTGGACCAACCAACAATTTGCAAAGATGAGGATGAGTGATGATATGATGAAATTTTGACAATGACAGAAAAGAGAGGCTGAACATGACATTTTTGTGCATAGTTGACTATTATACTTTACTAATATATTGCACCTTATTTGTGGAAATTTATATTCTCGTTAATAATCACATGCTTGTTGTGGATAAAATGAATATCCTTGTTTTGATGGGAATTGAGCTCAAGACTACCAGTTCAGCACAGTATGCTAACCATAGGACCTCAAAGACTGCTACATAGGTTGATCGGGTCGGGTTATATCTGACCGATATGTAAAGTGTACTCACCCTATGAAAAGTCGTGCCGCCACCATTGGTTGTGTTCTATGGGACCACCAGCATAATGGACTATCGCCTGACATCGCAATTTCCACTGCAACAAATTACATTAGAGCACATGAATAGGAATTCCATCCCATTCCTCCTTACAGGCTTTCCATAGGCCAGTGAGGATGCGGGGGCGGCGATGTTGTAGACGTCATTTTGACAGTCCAAATGTGCAGAAATCCATTGGACTGGCATCAGGGCTTTTGACAGGAATGTCATGAAAAGGAATAACATGGATTCCTGTTTCCTGCTCCATGTCCTGATAAAACCGGAGGGATGATCTAGCGCTGTGTCTGGACGTTTTGTCCATGTGGATCTGCACCTGGTTCTTGTTGGCTCCATACAAACGAGGGATGTCTGTACGATAGATGGGGCAATAATGTTCCTCGAAGTAGGCAGCATTCATCTTTGTTTTTCTCCACCTTACTTATCTCCAACTTCCCCATGTAACCGTATCTGGCGACAGTCATAATTCTCTGTGGGAACTTTCTCGGCACTGGCGGTAAAACTCTCTATGTCCCTCCTGGACTACAATTCGCCGAATTCTATAAAACACCTCAGGCGACACTTGCTGGCAACCTCGAACAGGGCCCTTTGTTGGTGAATGTTTCTGCATGAGCACCATTAGTGTTTGCCTGGCCACGATGTCTTTAGCTGTGGTCACTCCGATGGTTAAACCATTTTTCCGACAGTTTCAAGTAGTGTAACAGTATATAATACTGGGACAACAAATGATGAGCTTATATGATTAAACAGACAGATTTGGCTATACTTAAAACTATGTCAAGATGCCCATATGGGTCAATTGCCCTAAGTGTGCTATGCTGTCAAACCCCAAGAATCCTGAATTCTAGTTACAAATGATGAAGCCTCAACAGACCGATTTGGCTATACTTAAAACTATGTCAAGATGCCAATATGGGTCAATTGTCTAAGTGTAGCACACTGTCAAATCTAAAGAATCCCGAATTCTAGTGTACAAATCAAGAAGCCTCAACAGATTGATTTGGCCATGTGTACAAAAGCTACATCTGTGAGATTGTTGTCCATAACCTTGTCAAAAATATGCCCCTCTTGATATTGTTTTGGCTACACTTAAAACTAAGCCAAAAATGCTCATAAAAGCCAACCACACTCAACCACACCCACCTACAATATCCCACATCCACCCATGCACACACATATTTACTTCCGGTCCACTTCCGGTCCACTTCCGGTCCACTTCTGGTTTACTTCCGGTCCACTTCAGGTCCACTTCTGGTCCACTTCCGGTTTAAGTTCAGAGTATTAATATGTTAACCCGAATATTTTAATTGGACACCAGGCCCAACTTGTTTATCTAGTACTAAGACAATGTACTATGCAGAGATCTTCTAGAATTGCTCTGTGACTCTCTCATTTCTTACATCATAAACATATGATTTTTCACCTATAAGAATAACACTACATATGGTGTCATCAGGGAGTGTATCATGGAATTCACAGATAATTTTAATGTTTGTCCTGTCATTAACCACAACCTGTTTCCTTTTTGAGGTGTTGATGACAAACATGGGTCTCTGTGCTTTGAATTCATCTGGTGAGTAATACAGGTCAGTATTCCCGGTTGTAACCCTTTTGTATGCTGTAAATGCCTCGTATAATTTAAGAAAATCATCCTTGGACATGTTTAAATTATAATTTTCTCTAGGGAACACCTCATTTCTGCCATTTTTAAGATATATGTTCTTGATGTTGCAGTTATCAAATTTACTTGAATTTTTTTCTTGATTATTGTGTCTTCCAGTCTGAAACAGTACCACCACAAAATCTGGCATGTCATATTGTATACTGGAGAATGAGTTTGTAGCATCAAATTCATAATAGCTACCAGTGGCAGGCTTCTGCACACATTGATATGTATAAAATTGTAAAGGCACCTGTGGATTTTTTAGTATATCTGCTTTGTATTTAAGAGCATAACTGGCTTCATATTCAACAACCGGGATTCTTAGCTCCATAGTCTGAATAAGGCACTTGCCTTCATCAGGTAGGGTATTAGGCAGAGCTGCCCCAGTAGAGTTTAATGTACTGTACCTCATCAAAGCATTATTATCATTGGCAGCCCTTCTAAATGTAATTCTTAAACCACAATCCACATAATATCTTTGTAATCTGAGAAGAATCCTGGCAACAGGCGCATAGGAAACAATACTGTGTGGCTCTTAGATATTATTTTATCACCAGCCTCAAATCCACCTATTTTGTAGTAAGAAGCCTCGGTCTTGGATAATTTTAGTGTGGCCAAAGCTGTAGAGGTAATACCAGGGTAATCTACTCTGTTTATAACAACACCATGTTTTCTGATCTCAATTTCAGAGAACAGATGTGGCACAAAATTATCTACCAATCTTATATTTGAGTTAGCCAGATAATCTGTACCATCGAGCTTTACAACATCAAATTTGATGTATAGGTCTGCTCTGTGAGGGTGTATAAAGCCATCTCCTACATCAAGATCAACCTCAATCTCTGTGTTCGCTTGATTTAAATTTGCAAAGGTCCTCCGGTTTGGGGGGAATGATTGTAGCTCATAACTCTCAATATTTTCCATTTTTTTTGTATGTATTTTTATTAAAATATTAATTTCTATGATAGCAGTTGTTGTGGCTCCAGCAAAATCAACTAATTCTTCTTTTTTCATTAGTGACCATCAACTCAATATAATCTATTCTATTATGGCATACAGGAAAATATAATGTTGGTGATGGAGTGTAGATGATCGGTTCCATAAATTCAGAGTTAGGTTTGAATGTTGCAATGATGCCAGTTTGTTTGTGAGTGCCTATGCCATTTGATTTGGTGATCATACCCTCGGCCACATTACAATGAATATTTAGAGTCTCTATGGCTAAGAATTTAGGTATATTAATAGCAGTGTGTTTGATGGCTGGTTCAAGTTTTGTGTTGTTCTGGAAGCCCAATAGTTCTCCTATAGTACCCAGATCCACTGTCTCTGTAGCAGACACAATTTCTACTCTGTGAGTGACAGAATTTTGAGTTAACACTATACCTCTGGGTAACTGAGCATTTAAAGTAGACAGATTATACTGCCCTGGAGTGATGACAATGTTTTGGTCACCAACTGCAATCTTGTTGTTGTGGTGTGTAATATTGGGGATCAAGTACATGCCATAAAATGATCTGAGAGCTATTGTTTTGGGATATACAATATCATCATGTAATCTAAGTTTCAATATTGAATTTTGGCTGGTGAGATGGAATACTCCCATGATGTTTCAGATACCACAGGGCCTCTTGAAAATTTTCAATTGATGGTTTATTTATTTGAGACAGATATCTAAGAACAGATAAACACAGATGTCCACAATTAACATCTTTGAAGTTTTGAACACGGGCATTATTGTAATAAAATTAGTTGATTTTAGATATTTTACTAAATTCTCAGGTGGAACACCTCCAAATGAATCAAACACAAATGCCTCATCTTTTAAATATTTAAGATAACAAATCCAGTGAGTGCCCTGATTTTTGTACTTATCCAAATTAACTATGCCAGACTCTTTGGTGAGTGGTTGTTCTGGTAAAGAATCAGACATGTACACACCTCTAAAATTTTTGATGCCCAGTGGTTTGATTAAAGCTTCAATACCTTGGTTTGTAAGTGGCTCTTGTTTTTTTTAAACTTATTCATAACTCTCTTAAGACCTTTGCCTTTTTTTTCCATAGCCAGATTATGGCGCCTTTGTTCATCTAATTTTGCCCTATTCTTCTTGGCATCTATTACTGTTTTTGCTATGGCAGCCGATCCCCCTGCTAAGCTGCCAACTGCACCAAGTGCTGCTAAGATAGCAGGGATACTAAATATAAAGCCCCCTGTATGCAATTTTTTTCTAGATTGCTGTAATTTTTTTAATTGGGTGGTACTAAGTAATAATTTCATACCATGGCCCTTGGCAAGACAAGAAATTTTTTTCTTGCGCTGCTTTTTAGTTAAAAGACTATCAATAGTTTTAAGAGATTTAAGACCTGCATAAGGTATCTGATACATAACACCCTTGGCCTTCATTGTTGGTTTATTATATACATATTCTGGGATTAACTAGTTCAATTAAATTGCAACTAATTTATTTAATTTATTACAACCCCCACCCCAGTTTTTGTTTGGTGTTCATAGCTATGGTGGTCCCCAATGCTGCTATTCTCTCACCCAAAGAAGCATTTTTGCTTACAAATCTACCAAATGCAGCCTCTTCTAATTTTTTGTCTGCCACATGTCGCTTGTCAAGATTATCATGTGTGTTGTATGCTATGTCATGGTCTCTACAAGCAGCATCTAGAGGATTAACACTAGGGTCACCTCTGTTTAGTCTATGGTCTAGTTTGGTGCCTGGACCACAATACTGATAGCCTGGTATGTGTAGCTCAAATGGCAGCTTGTTTATGATGTCATTAACCAGCCCCCGACCCTCAGAAATATTCCAAAATTTAGGTGGTAGAGTATTAATAGTTTTTATAAGATATCCAATGCCCTTACTGTCATTCACTATAAAATTAGACAATTTGGTGCTTATCATGTCCATAATTCCAACCTTTTCATTGTAAAAATTGTGGTTACCGGCATTTTCTTCCCCAGCTATCAACAGCAACCTATCTACAAGTTTCCTGACATCATCAACCCACACAAATTCTTTAGACAAGGTGTTGTACTGTTTGATTCCACTACCTGTCTTGATCTGTGACCATATGGGCTTGATTAAGTTGTATTTTGCTCCACTGCTAGACTTGACTCTTTTTTGTGTGGGATCATTGTTCTGGTATAGAGCATCTGATTTTATTAATATTTCTTTGTAGTGCTCATAATCTTGATCTGTATAGTTGCCAGGCCTTTTCCGAGTCATCAGTTCCCACAATCCAGGTGTGCCAGGGTACTTAACAAAACCACCCCTTTCTCCAAGATGAGATTCTGAATATACAATTAGATCATCTCCCATAAATGTTACCCTAAAATTGCCAATTCTATGTATGATGCTACCATCAACCTCTGTGTCAGCATATAAACCAAAAACCTCATTTTTGTTGTCTTTAGGTGTGCTTAAATATTTCTGAGCAAGAAGACCCAATTCAATAGGATCCTGAGTAGCTTCAATTCTTCGAGGAGCAACAGGACTAGGTGTATGAATACTAGAAAGTGGGGTGATTGGATAATCTAATATATTCCTAGCAGCTACAGGTACAAACTCTGTGATCAAATTTTGATTTTGCTCTGTAACAGTTTTGATATTTTTACCCAGTTCACTAATGGCATCAATAATAGGTTATTCCGTGCGCTTGTGTTGTTCATAGATACCTCGGTTCTCTACTTTCCATCCCTTAAATCTTTTTACAAGATAGTCTCTTAATTTAAGATCATCAATAATTGGTCTTTTCATGGTTATTTATATATGTTTCAATGTCTAGAAAATTGTTAATTTTATTTCTATATTTACCACTATTAGGTTTCCTTGTCATATCAATTGTGACAAAGCCATAGCGGTCCTGGTTCCAGCACCTACTGCAAAATTTAGAAAAATCATTGTAGCTCAAGTCCCCACCTACATATTCATCATGTATGTGTTTGAGGTTCGTATGGTCTTGATGAAACACACATATAAAATTGCTGTTGTCTCGGATCAGCTGTTTTGGTATTTTAGAAAAAGTCTGTGCCAGGTAGAAGCAATCCATGTTTTTGTGTCGGCCCTGTGTAAAAAAATTTCTAACCTTGTTTTGATTTTCCAGTATAATATCATCAAATACAACAACAGAGTTATCAAGATATTCATGAAGTGGTTTAACATCTGATTCAAAAGTGGCTATATCCAGTCCATCATATAACTTCATTAGTTGCTGATATTTTAATTGTTCTAAACTCTTAGAGAAGACATACAAGTGCCTGTTTTTCCAGTCTAACCAGTTGGGTGCCAATAAAAAATTATCAATCATTAGTGTAGTTTTACCACAAGCCGATGGCCCAACAATAAGACATCTAATATTATCAGGCAGCAGCTTTCCATTTCTCTTATTGTGCTGTTCAGGATCTGGTAGTCTCTTTATAACATCCCAGGTGTTCATAGTATCACTTTGTCTGCCTCTATCCAGCTGTGTTCTGGGAGTCCTAGCCATTTCACCAGTATTTTGTTGCCTTTTCTGCGGATGACTTTTTCTATAAGATATGTGTCAGGCTGTTTAGTTTTGCTGAGTTCTTCTTCATAGAATCTGCCTTTGAGAATTTCTCCTCGATGGTCTTTTATTATATATGTGTTACGGGTCCCAGGTTTAACTTGAACCACTGTAAATAATTCAGTACTCCAGTTTCTGGTAAAGCCTCTTTTGAATAAGTGCTTATATTTACTAATTCTTACTTCATCACCAACCTTGTATTTAGCTTTTTTGGTTGTTGGCTGATATCTAGGATAGTAAACAGTGCTGATCAATTGCTGCTCATCAGATGAAGTTACATCAGAGGGCTTCATGTTGATTGTGGTGTGGACTGAGTTGTTATATCTATCTAGAAGTTCTGGTAGGATAGTAAGCCATTTATAATTACCTTGAAGGGTAAATTGTTTATACATATGATTTTTTAGAGTTCTGTTGAATCTTTCTACAATAGAGGCCTTGAGATCACTGTAACTCGAGTAATGTTTTATTGACTGGCTTTTAATAAATTGTTGGAACACCAAATTATAGAATTCTTTGCCATTATCTGTTTGTAGATAGCGTGGTGATCTTCCACTCTGATTAATAATTGTCCTGAAAGCTTCTGTAACACATTTTCCAGTCTTAGATTTTAGCGGCAAAGCCCAGGCATATTTTGAAAATGTATCTATAACAGTAAGTATATACTTGTATCCTTTGTTGATCTTGTCTAAGTTTTTCAGCTGTCCCCCATGAGGGGCCATCTCAACCAAGTCAGACTGCCATAAATCATCTATGCCTTTTGTGACTACTGGTAGTCGCTTATAATTATGTCTGGCTTGTCTGTGTAATTCATCAACAATAATTTGTCTAGACATAGTATGTAAACAAGAATATTGCAACTAAACTATGGGGTGTTCAGCAGCTGATACTACAGGTAAAGGTAAAGTGCTCCCCTGTGCTTAGCACCACGCCATGAAGGCGTATAGGGGGTGTGGGGGTAACGCCCCACACTTTCTTGATCCGGTCGTGAGTGGGGGTGATGTGATCAGCATCACGCCCCTGACCGCCTTTACCCCCCAGGGTTTCCCCCAGGTACCCATGTTATTCGACGCTGATACTACAGGATTTTCTAAATATAATTTGTCTCCTATTTGTATTTTAAATTCAAGAGAACCATCATCTTCAGCATAAGTTGTCTCTAATGTATTGGGGTCTGTAAAATCTTCTAACTCTACACTGGTGACCTTTGGTTTGTTGTCAGCATTAGTTATTGATAAAGTAGGGTAGTGGTGAGCCTGTGGTTGTAGCCAATATTTGATCTTGATTGGTCTGAGTGTGCCTCCAACAAAAAAATGGTAATAAAATTGTGCAGGAGACAGCATATATATTTTGCCACCTGGTGTAAATGGTGAATCATATTCTTTGTTGGGGATACTGTACAATTCAAGGATTATTGTATGTTTAGGATTCTCAATTAGGCCAGTTATTTCTTTTTCTGCTGTAAGCAATCTACTTATTACAGATTCAAGATGCTCATTGATAGTCCTAACAATCTCATCGTGGCCTGGTTTTATTCTTATGTCCACAGCAAGTTTTTTGTATTGTTGCACAATTTCTTGAAGCTGTGTGGCAAAAACAGACAGAGCATTTGCTTGGTTGGATTCCATGGTCCCTAGTTGTTGCTTGATATTACCTACAATTTGCTGTAGATTTTCAACAACAGCTAATTTAGAACTTTGAGCAGTAAGATCATGGACTTGTCTTCTGATATCCTCAAACAAAGCATAAAGCTCATTAATATGTTGATTGGTTGGTAGAGTGGCCACTGTTTGAGTAAGCTGTTTGATCTCTGTCTGGATATTCTTGATATCTTCTGATTTCAGTATGCGATTCACAGCTCTCTTAATATTTTTAAGTTCCTGTGATGTAGGCAGATTTGCTACAGTATTCTGCAAAGATTCAAGTGCCAATTTCACAGTATTTAATTCAGAAGCATCAGCCACACTACGCATAGCATCTTGGAGCAGGGTTATGTCTGCCTGAGTAGGTGTTGATTGTTGTAAAATTTCAACTTTTGTTTGGATATCATCGATCAAGTGATGAAAATGAGATAGCTCAGATTCAGTGTTGAGGTTTTCAAGTTTGGTGATTTGTTGCTGGACACTAACAAGAGTGTCTACAATACCAGGCAGGCGAGATTCTAGAGTTTCTTGTACATTTGTCAGATCACTTTGTACTGCTGCTATGGTACTCTCAAGATGGGTTATGGTACTCTGAATTTTTCCAAAATCTTCATATGTTTCAAGTTGCAGTTTGATGTTAGCTACACTGTGAGTTATAGCACTCAGAGCATCAGAATATGGTAGGTTGTTCATAAAATTTTCAAGTGTCTCAATTTTTTATTTAACCTCGGCTATGGTATTGTTCAAGGGGTCCAGATTAGGTATTTGTAGTGATTGAATTTGTTCTTTTAGAGTGGAAATTACTAGATCAAAATCTTCTTGTGATTTTATGCTTTTGACAATTGTTTGGAGCTGTGCCTGGACACTACTAATCTGCTCTTTTAGTTGCTGTTTCAATTGTTCAGAGTTGGTAGCCTGAGTTTTTAATTTGGCTTGAAGAGCTGCTACAGCTTCCTCTAAATTTTGAAAATTATCCAATGTTGCCAAGTCAGTATATTTTTGAAACAATAATTTAAGTTCTGAATCAATTTTAAGAAGAGGGTCCATGCATTGTGATTGTAAATTTGTAATTTCTAGTTGAAGACTGGCATTGAGTGTGGTTTGTAAAGCTTGTAAATCACTTCTTAATTTTTTAACTCTGACATCAAGCATCAGAATCTCATCACTGTGATCTTCATGCCTTGTATGGCCAAATATATCATTAGGCATTTTTGTTTTAGTGGTTATTTATTATAAAATATCTAATTCTTAATTCTATAAAAAAGGTATAAGTTTGTCATAATATCCCGGGACCTCAATATATAAACAGTCACCGGCAGAAACAGTATATACAGTGCCAGAAATCATGTTTGAGTGCTTAATTCCATAAATATTTCTCCCTACTGAAATCTTGACATCACCCTCGGGAGTTGTAATAAATTGTAATTGACCACCTATAGGTAATTGGTAATGATTTAAATTATTATTAAATATGTATAATGTTTTACCTGTTTTATCATCAACATCTGTAAGTATGCTGTTCAGATGAATAATTAACAAACCACTTAGTTTAGATATTATATTAGGAGAAGGTGCTAGTGTTGGCAAGTCCACAATAGCTTTTTTAAAATCCAAATAAATTCATTGGCATGTTTATTTATTTCAAATCATGCTCTGTGATTAGGCATTGATTGCCACTTATAAAGTCACAATGTCCCCATGGTAAAGTATGTATGCCACATGACAAAATACATCTCTTATCATCATGTGGGTCTAGAGCTACTTTTCTTACAATATTGGTAGTCAACAAGTGATCTTTACTCTGAATTCTATTTTCTGATGTTTTGATTAACCTGTGTGACATGAGACAATTTTTGTAATCTTCAAATTCAAGCTCTTTGTCTACAGTATCTCTACCAATACCCTTAGTTTTTTGGCAACAGCACCACTACATGTTTCAAAACTGTACATCTTGGCCCTTAACCCAGCAAATGCCACAATAACATCGCCAAGTGTTTCATCTTTTAACTTGCCAGGTACCTTTTTGTTGTGGGGTTGAATCTTTGTATGTTCACTAGTATCAAAATATTTAAGAAATGCAGGCTGTGATATATCTTGATAGACATCTTCTGTCTGAATATCAAGGATAAAACTATCTGTGTCCATGTACATCAGTTTTACACGATCACCATAAAAAGGCTTCAGCACATCATAATAGAGCTTTAGCATGTGTAATTTGGCCAATTCTAATATCACAGCCCCTACATAAATAGGCTTATCAAACTTAATCTTTGTTTTTTCATGTTGAAGAGTGCCGTATTGTCATCATAAATTCTTCTGTAGTTGAAATTAGGCTTTGCTATCAATTTTTTGCTCCGGCTGGGGTCAGTAACTAATTTAACATCAGTATGTTTTCTGACATTTTCTATGGTTTTGCCATACACTGAATTGACCATTAATTTAAACAAGGTCTTATCAAATTGGCTTACTGCACATGTTCGAAGCTCGGTGTTTGTATCAATGTATGGCTTCAACCATCTTGAGTGCCTGAACCTTAAGACTTTGCCAACTTTGGTCACTTGAACACCATGATGCATCAGGAACTGGAGGTTTTTGTAATATATGACATAACCCTGTTTTGGCTCTAGAGTCATCATTAGCTTCTTCTGTTTAGAGCCAGGTGAACACTGGAACTCAGCAATAGGCGGCAGATCAGAGAACTGGCTGTGCAAATTATCAGGAATTGCCAGATCAACCTCTAAGAACAGGCCATAGTCACTGTCATCAAAGTCCTGAAGATCCTCAATGTTGAAATCTTCAACCCACTCAAGTCCTGCATATGGCAGTTTATCCATCATAGCATAACCATACAGGCTGTTGGTATCCACATAAAGTACATAGTTTGATGGCCGTGATGGATTATAATCGGGAATATATTTGTTGTTGGCTCTGCCATATCTCTGACAGCATTGCACCATGCCTCCTCTTATACATTGTTCCATAAACAAATACATGTCCTGATCCTGAATCAGATCCAATTGCATTTTAGTGTTCAAAAACATAGCAGACCATGCTAGGCCTGGTGCACTATAGAAATAAATTGGATCCAGCTTATAATTTTTCATTGATGATTTTCTAAATGCCTGAAGTATATCGGCTAAAAGAGTCACATCAAGTTTTAAATATGCCTTATGATAATCACCAAATGTCTGGCATTTTAAGTTGCTCCACATCAACTGGGCATGGTGATAATCTTCATCAGTAATTCCAGATGCTCTGAGTTTACTGTAGAACTCTTGTTGTGGTGGCAAAGCACACTCATCAAATTTAGAAAAATCTGTAACATAATCATATGGGTATACACCCTTCCGCCTAATTAATTTCAGGTCCTGATTTGGAAACATAGCACATGTGATTTTGAATTGGTCATCAGATAATTGACTGGCCAGAGTAGCCAAGCTAGCCGACAGAATTCTGTATGAATCAAGAAATCTTAAGTGAATAGGAACACCATTAACTTTAATTATCTTGCTAATAGCAATATATTTCTCATCATTTTCTGCTAAAATATTTAAATTCTGCTTGTCAAACCCCTCGTACCTGATCAGATGATGAAAATCATAATTAGATGCACCATGGCAAAATATTGGGACAAATTTTGGTCTCTGGATCTTAATATTACAGCTATTACACAGGGCCATTTTGAATTTACCATCTGTATGAGAATGGTGTTTCACCTTGATATTTGTATCTGAAAATTCACAATCACATACTGGGCATTTTTCTGCATTGTTGAAATCTTCAATCTGATCCTCTGTTAAAGGCAACATAGGTTTTGATTTTAATAAGACATTTGATGCTATGTCATGGCACTCATTTTCTATTCTATGTGCAAATTTTTTGATGGCATCTGGTCCCATGTATAAATATTCTTCACTAACAACACCATCCTGTACAACCACATAATAAAAACTAGAAGGCTCATGTAACTGGTATGATGTAATTGAAGATTCATCAGGATCTAGGCTGCATAATGCAAGGGGTTTGAGGTTTGATTCAAAATCACAGACTATATATGCTGGATGTTCCAACAAGGCTTCAAATTTTTTGAATTTGGCATTTTCATTTGGCTTAGGCATAACCATATGAACAGGTTTATGGTTGCCACAGTATTTCAGATGCTCAACTAACTTGTTTTTAGCAATTTCTGTATTCACTTCACAAACCCCATTTATTATTTTTTTACCATCTAATACAGTCAAACATCTTCTACACAACTTGAATATTGTCTTAGATTTGTCTAGTTGTTTTCTGACTAAAGCTTCAAGACTGTGTATCAGAGTGTAATGATATGTGCCATCCTCTTCAATTAAGAGCAGATCAATCGGAACAGCAGAATCATCATCAAGTGTACTGATTCTGAGAGGTTCTATCAAGCAATTGCCACGGCCAGAAGAACAAATAAAAACATTAATAGATAATTGTTTACCATTGATATCCCTGGCCTTTTTTTTTAAATTTATCAATATTCTGAACAGACATTGGATATTCTAAGCCCTCCATAGCATCATCAAAATCATGTTCATGTTGTTTATAATAACTTATTCTCTCAGGATGCCTTAAAACTGGAAACAAAGCAGCTAAAATACACCACAAAAAGCATTTCTCATCATTATTTTCTATGTTAACCACGGCTTTTTTGTTTTTAATATTGGCAGGTAATGGCAAATATGTGGAACCTTGTAGCAGGTTAAATTTAGAAATATTAATATATAACTTGTGTGGAGTTCCGCATAAACTCCATCCTGATTCTTTTGCAGCAAATTCAGAATGTTTAATATTCAATTGATCTATCAAACTGCTTATTATTTTGTCTAAATTTGTATTTGAATATATAGGTACAGTTTCTGTTATGTGGGGCTGTGTAAATTTTGTGCCATTTGATTTCTTATATTGTGTAAACAATTTGAGGGACAGCTTATAAGAGCCATTTTCTGCATTTAGAATAGCCTGCACATCAGAATTTATACTGTTCAAAAAATTCTTAATGTCACATCTTGGCTCTGATACAAAACGGTAATCCCTTAGTTGGCCAGCAAAACTGCTATGGATAGGTATAAAGTGTGGCTGCTTTGCTGCTCTAGTATTAACAGGTGTTTCAAGCTTCCTTTTTAGACCAGATGAAGATGGCTGTGATGAAGTAGAAGGCTGTACATAACAAGTACACTTATGCCTATTGTAATATGCTTTGCTTAATATTTTATGGCATTTTGGGCATATTTTTGTGGGTGTTCTGCATTTTTCTGGATCACAATTATGCCGGTGCCTAGCCCAATTAGGGCTGGATATATTCTTATTGCATTGATTACAATATTTCTGATTTGGCATTTTTGTTGTTGGTTTATTATATAAGATTTCTTGGGGTTCAAATCAAAACTCTATACTTAATACAAAATATCAGTTGGGTTCAGCAGTGTGCTTTGTATACTTAGTGTGTATACTAAGTGTGTTAATATGTTTGGATTTGTTGTTGGTTTATTATATAAGATTTCTTGGGGTTCAAATCAAAACTCTATACTTAATAAAACTATGACAGGTTGTAAAGCTAATAGCCCACAAGCACAAAGGTAGAATAAGTATTGATCTACAGAAGCACTGACCTAGCACAAATGCCTGTGCAGACATGTATGTCGTGGTGTGCATAGAAAGGCAATGACCTAATACCGTGTGTCATGTATTGATCTTGTATAACAAACTGGAACAGATATAAGCCTGACTCTAAATATGAATGGATTACAACAAACAAGTGGGATGTGTCAAATATCAGACTCCTTTATACAAAATATAAGTCTTTTGTTCAGTATATCAGAAATATGTTTAATATGAATAATAGGAAATTTTATATATTAAATCAAACAGACCTGTATGAGGAGCACTGCAACAACATGTCCATACTCTTCAACCACTCTCACTCGTGCTGCGATGCCAAGGGTCCCGGGTTCGAATCCCAGTTGGGCTTGGTTGTTTGTGAATGTCCATTCATCAATTTAATCATTTCATCACTCATCCCCATATTCGCAAATTAGCCAAGAGGCACAAAACGCGAAGCAAAATAAACTAAATCAATCAATCAATCAATCAACCACTCTCACAATACTAACTGATATGTAATGCAAAAGCTCTTGCCTAATAATTTGTTGCATAATATTGGATAATAATTTGTTGCACAACATGATGCAATAGAAGTGGACCGGAAGTAAACCGGAAGTAGACCGGAAGTAAACCGGAAGTGGGCTGGAAGTAAACCGGAAGTGGGCCGGAAGTGAACCGGAAGTAAACCGGAAGTGGACCGGAAGTAAATATGTGTGGGTGTGGGTTTTATGAGCACCTTGGCCTAGTTTTGGGTGTAGCAAAAACATTATCAAGAGGGGCATATTTTGAACAAGCTTATGGACAACAATTTGGCAGATGTGGCTTTTGTAAGTGTAGCCAAATCAATCTGAGGGAGGTCATCATTTCACGGGAAATTCCCGAGGGCTTTTTTACAAAAGTCTTGGATTAGACAGAGTGGCACACTTGAGCAATAAGCTCATACGGACATCTTGACCTAGTTTTAAGTGTAGCCAAATCAGTCTGAGGGGGGCTCTTCATTTATCGTGCCAGTAATATCACAAATACCACTACTGTTTCACTATTCGTTTGTACGAAAAATGTGCATGGAAAAGAGCATGATGTACCCTTCCCAATAATGGTTAATTTTCCGCGGCATTTCACTAGCACGATTGATTGATTTGGTGTTTTAAGTCCACTTTATGTGCATTAAGGCTAATCGGGATTGGACCTACAGTTTAAAGTGGGATCCGAACCACTTTGTGCCTCAATTCACTAGCACGAACACGATGCTCCGGCAACTGCAAGCTCAGACACAACACTGGTTTCTAGACCGGTTTCAAGGTTATGGCGCAACTACACACGTGGCAGCATTGTTGCCAAATCGGTCGGATATGGCCCGATCAGACTTCTGTATTACTAGACGTGAAAATGCCAAGAACATTATTACTTGTCACTTTTTGGAATACAGTCACATGAATGTTAATTAACAAGCATTTGTTTGGAATAACAATATAAAAAATAACTCCAACTAGTTACGGTGTGACGTATGGTCATCATCGTAGGTTTCCGTGACTGGGTTACACTACTCATTTGTAGCTCCCCAATTTCCGACGTTGGTGGGTGGCCACCGGTAGGAGAAAAGATGTTACATTTCCCCTCCTCTCACCAGGAGACTCAAACATGCATGTGTCCCATAGCTGGAGCCCAAAGCCTGATGCCTTAGATTGCATGGCCGTAGTGTGGGACATTTATGTGCAATGCTGAATTAAAAAATCCACCTGTTTATCAATAAAATGTTGCATAAAATCATCGAAGGAATTAAGTGAAGAATTTTCAAGAGTTAATTGTGGAGGAAGAATAAGGGTTTGTTTCAACATGGTAGTGACTCACACTTAGCTATTTTGCTAGAATTGAAATAAATAGTACAACAATGCTTTCTTAGGATTTTATTGAAAAAGACAAATGTTCAAGTAGTAGCATAAAAAACTGAAGAGTTTCTAAACACTTCTTAGTTATACTAAGAAAATTAAATAGTTATGCCAACATCAGACACCAAGCCAGTACAATTTCTTTTCCAATTTTAAACTATAAGGGAATGAAATATATTAATTTGTATGTACTATATTAAAACAATAAACATTCAAAAATACATGGATATAAGGTATACATTATAATACTTTCAACTTCAGGTTGATACATACATAGAACAGTATTTCTGCATTCATATGCACTGCCAAGAACAAATATTTATAAAATCAGCAGAAAGCGTAAATACAAATTTACATAAGTACACATTTAAGTGAATCACAACCAGTATTCTCTCTCACATTTAGCACACTCTCAGCAGCATAGTTCATATGCATTCTCAGACACACATGTAGATATGCAACACACAAGTCGTCATTAAAACAATTTATGTATAATATAAAATCAAAACTGATTGGAAGAACTTGAAACTGAACATGCACACACCGGCAACAAGAAATCAATACTCAAGTAACAATTGGCGCAGTGAGTGAAAATTCCTCCCAGCCATGCATTCACAAATTACTGTTAAATTTCTCTACTGTAGATCCTTGGAGCGTTTGTACTCTATAATGTGAATGAATAATAAAAAATAAGAACACTCATTAAAATGAAATTACACGTGCACATCAACAGAAATGGCAATTGTTTTTTTGTGCTTAATTGTATGATGTAATGCACTGGTAAACTGCAACATGTGCATAGACACGTTAAAATGCATTTTATGCAACTTGTATAGAACTGTACAGTGATTTTAAATCCTCAACATTTGTCACCAAGTATTGGAAATGCAAAGTTTATATACACTTTTTAAAGACTTGAATATCTACAGAAATGTTCATCACGGAAGACTGTGATACCATAGATAAACACATAATCAGTAGTATATACATACAGATTGATGTCTCATTCAATAATGTGAAATTTACCAACACCCTGGAGATGTTTGTTCTTAGGTAAAAGTTATTTCTCTTCAATATCACTATGCTTTAATATACTCTTGCCTCTTCCTTATCAGTTATGTTTTACTTGAATTGCAAATGGATGAGAACCTTTTTAACTATTCAAGATTGTTAACTTGCAGTCACTCGACTCAGCCAGCTTGTTATTTTCTCATAGTTATTTTCCATCCATTTTACATTAGCTTCTGCCTTTTCAACTGACTGGTCCACGGCCCTGGATGCTGTGCCAAGATCAGTTCGGTGGCTTTCAGCAAATTCCTTAAGCTGCAAGAGAAGAAAGTGATTAGTTAAATTTAGGCTGGACCAACAGACATTAATGCCAATATTCTTAGCAATTCCTGCCTGACATCTACGCATTAACAATCAATCAATCAACCACTCAATTCCTGACTGATATCTATGGATTAACAATCAATCAACCAATCAATTCCTGACTGATATCTACACATTAACAATCAATCAATCAACCAATCAATTCCTGACTGATATCTATGCATTAACAATCAATCAATCAATCAACTAATCAATTCCTGACTGATATCTATGCATTAACAATCAATCAACCAATGAATTTCTGACTGATATCTACCCATTAACAATCAACCAATCAATTCCTCACTGATGTTACAGTTTGGCAGATGAGAAAATACAAAGATAAAAAAAAGATGACACATTGCATCATGTCATGAAGGAATATGTATAGACATAGGGCTCCACACATTCTTAATTTTGGCTGTAGTGCAGTAATAAAATCAACAACATGCTCTGGCTGCCTTTACTTCCCAGGTATCTGCTGATTAGAGGATGGGTGTGTTCCAGGTCCTGTTTTGTGTAGGAACACTACACGATGAAAGAATTCAACTGAACTATATCAGCACTTTGGAAAGTAACCACCGAGTTACATTTACTGGTAAAGTTAGTTATAGTTACTTCCTGCTGAAAATTTTCTTCCAAACAAATTACTTAAGATTAAGGATCATTATTTGCAATAAAATATACGGAGCTTGCATGTGTTTTATATTACAAGTCTTCACATACACACACACACTGGATGAGGACAAAGTCTTTTGCAGAAAATCGTCGCTAAAAAACAGACAAATGGAAAGACGAATGTTGTAGCATTGCATAACCCAACTCAGAGGTTTTTTTTTTTTGTTGTTGTTATTGCGGGTGGTGCTGCAATTGTCTGTTGCAACATGGTAACATTTTGAGTCTTGAGAAATGTAGACAGACACATTGTCTGTATTTGGGGAACAGAGAACCATCATGTTGTGTTAGAGCACAAGTGGTACACACCTAAAGCGAATTTTTGGTGTGGTTTCATGCACAACAACTTGTTGGACTTTTCTTATTGGATATGCGACCACTGGGCAGTTAGATATTTGCCTCATGAGGTACGCTTGGAAATCTTTGAGGCTTTCAAGTGTTTTTTTCTTGGAAATGGCTAACTATAGCACACATTAGTAGCTTTGTAAATCAATACCTCTGGGGTACCCTACCACTACATGAAGTCCTGTCTCAAATACAGGTTCCAAAGTGATTCCTTCTCCTTGTAAGGTTGGAATTTTTCCAGCTTTTATCCACATAAAGCAGCTCTGGGGTTTGACCAGACTCTAATAAATGGGTATCTGGAGGAGGGGGGGGGGTGTAAAGGTAGCTGGGGCAAAGTGCTTATCACTTCACTTCCAAAAATGGCCAACATCGAGAATGTGTGGGGGCCCTACCTTCACATCCCTATGTGCCTTCATATCATGGTGCAATGTGCACAGGAACTTTTTGCCTTACCTGCTTATGTCATATCAATCTCTGCATTTTGCTTTGAAAGATTCACATGTGAGACATTCAATATATTAAAAAATATTAACTTAATCCTAAATTCCACTTTTTGTCACACAATTTTGGAGCAGATTTAATGATAATTGTGTATTTTTGTATACTCCAAGGATACCTGGACTCTGCTAGAAGAGTACTGACTGATATTATTGAATTAAAACCATACTTACCAACAGCAATAAGGTGAAAATCACCTCAGCTGTACCAAACAAGCTAGCCTATATTCCTTTCCTGGAATGACTGGAGTAGCGACGTGCAGAGGCGAAAGCTTGTGGGTGGGGCCAGACTAGGTGGGGAAGGGTGCAGAATGCAGAATTCCCCTAGTAGGCTTGCGAGCTGTCATATTTACTACAGAACTACTGGACCAGTAGAGTCGCCCACTCTCGCGCGAACCTTCCCCTCTGCACGTTCATTGGACGAGGTACACACTTGGAACGTGCACCCAGAACGCGTTCGCATTCTCTTACTCCAGACATTCCGGAAAAGGAATATAGTAAAGGTTACACAAATAACCATTTTCATTTCATCCTCTCTCCTAACATGTATAATATTTCAGCTAATCTTACCATTTTTACTTCAAATATGGTGTTCATTTCTGTTGTAGCTTCTTTGAATGTTCTACCAGCAACACCAAAAGCTTCGGAACTGAAAAGAGCATTGTGAAAAGATATATATTCCATTAATACTTTAAACATAATATAATACTTACATCTTGCAGTTCAAATTCAGTATTCATTCTTTTGGTGCAACTACGTACAATGTTGTTGATAGTAAACAAGGATGAGCCCAAACTGCAAAACACACAAAACATAGAGCGGTGAGATATGCTTCAACATTTTGGCAACAGTGAGGAAAAAAACACTGAGTGAACACATAATTGTGGTTTGCATAAAGAAAGGAATGGTACAGGGATGTTTCACTCACATATTTAAATAAATTGTGTTTGTTTAGTGCAATGGGGGTTAATATGTTTACAATCAGTGTTGACCAAAACTGGAATTGTTTTCTGATAAAAGTAAATGAACTGATGATTAGTGGTATAGCCAGATAAAGAATGATGATATCAAAAAGTAGATGACCCAGAATTTTCATATCCAGATGTGGGTGTTGCCATATGCCTAATTTTTCCTTAGTTGTTATACTGATCGCAAGCTCATCTGATGGCTGACTTACATAGCTATTTCTGCCAACCAATGGTCTTCGAGGCTTTGTCCCTTTATGGGTGTCAACAACAATGGTTGTGAACTAAAAGCTGTAGGTGTAACATGGATCTCTAGTAGCAAATGTTGCCAAGGGTAGTCTATTTTTGCCAGTTGTTTTTATTTGCATGATTGTACAGTGTTTACATGCTTTGTGTACCTACTATTTTTCTTTTGCACGTTTTGTGTACAGTACTTGTGTGTTAGAAGGAAGTTAAAGCTCGTTTCCCTTTTTCTTCCACTTCGCAGTACATTTGGCAACATGTGGTGTATCCAACGCTTATTGTTTTGTCTCGCCAGGAGCATTCAGTGTTTTGTGACTCGAAAATGCCGGATTGTTAGTTGAAGAGAATTCAACTGATCACTGATTCACTGTTTCCCAGCCTCCAACTGAAAATGTGGGCAGTATAGTGACACATGGACCCTTTGCTTGCAGAGACTATGTGGAATATCTATATATCCGAATTGTCCAGATTATCCAGATATTAGGATTATCATCTGAATTATCCATATATTTGGATATTGATTGATTGATTGAGTTGGTGTTTTAAGTCCACTTTATGCACAGTAAGGCTAATCGGGACTGGACCTACAGTTTAAAGTGGGATCCGAACCACTTGTGCCTCCACCGGGTATCGAACCCAGGACCCCTTGGTTACAAGGCGACGACACTACCACTGTGCCATCGAGGAGGCCATATATCTGGATATTCAGATTATCATCCGAATTATTCATATTCGGATTATCCAAAATGTCCAGATGTCCGAATGAGTGCATTATCGAGATAGTTTTATCATTTATCTGTTTTACGGGCTATCTACATATTCTATATTTGTCATGTTCATATTTCACAGTACGGATATTTTAAACATCCTTCATCAAATCTGTACTATCCAGATATCTGTGCTGTCTAGATATTCGGATTATTCAAATTACCATATTTGCCAAAGTATAAGATGCACCCAATTTTTGTACACATTTTTCAAGAAAAAGCTATATCACGGAATTTATCATTAATTTACAGTATTTCAAAATCTGAAGTAATATGTAGGTCTACTTTCAACAAATAATTTACATTTCAATCTTCTTCATCACACACCGCAAGGAAGCAAGAAAGAAAACATCTAATTCAGAACAGATAAATTTTTCAGATATGAAGGCAATTGAATACTCACTATTGGCATATAAGATGCACCCTGTTTTTCAGACCCGTTTTTAAAGGAAAAAGTGCATCTTATACACTGACAAATATGGCATCTGGATATTCGGATATCTGACCCCATGACTACAAGGTGACCGTGTAACCCATTACATCATTGGGGAGGCTCAGACGTCATTGAAAATAACATGAGCCATTCCAGGAAATGAGTGCTGGGACTGAGTTATGATTCAATGGAACTGTCTATTGTACTCAGTTATTTGAGAATGCATCCAGTCAAATAAACACGAATGCAAAAATATGTTCAGGTTGAACAGTGTATTAAAGCCAGATAAAACTCAGGAAAGGTAAAAGCTCATTGGAAAACATTGAATAGGCTCACAAAAGTACACACATATTTAAGGTGCAGATATTTTTCTACGTAAGTAGTTTGTTCTGATACAGATAGATACAATTCCGTACAGTAGCTAGATTGTGAAACATCTATAATGTTATTATATTTTTGAATATACAGTGAGTCACATAATTATTTGGACACACAGTAAATTTCTAACGTTTAAGAGCGGGAAGGGAGTGAAATCTGTGTTCAGCGCTGAAGTTGATTTTAGTTTAAAAAATGTCATGTTTAGCACAAAATTGGACGATAAAAAGTTAAAAAACGAACATCAGCAACAATATAACGAAGGATGAATCCCTACCATTGCAAAAATAGTGCCACAAAATTATTCGGACACATAGTAAATGTTAACGTAAGTATGCGATACAGTGACAATTTCGATTTACGGATTGATTGATGTATGTATACTCTGTTCATATATATTAACTCTGGTGGTTTCCTGTAGGTTTCTATAGCAATTACAATCGCGTTTTGTTTAACAAAGTTGTGATTTAAGAACATTTTCTATGTAGAAATGGGGCAAAGAGGAAAGGAAAGTTCATGTGAACAACGTCAGTTAGTGATATGGCACCACGCTAAGGGTAAAACTTAACATGCAATTGCCTCAATGTTGAAAATGAAAACAAGTACAGTTGCAGATATTATTAAGCGATTTGAAGATGAAGACAGGATCGAGTCCCACGGTCATACAGGGAGACCAAGAATTTTTTCCCCCAGAGAAGAGAGAGTAATCGTGAGGAAAATTAAAAAAAACAAAACAAGAGTGCTCCAATGGTGTGTGCTGAGGTAGCTGAGGAGTGTGGAAAGCATAATCATCCTGAAACTATACGAAGAGTGCTCAGAAGGGCAAACTATCATGGCCGTGTAGCTAGGAGAAAGCCATTTGTAAGTAAGCCAAACAGGACAAAAAGACTGGCGTTCGCAAAGGAACACTTAGGAAAGGATCAGACGTGGTGGAATCGGGTAATTTTCACTGACGAGAGTAAATTCAATATTTGTGAGTCAGATGGGAGGGTAACAGTGTGGCGTAAACCAAATGAGGAGCTCCGAGGGAAAAATTTGCAAGCAACAGTGAAACACGGGGGTGGTCACGTAATGATTTGGGGCTGCATGTCGGCCCAAGGCGTTGGTAAATTGGCTTTCATCGAACAGACAATGGACAGGTACCGTTTGCCTCCAGTTAGGCCATAAAATGTCCAGCAAAGTTCTTCCTACAATCGGTTGTGGCAGATTTTGCTTACAAACAAAAACATTCACTTTATATTTCTTATCTTTCCACAATATATCCAACATAACCTGACCTTCTAATGTTAATGGTCTACCGTCAGCATTTTTCAAATTGATATTTGCAGGTTGAAACTTCAAATACGGAAAAGATTGATCCAGAAATCTTTTATCAAACACACTTACAGAAGCTCCGGTATCGATCTCAAAATTAACTAAGTTACCATCACAATTGAAATCAATTGTACATTTGTCAGCATTATGCAAAGTTCCAACTACAGAGTTAAATTCAGATTGCCGTTCATTAGTAGAACCATACTTGTACAATGGTAAGTGGAAAGTGTCCAAGGGCTCGCGTGAAATTAATAATTCTTGATGTTCCTTTTCTGTATTAGACTCAATAGAATCTTTACATTCTTTTGGTAATACATCAAGAGACACATTACTAAAGCAACTGTTAGATTCAGTGGATTTAAATTGTAAACTTGATAAGTTTTTATCTGTCGGTTTATTACGAAATCTACAAAATTTCTGAATATATCCTAAGAATCCACAATAATTACATCTAACTTGCTTTAAATAACATTTACCTTTTTCATGCGTCTTTCCACATTTATGACAAATCCATTGTCTTGAAGTTCCAGGTTTCTCATTAACTCTGCTCTTTTCAGTCTGATTATTAAAGATAGTTTTCCTATTGGAGAAAGCTTGGAAAGGTTTAGACTTGCTTTCATGAAGCTTATGTACATTATAATCAGTAGCAAAAGCTTCCTTTTGATGGAATAGCCGTACATCTTTCTCAACCATTTCCATATTCACGGCAATGTCGCAAGCTTTAAGAAAGGAAACGTCTCCTTCTGGTAACAATTTCTTTCTTGTGACTTCACTGTTAACGCCAAACACTAGCTGATCTCTTAGCATGTCACTTAAGAATGCTCCAAAGTTACATTTAGTAGCAGCATGTTTAAGAGAAACAATATATTCTGATACAGGTTGACCTAACTCTTGCTTCAAAAGATGAAAACGGTATATTTCTGCGACTACATTAAGCTTCGGTTGAAAATTATTCAACAATACATCTTTTATTACTTCGTATGTCTTACTAGCAACAGAATCTGGAGTAACTAAATCCCTTAAAACATCATATAAATTTCCTCCACAGAATGCAATAAAATGACTAATTTGCTTTTCCTTTGGAATGCCATTAGCAACACAAATCTGTTCAAACTGCTCCAAATACGAATCAATGTTACCTTTATCCACATCGAAAGATTCCAGAATCTGTCCTTGAATCCCATACATAGTTGCCAAATTGTTGTATTACCAACCACGGTAATATGATATAATAAATCATGTGGGTTCGATTTTATACAAAATAATAATTTAATCCATAACTAAGAATATACAACATGGCTAACTCCATGCTTGACAATCCATAACCACAAAGTTAGATTTAAACTTCAGTTGATGCAGGTGTACCCTTGTCGTTGTTCCACCGGCATTGACCAATAACAAGCATCTTCCTAAATGACCCGTCACTGTAACTCGTACGTATTTCGGAAATCTGGATGTATAATTTCTTATCCACACTGTACTTCCGATTGATGGTAATTCTTCGTTCTTATTGGTCTCACTTCTCACCACTTTCTTCTCCATTATTTGCGACCAGGACCAATTATAGATATTACGAGGTTGATATGACAACAACAACTCTGCAGGAGTCTTCCCCGTAGCATGTCAAGGTGTTAACTTTTGGATCTTTGATGGTTCCGTATCAGTGCAGGACAGGGCATGTGAGGAGAGATCGCAGACTGGGCGAGAGGAAGCTGTTACTGCCTCAAACACACTTACAGAAGCTCCAGTATCGATCTCAAAAATTAACTAATTTACCATCACAATTCAAATCAATTGTACATTTGTCATCATTATGCAAAGTTGACCGTGTAACCCATTACATCATTGGAGAGGCTCAGACGTCATTGAAAATAACATGAGCCATTCCAGGAAATGAGTGCTGGGACTGAGTTATGATTCAATGGAACCGCCTGTTGTACTCAGTTATTTGAGAATGCATCCAGTCAAATAAACACGAATGCAAAAATATGTTCAGGTTGAACAGTGTATTAAGGCCAGATAAAACTCAGGAAAGGTAAAAGCTCATTGGAAAACATTGAATAGGCTCACAAAAGTACACACATATTTAAGGTGCAGATATTTTTCTACGTAAGTAGTTTGTTTTGATACAGATAGATAAAATTCCGCAGTGTGAAAAGGAAACAAAATTTTTGATAACCAATTGATGATAGCTGATATGCATGTTTATGGAGCTGCGGATGTGAGAAAGTGATGTCAGGTAAAACAAATATGGCAGAGCTGATAATGAAACACAAAAAGAAAAACAATGTGGACCAGGTTAACAAAAATGCCAGAATATAATTTTGTTCCCAGTCAATCACTAATTTTAAGCCAATTTAGTACCTGTGTCATGGTCAGAGAGCTGCACATCGGCCAGAATCAATTGATACAGCTAATTTGACTTTTTTTTAATTAGCAATTTTGACTTTGTTGCACATTGATTGTACCAGTTAACTTTGAATTTTAGGACTTAGGTGATAATAATATTTGTGAATCTCATTTTGTTGTTACGTCCTAATGTTCTTGTAATATTCAATATTTGACGCAGTGGCATAACAAAATTGTAAAGTATGCATCCGCAAGATACAAATTTTGGTACCTCAAGTACAGTCAGATTCTTCCAGGAAATTTGTGTAATTACTTGGAATGGCTGGTTGTGGCTACACTTACATTAATAATTATACAAATCGATGCTCTACCTCTGAATTTTCACATATTACAACATATCTTTCTTTGACATTTATGTATTCAAAAGAAGGTAAAGTGTTCCCCTGTGCATAGCACCACGCCATGAAGGCGTATAGGGGGTGTGGGGGTAACGCCCCACACTTTCTTGATCCGGTTGTGAGTGGGGGTGATGTGATCAGCATCACGCCCCTGACCGCCTTTACCCCCCAGGGTTTCCCCCAGGTACCCATGTTATTCGATGCTGGGTGGGCGCCGGGGCCGCTTTCACCGTTAGAAAAGTTCCCGGATTTGAACCGGCCGGGGATCGAACCCGGGACCTTGAGCATGGTAATCAGACGCGTTACCGACTGAGCCACCGCGGCCATTCAAAAGAAGAAAATACAAATACATACTTATCCCCTCCCCGCCCCTCTTAACAGCTGGGTGGAAAAAAAAATATTTTTATTTATAATTTTTGATATTATTTATTTAAATCGATCTTGTTTTGGCACCGTACACATAAACATACTTTTTATATAGAAAGGCAGTAGTCCCAAAAAGACAGTTCACAAACCGAAAATGAGGCTCGGTGAGGCTCGCCTTAATGGATTTCTCTCGTAAGGCAAGAGCCTCATTTTCTGGCAGTGTTGCCAGCTGCTTACTCGAAAAAATCACCAAGGTTTTTTTTGGGGTCTAACCTAGCCTCAAGCAAGGAGCTGGCAATCTTGCTTGAGGCTCGCCTTAATGGTTTGCTCTTGTAAGGCATAAGCCTTATTTTCTCGCAGTGTTGCCAATATTTTACTCGAAAAAATCACCAAGGTTTTTGGTCTAACTTAACCTAAAGCAAGGAGTTGGCAACCTTGCTTGAGGCTTGCCTTACAGTGCATAAAGCAAGGTTGCCAACCTACTGGTACTTTTACCATGGCTTTTTACAAAAGAGAGAGGAGAGAGGGAAAAGTTAAACAACCGTCAACCTACCTACAGCTTTTTTTTCTGGTCTAACCTAGCCTAAAGCAAGGAGTTGGCAACCTTGCTTGAGGCTTGCCTTACAGTGCATAAAGCAAGGTTGGTAACCTACTGGTACTTTTACCATAGCCTTTTACAAAAGAGAGAGGGGAGAGAGGGAAGAGTTAAACAACCGACGGCCTACCTACAGCCTTTTTCTTCTTGGTCTAACCTAACCTAAAGCAAGGAGCTGGCAATCTTGCTTGAGGCTTGCCTTACAGTGCATAAAGCAATTTTTGCCAACCTACTGGTATTTTTGCCATGGCTTTTTACAAAAGAGAGAGGAGAGAGAGGGAAGAGTTAAACAACCGACAACCAACCTACAGCCTTTTTCTTCTTGGTCTAACCTAGCCTAAAGCAAGGGGCTGGCAATCTTGCTTGAGGCTTGTTTTACAGTGCATAAAGCAATTTTTGCCAACCTACACACACTAAACAAGGAGAGCCGGCACTGCCGTAAAAGAGAGAGAGATGGGTGGATGGTAATATAGTATGCGTGTGCGTGTGTGCGTATAATATGTAGCATTATTAACTAGAGTGTGTTGGCAATTTACTTACAACTAAAAAAAATAGAGATGCCAACTTTGCTGTAAGATGAGGAGAGAGGGAGATTTATGGCTGGCAACAGTAATGAGCGAATGCGCCATATCGTAATTTTCCAACTCCGTATATCGTGACCTTTGTAAACCTCTCTCGGGGGCGATGTGCCACACACACACACACACGCACGCACACTATTGTAAGAGAGATGGATGACTGGGAGGGGGCAGCATTTCTGGCTATTCACAGTGGCGGATGTACTTTCTGTTTTTTTTAAAAGCTAACAATAATGATGGAATTTCATGCTGACAGAGCGGATTTCTACTAGTCCACGTTGTTAACCTACATATTACTCCTCGACTAATAAAACTAGAAGCTCGAGGGCATTAACATTAGACCGTCACAGACTTTCACATTACCCATCACTGATGCCGCCAGAACCAAGTTTCCTGCTTCTATTCATAAACCAAAAAAAAAAAGACGGGGAGAAGAGAAACATGTACACACTTCCGTCGCCATTTTATAACAACTAGGGGAAGTGGGGCGAGAGGCGGACATGTAACGGGAGATCACACAAGCGAGCTTCCTCTATTCTGACTAATAAAGCATCATTCTACTCTGTGAGCTGCAAGGAGAATATTGTGAGCTGCAAGAAGAACATTGTGATTGTGTTTGAAATTAACTAACGTGAGTAAATTTGTTTGTTAGCTTGCATGAGTTGGCTTTGTGTTATATAAATAGGTAGTGTTGCTTCTGTGAGCTGATTCTGTAATAGCCAAACAAATGTAAAGAAATTGTAGATAAAAGGTAAAACTCTCTACAAAAGCCAAACAATTCTTAAGCGTATTGTGGAAGGAATATATACTCGCAAAGCACGCAAAAAGAAGAGAGAGAAAGTGTACAAGTTTTGAGTGTGTTGCATGTATCTCTCTCTCTCCTTTTTTTTCTTGCTTTTTTATGTATATATTTATTACATATTACTATATACATCAAGCATATACAAAATAGCAATATGCGGGGTGTAAGAGGACGATTTTCTGGTGAGGCGCCCAACAGTTAACCTCACTTCCACGTAGTACACCCTGGACTGTAGAGTAACGAGGCTCTGGCGTCTGGCAGACCAGTATAATTTTGCGTGTGTTAGCCTGTTTTTTTTTTGTGCGTTTGATATTTAGTGGAGGTACATAGTGTTTCGAATTTTATTATTATTTAGTTTTATACACAGAAAAGATATTAAACATAAAATTAAATAAAATATATCTAATTATGTTTTTTTATCACAACAAGCATTCACAAAAAATAGCAATAATGTGGTTTAAAGTTTTTTAACGTAATTGCTACGTAAACAAAATGGCCGACTTACAATGAGTGTGTCAAAGTTTTTTTAAGCCTAATTGTTACGTAAACAAAATGGCCGACTTGCAATGACTGTGTCAAATATGAATAGATTGAGAGATGGAAAGAGAAGTTAAATATGCTTAAATAAAGTGCTCCTTTGTGCATAGCACCATACCATAAAAGTATATAGGAAAACTGCCATGTTTATGCATGAAACTTAAATATACATATAAAATTAAAATATTTGGTGCTGACCACATCACACATTGCTGACTTTGCATTGCATTTTCCTATATTCACATATGCACAGTAAGACTAATCGGGACTAGGCCTACAGTTTTTTAAAATAGGATCCGAACCACTATGTACTTTTATCGGGTTCGAACCTAGGACCTTTTGATTACAAGGCAACAACACAACCACCACACTTTCGAGCCCTAGTAAATATGTAGGAAAAAACAACGGTATATACATAATCCAAAGTTGCGTGGTTCTAGGCCCCATAGGAACCAAGAAAATCAATGTCTTGGAAAAACATCTTAAGATATTTGTCTTAATCTTTAAGAAAGTCGACTTCCGGTCTGTCAAGATGTTACTTCCGGTCTGTCAAGAAAATTTTCTTAAGATATTTGTCTTAAGATGTTTTCCGAGACATTGATTTTCTTGGTTCCTAATTGACCTAGGATGATGATTTTAGGTTTGTTGGATAGGATTTGACGAAAACTATACGACTAGCAAATAAAATCGATTCCACCCCCTCAAATTTCGAAAATATAGACAATTTTTTTATTTTTTGAGAAACTTGATTTGCTGGCTTAGTTTTTACCCTATTTCGAAAATTTTAATGATATTTGATAAAAAATTGAATGTGCTCTACAACCTATTGGAAACATAATGATTAGTGTTTACTGTTTTTGAGTTATTTTAAATTTAAATTTCAAGATGTAATTTCTAAGTTGTTTTGTAACTCGTAAACTATGGGTCGTAGAAAACCCATTCTTGTTTTATCTGCTATTGCCCGACAAATACTATAAACACAAATAATGTTTATTGTTTGATTTAAAAAAAATCGAAAATAACTTTGTTTTCTGAAAATAAAAAATGTGTGTATGGAAAAAAATACGATTGTGTAATTTTTTATGATGTATGTTTGCATGTAAAAATAAGTATACCTGAAAGTTTTAGAATTTCAAAATAGCTATATATATATATATATTTGCTATTATATCAGCCGAAACAATAGAATATATATAAACAAGTACATTTTCATAGTTTCATACCTCTACTAGATTGGTAGAAAAATATACTAATGGGCAATAAAATCTGAAGAAGATTCGTGTCTAGCAAAAATAGGCTAAATAGAATTACACATGCATACAATATTTATTGTGCTTTTTTCTATCTACAATCATATTTTTCTTATATATTTTTTTTAAATTTTTTTACAGGGTTTATTAAAGCACATATTTGAGGAAAACAACGCCACCCATATATAAATAAACCCCTCAAACTAACACTAATTAGAATTAGCCTACAAAATTTTTCTCGTAAGGCATTTTTTTGTAAACACTCTACCACCAACAGATCACATATAAATAAACATACCCCCCAAAAAAAATGCGCTCCATGAAAAGTTGCCCTGTGTGCAAAAAAAGCAAATCAAGCCAAAATTTTGCAAGACATTGTCGCACCTGCGTGCCAGGCAAGCATTTGGCTGCCACTGAACTGTGTTCCGGATGCAATGAACAGATCACAATTGCGTATGCCAAGGAGCATAAGCTTAATTGCCTAAACAAAAATACATCTGGGGCCCAGCCCTCGACCTCCACCAAGAGGAAGGCAGAAGCAGCCTCCATCAATGCACCATCTGCCAAACGTGTCAAGCCTGTGGCGAAAGCGAACCAGACTGCTTTCCAGCGGTTGTTAGAGGACTTTGTCCTCACTTCGGAGGGCTCATGCGACGTGCGTAGCTTTTTGGAGAACGTGCAAGCCAAAATTATTTCCATCCTCGGCGATGCGCTTGCAACGCACTCCACCAAATTCTACGCATCGCTACGTTGCCAGTACAAGAAGCCGTCTGATGAAATTTACAGCTTCTGCCACAACACCAAGGCGAAGACGTTGCATCTGGCGGATGTCGACAACCTCGAGGTCATCTACAACCAGTTTGCCGAGGAGCTGGTGGCAAAACAAGAAGAACATCAAGCTAAAGGCTCGGGGGGTTCGCTGTGTGGCGAGCCTCACGAACTGTGCGTCAAACTTTGTAAGTTCGCGCCTCTCTCCGCCTCCAGCTACGTCCCCTTACCACCTACCATTGTGGCAAAGAAGGCCGTCCTGAACATTCAGAACAGTGACGCCAAGTGCTTCGTATGGTGTGTTCTGGCAGCATTACACCCCGTCCACTGGAAAAACCAACCACGCCGAGTTAACCACTACCTACCCTACGAGGCAGAGCTGGAAGATGCGATGGCTGGGATCGACTACCCGGTGGCGCTTTCGGACATTCGAAAGTTTGAGGCTCGTGCGCGGTTGGCCATCAACGTTTACGGTCTCACTGACAAAAATGCGGTGTACCCCATCCGGGTGAGTGACGTAAACAACAATGATGCTCGAGAAATCCATCTCCTACTTATCAAGGACGAGACCCATCACCACTACACCCTCATTCGCTCGCTCTCCCGGTTGGTGTCGAGCCAAAAAAGCAAGCATGATGGTAGCATAAAAGTTTGTCGAAGGTGTCTGATCACTTTTGACAATCAAAAACAGCAGGATTATCAGCACATCAAAGGTCCCAACATCGCTGCAGAGAAGCTCGCTCGCCACAAGCCCTACTGTAGTAACAACGAGCCGGGTGTGGCAGTCTTGCCCAAACCTGGCACCGTGGAGCGTTTCCACATGCACGGTGCCATGGTAGAGCACCCCGCTATCATCATCGCGGATTTCGAGGCCTTCCTCAAACCCCTGTCCACTTGCGATCCCGATCCCGAAGTTTCCTCCACCACCCCTTACCAACTCCACGAGGCATCCAGTTTCGCATACGTTGTGGTGCGACGTGACCAGCACATCGCCCCCGAGCCCTACGTGTACCGTGGCCCCGACGCAGCCAAACACTTCCTCGAGAGGATGGTTGTCGAGGCCAACGAGATAGGGAAGGTACTGTTGGCCCCCAAGTCTATGCTCCCACTGTCCCCCGACGATCAACGTAGACACGACGAGGCCATCGCTTGCCCTGTCTGCGTCAAGGAGTACACCGCCAACAACCGTAAAGTCCAACACCATGATCACTTTAACGGTAGGTATGTTGGTCCATGGTGCAACGGATGCAACCTCATGGCCCGGGACCCGCGCTTCATCCCTGTGTTTTTTCACAATGGCTCGGGATACGACTTCCACCACCTCGTCAAGCATCTTGGGTACGACGACATGCGAATCAACGTTCTCGCCCAGAGCGAGGAGCGTTACATTAGCTTGAGCAAGTGGGTGCGAATCCCAGGATCACATTCTACCGTCGAGCTTCGCTTCCTCGACTCCCTGAGGTTCCTCCCGGCCAGCCTCGATGCTCTCGCAGGGAAGCTTAGCGACGAGCAAATACTCATTACCTCCGAAAACTTTCCGAACTTGGACGCCGGCCTCTTCAAGCGTAAGGGGGTCTATCCCTACGAATACATCACAGACCCTTCCAAGTTCGCAGAGACGTCGCTACCTCCCCAGGCGAAGTTCTATAGCAAGCTGCGAGGCTCGAACATCACCGACGAGGAATATCACCATGCCCAGTCCATGTGGCGCGAGCTGGGCTGTCGAACTCTCGGGGACTACCACGATGCCTACCTCAGACTTGATGTGACGCTCCTCGCCGACGTGTTCCAGACGTTCCGTGCGACCGCAATGAAGATCTACCAGCTGGACCCTGCCTACTTCTATAGTCTCCCCGGACTGGCGTGGTCAGCCATGTTTCTGGTGACGAAGATCGAGCTGGAGCTTCTTTCGGACGTGCACATGGTGCTGTTTGTGGAACGTGCCGTGCGGGGTGGAATGGTCCAGGTGTCGCAGCGACACTCGCGCGCCAACAATCACCACATGGCCACCGGCTACGACCCCTCACAACCGTCCAGCTACATCATGTACACGGACGTCAATAACCTCTACGGACACTCCATGATGCAGCCACTCCCCTTTAGAGACTTCGAGTGGGCTGACCCTTCCAACTTCGACATCGAAAGCTTCGACGATTCAGAACATGGGTTCTTCGCCGAGGTTGACCTTGAGTTCTCCGAGAAGCTGCAGGATTTGTTCTGCGATCTTCCCCCTGCACCCGAGTTCAAGTGTCCACCCAATTCCAACCAGAAGAAGCTCGTCATTGATATCGAACCCAAGAAGAATTACGTCCTGCACTACCAGAATCTCCGGTGGTTGATGCAGCGAGGGGTCACGGTCCACGCAGTTCACCGCATCCTCAAGTTCGAGCATTCTCCGTGGTTGCGTCCATATATTGAAGTCAACACCAAACACCGCACCGCAGCCACGTCCGAGCTTGATAAGGATTTCTTCAAGCTTATGAACAATGCGGTGTTTGGGAAAACCATGGAGAATGTACGGAATCGTGTAGATGTGAGGCTAATATCAAACAAAGCACAATGTCGCAGGCTCGTAGCAAACCCGTTATTCAAATCGAGGACCATTTATAACGAACAGCTTGCTCTGGTGCATATGAGGAAGAGCGAGGTGAAGCTCAACAAGCCAATTTATGTTGGCGCCTCAGTATTAGACCTTAGCAAGCTGCACATGTTTCAAATATATTATGGGAAACTACGCCAGCACTATAACAACAATATTAGCCTACTCTACACGGACACGGACAGCTTGGTGTACCACGTTCGCACGGACGACGCGTACGGGGATATAGCCACAGTTCCATCTTTGGTTAACCTCTTCGACACCTCGGGCTATCCCCAGCAAAACAAGTATGGTATCCTGGCCCGCAACAAGAAGGTGCCTGGCAAACTCAAAGACGAGAAGGACGGTGATGTAATTCTCGAGTTTGCAGGTCTTCGCGCCAAGGCCTATGCCATCAAAGCCGAGGGCAGCTTTACCAAGAAGGCGAAGGGTGTCGGCAGACAGGTGGTTCGGGAGCATCTCACATTCGAGGACTTTGTCGATTGCCTCAAGACCAGGTCGTCGGTTCTAAGAGAAGAACAGCGCATCCAGAGCGTCGACCATGTGTTGACCACAAACAAAGTTAGAAAAATTGCGCTGGACCCCGATGACGATAAGAGGCACGTCCTCGAGTGTGTTATTCACACATTGCCGTGGGGGCACTATCGCTTAGCAGAAAGCAAAACCTGCAACATATGTCCATCTTCAACAGAAGATTCATAAAAACAAAACAAAACAAAAAAAAACACTTTGACTGTCATTACAAGAAACTTTGACCGTATTCTTAAATAACCAGCATGCCTATGAATTTGTTCGGTTTCAAAAAACAGATCATTATGGAAACCATACCAGATCATGAAGTCTTACCTTCCGTGTTACCTAAACTCAACGGTCTGTTGATCATTCACCTCAACAGCATTTGGACAAAACTGAATGACGATGTGGGCAAGATGTTTTATGTTTTTAATAACAATTTACATTTCTACGAAATTCCGATCGACGGGAAACTTCAAATCACCGTGAATCCGGAAAACGCAGGCGAAATCAAAATTTCTACCGGCAAGAACATTTTTCGAATCAAGCACGACAAGATGCTTTCTAACATTACGTACGATGTGTCTGCAGGAGATTACCTGTACGTGGAACTCCTCGGAGATTACGACAAACTCATTCCTCTCTTCGTAGAATTACGAATCGTCTATCCTATTATAAATAACCGTTAACCAAAAATGCCTAACGACATTTTCGGCAACACCAAGCGTGTAGACCATGCAGAAGAGATTCTCATGTTGGACGTTCGTGTTAAGAAGTTGAGGACTGATTTGATCGCTTTGCAGGAGACCTTAAACAAAAGTTTAGAGTCGGAAATCGCTACGCTCCAAACGCAATGTCTCGACCCCATTCTGAAAATCGATTCCGAACTGAAAACGCTCATAAAAAATTATGTCGACGTACCTTCTTACGACAACGTTCAAAATATACAGTTGAGTGTGGATTCGCTTCAAAATGATTTGGCCAAATTACAGCAATTTCAAGCGAAAAATGAAGATTTGGAAAAATTGAAACTCGAAATCGAAGAACGAACTTCCGCAATAGAAAAGAATTTCTCTGAACTTCAAACCGTGGTGAACGATATTGATGTAGAACGCTTGCACGTCGTTGTTTCCAAATTACAAGAAGAATTCACCGGCACGTTGGAAGAAATCAAATCCAAGTTACAGACTTTGGAAGATACCATGACGAACCTACCATCGTCGGACGAACTGCAGGTCATCGGTAAAAGCGTCGCGAACATAAAAATTCAATTGGAGGCCTATCAAGATTTCGAACACATTCAAACCACCATCGCTACGCTTCAGGCATCCTTGGAATTGATCAACGAAGAAATTAAAAATATTCACGCTGAAGCAAGAGCGTTGACGAGCATTCAAGACACGTTGAGTACGGTTCAGCAGAAGATCGAATATTTAGAAAATTTGAACGTCGAATCCAATCTCGCTCATTTTCATCACGTACTGGACAACATACAGGGTGACTTGGAATCGTTACGGACGAGCGTGCCTTCGAGCGAAGATTTGGAAAAATTGAAAACGGCGGTGACGGCACTAACTGATTCGAGCGACGTCAAACGTTCGTTGAGCGATCTCGAGAGTAGGGTGGCCAATCTCCCCACCTCCAAAGAATTGCACGCTTTGAAAAGGAACATATCACGTATGCTGAAACGACTGGAAACGGAAACGGCGAACGTGGAAGAGATTCGAGACGAAATCAGTTCGCTGGTGTCGACGCTGCCCACTTCGCAGAGCGTCGCCGAGCTTCACACGCAGTTTACAGAGATGCGAAGCATCGTGAATGATCTTACCGAGAAGAGCTCGAAATTGAATCAAGTCGAGAACCTTCAGAACATCGTCGTCAACATCAGAGATCAAGTCGGAGTGCTGGAATCCACGCAGGAATCGACGCTGGCTTCTTTCGGTGCCAAGTTGCAAGAACTCAACAAAAACTATAAGCAGTTGAACGTGGAAGTGAAAATCAAACCCTCGTTGTCTGCCGTAACGGATACCATAGTCGAGCATTTGCTGCCCATCGAAAATAAACTCGGACACGTTCACAGTAATCTGCTCGGCGTCGACACTAAATTCGCTAAACTGCATTCTCTGCAAGCCATCGAAATCAACAGCGTACCCAATCAACAGAGAATCTCCACGTTCGTCGAAGGTAACAAACTGTACATGTTACATCCTTATCATCCGTACTACAAGTTTCTCCTCGATGGCACGATTCAGATAAACGAATTTTCGTACTGGTCTCACGGTAGAAAAGCTAGCGTTCCCACCATGACTTTGATATCGAATCGTGGTGTCCAGAAAGCAGGAAACATTCCTCTGGCACGTTGGAACGAAACGCGCAACATATATGAAATACACGAAGACGAAGATCTCACCGTTTTCGACGTGAGTGCCGGCGATAAGCTGATCATTCAAAACACGAGCGAAGTGCCACCCTCTTTGAATCCCATCACGCTTGTGCTTCTCTTGAAACGTAATCTCTAAAAAAAATGTCTAGGCAAGCCATCGTCGAAGAATTGCATAAACCTGCACGCCGTAACTACGAACGTTTGGCTGTGGTAACCAAGGGCATCGACGACCTCTGGCAAAGTGACCTCGTGGAGATGAGTAGCGGCAATTTGAAAAACATGCATAAATTGAACAAGGGCAACAAGTACCTTCTCACCGTCATAGACACGTTTTCGAAATTCGCATGGGCTCTACCTTTGAAGGCGAAAACGGGAACATGCGTCACGGAAGCATTCAAGACAATTTTTCGCGAAAGCGGTGGCAGACGACCACGGTTTCTGCAAACAGACAAGGGGAAGGAATTTTATAACGCCGTATTCCAAAAGTTTATTCAAAAACATGACGTTCGACATTATTCGACCTTCAGTCACATCAAAGCCAGCATCGTGGAAAAATTCAATCGAACCTTGAAAACACACATGTGGAAACGATTCACGCTTCGGGGAAATTACAAATGGGTCGACATCCTGCCGGAACTCGTCGACACCTATAATGATACGGTACACAGAACGATAGGCATGAAGCCAGTTGACGTTACCAAGTCTGACGAGCAGCGTTTAATTTCTACCGTTTACTGTCCAAAGTACACACCCACGACAAAAAAAGCTAAATACAAAATTGGAGACCAGGTGAGGATCAGCAAATTCAAACGCACCTTCGAGAAGGGATTCACAAAAAATTGGAGCACGGAACTCTTTACGGTGGTTCGAGTTCTACCCGGAAACCGACACACGTATATAATAAAAGATAGTAGCGGCGAGATTTTGAAAGGAAGATTTTACGAAGAGGAACTCTCTAAAACGAAACACCCCGACACGTACCTCATCGAGAAAGTATTGCGTAGGAAAGGTGACAAACTTTTGGTCAAATGGCTGGGACTTCCGGAAAAGAGTTGGATCGACGCGAACGAAGTGATCTTGTGAGTACGTGGAACGTGGTGAAGCGTCTACCGGATCCGGAAAGTCAAACGAGAAAAAAAAAGAACGGTGAGTTGCTTCCCGACAGCATCCGCTGTCTGATCGTAGGTCCTTCGGGGTGTGGGAAAACGACACTGCTCGTGGACAATTTTCTCCTCGCACCGAATTGGTTAGATTGGAAGAACAGGCACCTGTACGTGTTCTCGAAAAGTTTGGAACAATCCAAATACCAGCAACTGATGAAAGTGTACGATGGTCTGGACATTGCAACGTTCGCTTCGGAAATAAAACCACTCGACGATTGTCGTGAAAATTCAGTCGTCGTGTTCGACGACGCCATCCTGGAAAATCAAAATGAAATTCGCAACTTTTTCACGCAAGGTCGTCACAAAGAAATGGATTGCTTCTACCTAGCTCAAACGTTTTCCAAAATTCCAAAACAGTTACTACGCGACAACGCTAATTTCATATGTTTGTTTCGTCAAGATCACACCAACCTCAAGCACGCGTACGATGACTACGTAGGCGGAGACATGAACTACAATCAATTTTCGGAAGGCTGCTCTTCTTGCTGGAACAGTGACGATTTCGGATTCGCGACGATCGACATGACGAGGAAACCCAACGACGGAAAATACAGAAACAAAATCAACGACTTTCTAAACGTTGCAACGTTGTGAGAAACGACGTATATAAATAACATCATGACGAAACGAAAAATCGAAGACGAAAATCTCAAGCTTCGCGATTACCTCGCGAAACGCTTCAAAGGTTGGAAATCCGAGAATCGCGGATTCTACGAAGAGAAGAAACGTCAGGATCAACCCGTGATCGATGCCATCAGCGGTCTAGGTAAAGAAATTAAAAGTGTCATGGAACAAAATAAAAATTTGATCAACGAACTCGTACCGCTCGCAGCTAAAAGTTATGCCGTACCCACACCCATTTCGAGCATTCCTTCGACGCCGTTCGAACTGAAGGATGCACCGGCACGACGTCGAGCCATAGGCAGCACGTCTTCGGATAAAATCGAGTTGGGACCTTTGGCACGAGACTACCTGAGCACGGGGAAATTCGACAAGGATGAAGTGTTCGGATTGTATCCCAGCATGGAAACCAGCGAAGGCGGCGGTGTGGTGTGGAAGATTGGGAAATCGAAGGTGACCTTCGAAGGCAACGACATTAAAGTCAATTTAGGCGACAAGGATAGTTGGAACAGATATCCGGGTACGGTGGGACTGTGGGAACTCGTCGCCAAAAAGCAGCCGAAAGATTACACCGACGAAGATTACCAAAGTTACAAGGAAATTCTGATCATGACGGATGCCTTGTACCAGAACAATGACGCCTCGCAGAATAGGGTGAAATCGAGCAGTGGCGAGAAGTACAGGAATCTCATCAAACCGATTTGGAACCAGGTCAAAACAGGCAGCGGCGTCAAACGCTACAACACGTTACCCAAAGAATTCGTTTGGGTGGACGACGTTAGGAAACTCGTGGACCGATTGTTGGTGATAGCCGGCGAAGAGAATGCAGGCAATCGTAATTTCTACAACGAGAAGGTTGGCATCGTGGACATGATCAGCACGAAACTTTCCAACTTCATCGTGAACGACGACAAGGGCATAGGTTACCTGATCAAAATCATCAACACGCTGCCTCCGAGATTCTGGAACGTGGCCGAAGGAAAGGGACTCGTGAACGACATCATCAACAAGTTACCTTTCGAGATGCATCTACCTGGCTACCAGTACTGCGGACCGGGTACCAAACTCGAGAAAAGATTGGAGAGAGGAGACAAGGGTGTGAATCCGTTGGACGCCGCATGCAAAGATCACGACATCGCTTACAACACCACGCAGACGGATCTGGATGCACGTCACGAAGCAGACAGAAAGTTAGAGCACGCAGCTTTCGAAAGGTTTGTGAGCAGAGACGCATCGCTGGGTGAACGGGTCGCCGCACTGGGTACCACCATCGCCATGAACACGAAACAAAAATTGGGGTGGGGTATATAAATAACATACCGTAAAAAAACTACACAAGAAAAAATCTCAGAATATATATATAAATAACATACCGTGAAAATAACACATAGAGCATCAACATGAAGCCCAAGGGTGTCGTGTACCAGATACCATACTCCAATCTAAAAAATCTAGGTGCCCTCGATGGGTTACTCACCAAGAAACAACGTGAGAAGAAACGTTCTTGCTTGTCGAAAGGACATGGAATGAAATTACTTCTCAGCACACCTCAATTGAGACGCTTGCAGCGTTCGCGGAAACAGCAAAAGATCGGAGGTTTCATATTCAGCATCCCGGCCATCCTGGCAGCATTGGGGGCCGTTGGAAGTTTGGCCGGCGGAAGTGCCGCCATCGCGAAAACTGTCATCGACTCGAAGAAGAACAAGGCAGAATTGGAAGAACAGAAACGTCACAACCTGGCTATGGAGAAGAAGGGGAAAGGTATAACCAAAAAACAAAAAAGCAACCTCGATGATTTGAAGAAATATAAAAAAAAGAAGAAGCCCTGTCCAACTTCGATATTGAATCTCTGATCGAACTGTTGGGAATAAAAAACTTCAGGGGTGTTTTCATGTCCGATTCTCTACCCTCTGCTGCGAAGAAAAAGGAGTATGGCGTGGTCAACCTGGACAGTTACAAAAATCCTGGTACACATTGGATATGCTACCTCAAAATTGACGATAACAATGCATTTGTTTTCGATTCGTTCGGTGGCACACCACCTGCCAGGTTGGTTAAGTATCTCAGTGTTGCCAACCTCTACTACAATGACAAACGCATCCAGGGTTTCACCGATGTTAACTGCGGCCACCTATGCCTTTCCGTTCTCGCATACATGTCTAAAATAAATAACCCGTCGGTGGAACATTTTCAGAAAGCATTGTGGAATCTTAAACACGATGGGCGTGTTCCATCTCACGAGCGAATCTTCGATCTTGAAACTCACGCTGCACGACGACATCGTCTATCCTAAATCCGTGGCTCTGCGTGCATTCTACAGCATGTACCTCATACCTAATGTTACGCATCACAACAACAAAATTAGCGTCGGAAGCGAACACATCGTCGTCACGCCAGGACAATACAATCTTTCCACTTTGCAAGCTCAATTACCCAAAGGCACATACCTTTCTCAAAATTCGGTCACGCACAGAGTGGAAATCGTGTCGGCGACGGAGACCGTGGACCTGGGCACCATGGGAGAACTTTTAGGTTTCGAGAACGACACCAAACTCGAAGCTGGCATCAAGCACGTGGCAACCAACATTCCTAAATTCTTGGCCATAGAGACTCTGAACGTACACTGCAACGTGGCCGAAGGCATGATCACGAAATCTTCGGACGGATTGTTAGGAAGTCACAAGCAGACGGGAATCATAGCCACGTTCAAACCAAGTTCCGAGTTCATGGAACCGATCATCTACACGCCCTCTTCGCCGATCTATTTTCCAGTATGTCGCAACCGCATAGACGACATAGAGTTGGTGGTGACGAACGAGAAAGGAGACGTGGTGGATTTCGCAGGTGCCACTACGACGGCCATCGTGGAGATCAACGTATAATAAATAACCACACATGTAAAATGGAGCAAATCGAAAGTTACGAATTGCAATCTTTCCCTCCCAACCGTCGCACGTTCGCCAATCTGAACGAAGCGAACAGGGAGATCGAATACGACGTGGACGTAGGCGACGGGTTCGTTCATCCTCACAGAGCGGACCTCTACCTTCAATTCGACGTGGTGAAGAAAGAAAGCGGAGACGCGTTTCCCGCAGCAGCAAACTTGATACTCGTGGACAACTTCGTGCCTCACCTGTTCTCGCAGGTGGAGGTGAGGAAACACAACACCGTCATCGACAGAATAGATTATCCAGGCATCACGTCGACGGCGGTGGGAACGTTGAAATTATCCAAAACAGACGCGGCGTACTACCAGGCCGGGGGATTCGAAGCCGGGACCAAAATATCGACGAAAAGTCACACGGTGCTCTTTCCCATGCGTCTGCTGCCGGGTTTCTTCTCGGACTACAAGGAGATCATGTGGAAGGGGGGACTGCGCGTTACGTTTCGAAGAGCGGCCAACGACAACGACGCACTGATGCGATACGCTACTTTGGGTCCGGACGGCACCACGCCGATAGCCAACACTTTACCCGAAGCGGCGAAATGCGTCATCCGGAGCATGGAATTGAGAATGCCGGTGGTGGAATACGAAACAAACTACGCCCTCAAGTACAAAGCGGAGATCTTGAAAAGTCCGCAGGTGCCGATTCACTTTCACGGTTACCAGTGCGTACAGAAGATGGCGACGGGAAGTCACATGGAATTCGACGTGACGACTCAGTTCAACAACATACAGTTCGACATGCCAGATTTCGTCGTGGTGCTCTTTCAGACCGGGCGCGATAAGAATCAGGAAAAAGATTCCAGCAAGTTCGACGACTGCAAGATCAAGAACGTTTATCTCAAAAATGGACGCAACGAAGTGTTCCCGCGCGAGAATTACAACCTCGACGTGACCAAAAACGATTACCTCAAACTTTACGAAGCTTACACCTCTTACAAACGCGTGACCGAGGGAAGCGTGGACATGTACTACACGCCCAGCGAGTTCAAAATCCGCAGGCCGATGTTCGTCATCAATACATCTAAGAGGAAGAAGGTTGTGGTCAACGATCGAACCAACATCAAGGTCGTCTGCGAGTTCCACGATGCCTTGCCCGAGGATACCCTATGCAGTGTCATCCTGATTGCAGAGAAGTCCTTCGCCTACGACGTGAAGAACGAGAGGGTCACAGAGCAGTTTTAACAAGTTTTTTAACATCTTTTCTTGCACAATAAAAAATTTTTTGTACTAGCACAATCAGTTACAATAGCACAATACGAATTTCACTAGTTCAGATCAGTTACAAATGTCAATTTCATTAGTTATCAGTTACAATATCTTTTTTCTCATCAGTTTTTGCACTATAGCACGAGACAATCAGAAATTTTTGCACAAAAATTTTGTTGTTGTTGTTTTTACATGAGAAAATTAACAATAAAATTTTTTTTATCGTTTCAGATGCTGTCGAACATCAAAAACACATACACACACACTAGAAAAAAAAAAAGCATGCAACTTTATTTGTAACACACACATATTCTCCATCTTCATCAAGAAAATATTATAATAAACATAATTATTTTTATCTATATCTCACAATAAAACTCTATATCCAAAAATATCACAACATCAAATAACACTAGAGTCGTTAGTACACGTTGCATGCATTACGGAGGTCCTCTGTAGGGTTTCATGGAAGTTTGGGGGAAAAAAAAAAAACACGTGAAACTCTACAGAGGTGTGGTAATCTAGAACCGCAGCCGTTAGAACCTTTTACTTTTTTTGGTTGGGCACCACGCACCCTGGCGAGGTTATAGGGGCCAGGCATCCTAAAAAACAACAATTATTATTTTGTTTGTTTGCTTGCGTCACAATACATACATGTGCGTGTGTGTGTGTGTGTGTGTGTGTGTGTGTGTGTGGCACATCGCCCCCGAGAGAGGTTTACAAAGGTCACGATATACGGAGTTGGAAAATTACGATATGGCGCATTCGCTCATTACTGTTGCCAGCCATAAATCTCCCTCTCTCCTCATCTTACAGCAAAGTTGGCATCTCTATTTTTTTTTAGTTGTAAGTAAATTGCCAACACACTCTAGTTAATAATGCTACATATTATACGCACACACGCACACGCATACTATATTACCATCCACCCATCTCTCTCTCTTTTACGGCAGTGCCGGCTCTCCTTGTTTAGTGTGTGTAGGTTGGCAAAAATTGCTTTATGCACTGTAAAACAAGCCTCAAGCAAGATTGCCAGCCCCTTGCTTTAGGCTAGGTTAGACCAAGAAGAAAAAGGCTGTAGGTAGGTTGTCGGTTGTTTAACTCTTCCCTCTCTCTCCTCTCTCTTTTGTAAAAAGCCATGGCAAAAATACCAGTAGGTTGGCAAAAATTGCTTTATGCACTGTAAGGCAAGCCTCAAGCAAGATTGCCAGCTCCTTGCTTTAGGTTAGGTTAGACCAAGAAGAAAAAGGCTGTAGGTAGGCCGTCGGTTGTTTAACTCTTCCCTCTCTCCCCTCTCTCCTTTGTAAAAGGCTATGGTAAAAGTACCAGTAGGTTACCAACCTTGCTTTATGCACTGTAAGGCAAGCCTCAAGCAAAGTTGCCAACTCCTTGCTTTAGGTTAGGTTAGACCAAGAAGAAAAAGGCTGTAGGTAGGCCGTCGGTTGTTTAACTCTTCCCTCTCTCTCCTCTCTCTTTTGTAAAAGGCTATGGTAAAAGTACCAGTAGGTTGGCAACCTTGCTTTATGCACTGTAAGGCAAGCCTCAAGCAAGATTGCCAGCTCCTTGCTTTAGGTTAAGTTAGACCAAAAACCTTGGTGATTTTTTCGAGTAAAATATTGGCAACACTGCGAGAAAATAAGGCTTATGCCTTACAAGAGCAAACCATTAAGGCGAGCCTCAAGCAAGATTGCCAGCTCCTTGCTTGAGGCTAGGTTAGACCCAAAAAAAAAACCTTGGTGATTTTTTCGAGTAAGCAGCTGGCAACACTGCCAGAAAATGAGGCTCTTGCCTTACGAGAGAAATCCATTAAGGCGAGCCTCACCGAGCCTCATTTTCGGTTTGTGAACTGTCTTTTTGGGACTACTAAAGGCTTTTTCTGATTTTTCTTTCCCCTGTAAAATATTTGAACAGTTTGATTAAAGCAATAACAAATTACATGTAAATATGCATTTCTCTGTTTCTGGAACTGAACATAATGAACCTAATATGAAAATGTTTGTTGAGTGTGTTAATGAAACTATTATAATTTCAATAACTTTTCGTACAGTGAAAATAATAAATTCTGGATGTACTTTATAATTTTAACTTCAAATAATTTTTACAGTCTTTGTAGCCAAATTTTAATGTTTTTAATGATAGTTAGCCAAATGTCAGCTGCCATATTTATTTACAGTTTAATGAGAATGACACTATTTATGGTTTAACATGATTAGTATTTTGTATATTATTCTATTTAAGAAATGTGCTATTTTTGCTTATAAAAATTATTGAATTTTAAATCAAGGGAAATTTAAGTGTTTCTTTCAGATGACATATTACATTTACTTTCGTATGAGCTTCACCCCATCAGTACATATATTTTGTTTCCTTTATTTCCTTTCTTAGAGCATAATAAACACCATTAAATGATTACGAGATTAATATACTTTCACAAAAAGTGATTCTGATATCTACAAATTTCTTGTGTACATTATTCTGTAATTTTATTTAAAGTGATTTCAATAAGTGATTTTTTAAAAATAGAATTCCCAAATTTAAATCTTGATTTAAATCAAACCACCTTTCTTAACAGAAAGCTGGCTTCTGGGCAGCGAATGACACTTTTACATTAGATCTTGCCTTTTCTCGTTAAAGAGTGAGATTACGGAGTCCGCTAAATTTGGGCTGAATCATACCATTTGACACTACCTTCCAGAAGTTTTTCCTAAGTTTAAATTTTGAGGAAGATAGTTCTTTTTTCGTGGTTGTTACTTGAAGAGTAGGAAACAAACAGAAGACGGTACAGGATACAGAGAACACTGGAAGCTAGTGTCGTGCCAAAGCACTTGATTTCAGATTTAAGCACATTCCTGAAATGTAGAACTTGATCAGGAAATTTGGAAGACAAATCATCTTCGTGCCCATTACAGAGGGCAATAGCTGCATCTGAAGTTGTAGAAACGAAGGAAGAACTGCTAATATTATCCATACCCTTCTTCAGTTTAAAGCACCGGAAGCATTTAAATGCCCCATACTTTACTCCATGGCAGTTTGAAGTACTTTATCATTAACATATTAAAATCGGGTAGGCTATGCAAGGTCAAGAGACAGAAGAAAACCAAGATAAAGAGCTTTTTATTCAAGAAAATAATAAATGGATAAAAATGTCCAAGCAATTTTTGCGTTCATGTTTCACAAGAGAAATGAGAATTATTTTGACTTTTTCGAGACCCCTTAGGCTTAAAGCTCCCGCCCACCTCTGATTTGACGTATTCATTCAAATTATAATGTTAAACTAAAATATAAAGCCAGATAAAAAAAAGGTTTTAATTTATTGCCCACAAAAATTAGCCTTTTTTATCTTCCTCACTTCCATTCATTACGTTTTCGTATCAACCTCATGGGACGTGAGGCCCCTACATGTGTGAGACCCAGAGTGGTCGCCCACTTCACCAACCCCTTGCTACGCCAATGGTTATACAACCTCAAGGCACCTGTGCTGCGCCTAGCAGAAATTCAAATATTTCCATGCGTAGTGAAATATAATAGTCATTGGCAACACTGACAGTAGTGCTCACATCTACCTGCAAGAACTACATAGAGTCTCACGGGTCTTCTTAAGACCCGAGTAATAGAAAAACCTGGCAGGCATCGATGTCTGTGCACAACTGACGTGAAGCTAGCTTGCGCGATGTTGAACACCTGGGCTTGACGTGTGTGTTAGATATTATTGTAGGCAAGCCTCCTCGGAGAAGGGTTTCTTCCGGGTCTTGTGCAGGTCTCTGGTCATGGTATATTTGTTTTTAGAATCAAAGTGAGTGTGTAGTTTCATTTTCTGAATTACTGGATGTAATTATTTCACTGGTAGGTTTGATTCAACACGATAAAAAACTCAATACATAAGACTTACTGCATTTAATTTATGCTCATTATAACACACACCCACACCCACACCCACACCCACACACACACACACACTTGAATAATAGATGTTTGCACTAAAATGCTTGTAATTGTAATACAAATTATGTAATGTCTTGCACAAACTTTGCTCACATCTTCCCCGAGTTCTGTGTTCTCATAAGTAAGGCTCCCAGCAGGTGTAAAGAAAAACAAATGAAAGGCAGAATGCGAATCACACTGAAACTTGAGCAACCTGAGAAGTATGTGAAGCGAATTAGAGCATTGGATAAAATATGAAACATTTAACTACTTTTCTGTTATTATTCTAGTTCTAAGAAACACACTTAGCGATGATGGCTAAGATTATAAATAAGTTTGATCTATTTCTTGATTTATGAAGCGATGTTTTCATTTCAGTTCAAGACTCATTGTTCGACAGCTGCACACAATGTATGAATTCACAAAGCACATTTTCCCACTCACCTTACTCAATTCTAAAAACACATGCAGAAAACAACACACAAAGTTAAAGACAAATATCATTATCATAGATTGTTTATTGAATTAATTTTTAATTAATTTTTAATTATTAATAATTACAAAGAAAGCATTTTCCTTGATACAAAATCAATAAAATTAAAATGAAGCAAGTGTGCTAACAGTTGGGCTGAAAAGTTCGTAGGCTAACATAGTAAAAAATATTTTTTTGACAAAATTCGATTTTATTATTCAATATAGTTGCCTTCGAGGGCGATACAACGATTATATCGGTCATACAATTTTTCGATGCCATTTTTATAGTACGATTTCTCTTTAGCCTCAAAATAGGCCTCAGTTTCGGCGATTACCTCTTCATCAGTGCTAAATTTCTTTCCAGCGAGCATTCTTTTAAGGTCTGCAAACAGGAAAAAGTCACTGGGGGCCAGATCTGGAGAATATGGTGGATGGGGAAGCAATTCGTAGTCTAATTCATATAATTTTGCCATCGTTTTCATTGATTTGTGACACGGTGCATTGTCTTGATGAAACAGCACTTTTTTCTTTTTCAAATGGGGCCGTTTTTTCGTGATTTCATCCTTTAAACGTTCCAACGATGCTATGTAATAATCGCTGTTGATGGTCTGGCCCTTTTTGAGGTAATCGATGAATATAATACCATACGCATCCCAGAATACTGATGCCATAACCTTGCCAGCCGACTGTTGCGTCTTTCCACCCTTTGGATTCGGTTCATCACGTGCAGTCCACTCGGCTGACTGTCGATTGGACTCTGGAGTGTAGTTATGGAGCCATGTTTCATCCATTGTAATATATCGACGGAAAAATTCGTGTTTATTACGGTTGAATATCGCTAAACATTGCTCCGAATCATCAAAACGTTGTTGCTTTTGATCGATTGTGAGCACGCGCGGCACCCATTTTGCACACAGCTTTCGCATGTTCAAATAATCATGCACAATATGTCCAACACGTTCCTTTGATATTTTTAAAGTCTCAGCTATCTCGATCAACTTCACTTTACGATCATTTAAAATTATTTTGTGGACTTTTTTGATGTTTTTGTCGGTAACAGCCTCTTTGGGGCGTCCACTGCGTGCATCGTCTTCGATGCTCATTTCGCCACGTTTAAATTTAGCAAACCACTTCTCAACAGTTGATTTTCCTGGTGCAGAGTCCGAATAATGTTTATCAAGCCAAGCCTTGGCTTCAACAGTATTTTTTTTCGCCAAAAAGCAATGCTTTATTAACACACGAAATTCTTTTTTTATCCATTTTTTCACAATAACAAAAGCTGCTTCACTCACAATGCTATATCTCACGAACTAATTATCCGGCAACTGTGAAATTTATACACGTATCTTTTGAAGGTTAGTACTAAGTAAAAATCACATGGATTTAATTCTAGTAACGCCATCTATGAGTCAGCCTACGAACTTTTCAGCCCAACTGTTATATTGAGATGTGCTTCTCTCCATTTCATTACAGACAGGAAGGTTATGTGATGTTGACTGCAAAATTGAAATACAGAAAACAAAGAAGACATTTGTGCTCTAATGCACTTTTCCTAAGGTATTCTTGCTACCTATATGGGTTATTATATTATTATTACCTAAGGGAAATCGGTAGGGATGGAAAAGAGTATATAGAACTTGCTCAAGATAGGGAAAGATGGAAGGCCTGTGTTGCTGCAGCCATGAACCTTCGGGTTTAAGAAGGCTAGGGAGTTAGTTAGTTAGTTAGTTAGATTATTATCGTTATTGTCAGATGATTGTGGAAAATTTGAAAAGTACAGTGGTTCATTAATTTGAGTTGGAAATTCTATATGGGAAAAAAAAATAATGTTCAAACAGTGTTACATTTCCCCAAAGTCCAAGTTGATAATTTTCATCCTGCATGCAATTCTAACCTATTGTATGCTGCAAAATTTCATTTTTAAATGTTGCTAATTAAATATGCACATAATGCTATTCTCTCTGTCTTTCTCAAATAGTGGCCAAAATATATCCAGTACCACACAAATCTAAGCTTTAAAGTTGATTTTGAAAGCAGACTAATTGTGCTGTAGTACTGAACTTGTAGATATGCCTGCATATATTTTGTATTAGCCAGAAAGGAAACAAAAAAATATATTTCAATGGAAGAATCTTTATAATGTAAATATAAAATAAATAGAATATTAAATTTTTAAGTCCACTTTATGCACAGAAAGGCTAGACCTACAGTTTAAAGTGGGAACTGAACCACTATGTTCCTCTATCAATTATCAAACACAGGACCCCTTAGTACATGGTGACAACTACACCATCTGGGAGGCCTTCTAAATAGAATGTAGTGGTGGAGATGAGACTTTATGCACTGACTTTGAAGCCTCAATGGCCTGTTACACCATGTTAGGATTGTGTATATTGTGCACATATCATGTACAACAAATTAGTTTCAACCTATTTCTTAAGGCTTCCCCGATGGTGCAATGGTAGCGTCAATTGTGTTGTTATCAAGGGGTCCCGGGTTTGATACCCAGTGGAGGTACTTAGTGGTTTGGATCCCACTTTAAACTGTATATCCAGTCCCGATTAGCTTTGCCTTGCATAAAGTGGCCTTAAAACAAAAAAATAAATAAATCAATCTATGTATGTCTCAAATAGCAGAGAGAAAAACAAAGTGTTGTCTAGTATATTGCACACGTTTGCAACTGACATTTTCTTCCTTCTAATGTGAATGCGATTGAAATGTGGTAAGTTTGAAAGGAATAGTCAGTAATGTAACTTGGGGGGGGGGGGAGTAGTTTAATACCTTTCTCTACTGAAAACCTCATTTTCCAATGACTACAAATTTAATATAATAATTTAGTAATTTTAAATACTTCACATTCTTTGCACATAGAAAAAGCATATTTAACAAAGCACAGAAGCACACAGTCTATGCTTATAAGATGAAAAGTATACTCACTACTCTTTGATCTTATCCCATCTCAGCCGGATGAAGTTGAAAGCTAATGGCTGGCCGACAACATTGGATGAAACTGATGAGAACACTCTGGATGTGTCCTGCTTACGAATTCCAGTATTGTTTGTTACAGCCCACTCCAGGTACCTACAAAGAATAAATAATATTTGCTTTACATTGTTATGCACATATGAATTGAATAACCATTGTGGCACCATAAATTAAATTGTATTTTGTTCTTTAAATGTGACACAATGACTAATTAGTTGCCATGGGTCCAGAAGGGTGAGGTGGCCTTTCACCTACTAAAAAGTGGCTGCCTGGTAAGTGGTACAGATTTTGTCAAACAGATGCCAGAATTTCGGACAGTATTCAGGGAGGTTGAGGCAGTAGAGGTTTAAAAAAATTGCCTTGCTTGCCTATCCATGGGGAAAACTGTTGCAAATTCTTTTCTAAAATAAGATAATAGCGAGATATTTTTTTTAAAATTCTGAAACAATGAAAAATATAACATAGCCTGCTTATTAAAATGAGATATCTACCTCACTCAAGAGGTAGAAAAGTGACATAATTTTTTTAAAAAATAGAAATGCACCATCAGGCTTAATTGGCATTGATAATGTTTTCATTTGGTAATTATCCGATAAGACCCGAACACCTCTCACTCGTTTATTTCATTAATTGTAGCATTGATACTTTCCTATTCTACATTGCGGAAGATTCTTTAAGGTGAAGTTATGCCTTTTTGCATAAAATAGTGTCAACTTTTCATATTACGAGTCATTATTTGCCTTCCTTGTTCTGCTTGCGTAACAGACAATATGGCGTGCATTCGTCATGGATCATCATGCATTGTGCTTGTGTTTTGTTGATTTGGAGTGGGTATGCAGTGTTTCAACGTTCTTAACTGAAAAATACCCTACTTTCGTGTTAATTATGTCATCACAAACCATTGACAGATAGCCCCACGAACCATTGACAAACAGCCACACGAACCATTGACGGATAGCCCCAAAAACCATTCACGATTGCCCCAAAAACCATTGATGGATAGCCCCAAAAACCATTGATGGATAGTCCCAAAAACCATTCATGATAGCCCCAGAAACCATTCACGATAGCCCCACGGACCATTTCCAGCAAGGTTAGGTTAGGTAAGCATAGTTAAAAAAAATTCTCGTAAAAAAAGGCACGTTTGGAAACACTGGCGAGGCCGCGTGACTTTCAATGCTCGCGCCATCTGCATGTACATAATGGAAACAACGGCATAATGTTACAGAAAATGCAAGTACCTTACATAAGAAGTGATTATTTCTTGTTCTGCAGCATTCTATGGTGAAGTTTTCAGTTTCCGTGAGAGAAAATACCTCCAAGAACTTCGACAATGCTACAGAAACTGATTTCAGTAAGTAGTTTCTCCTGTAAATTTGAAGAAATCCGTTCGCACGATATCGGATATTTACCTATATTTGTAAGATTAATACATGATCAGTGCATAACTATAAAATCCACGCTAGTAGAAGATATTCACCTGCTTAAGATCCAAATGTCCCTTGTACAACCCAGTGCTGCCAGCAGCAAATCCTTCTCTGATCCCACATTTGTTTCCTGGTACTGCTTCCATGCAAAATCCCATTCCTTCTGGCCGCCATGTTTCAAGGCTGTGCAGTAGATCACATTTTTCAAGTTTGGTGAAATTCTGCAGAAAAAATGGCAAATTGAAGGTTAAAAGATGCATGCAAATACATTATTGACGTACTCATAAATATACAGATTGAAAGCAATGATGTTTCACATTAAATGTCCCAAATGTGACTATATGCTGTACAGTTAAGAACTTATGATGATCATTTTTATTTGTGGCAAAGGTACTTTGCGTATAGAATGTAAACATTGTAGTACACTCAATTGTCAACCTCACTTCCACATACTACACCCAATTGTCAACCTCACTTCCAACTAGTACACCCAATTGTCAACCTTACTTCCATACAGTACTCCCAATTTCAACCTCACTTCCACGTAGTGCACCCAATTGTCAACCTCACTTCCAACTAGTACACCCAATTGTCAACCTCACTTCCACCTAGTACACCCAATTGTCAACCTCGCTTCCACCTAGTACACCCAATTGTCAACCTCACTTCTACATAGTGCACCAAATTGTCAACCTCACTTCTACATAGTGCACCCAATTGTCAACCTCACTTCTACATAGTGCACACAATTGTCAACCTCACTTTTATAAAGTGAAACAAATTGTCAACCTCACTTGCACGTAGTACACCCTGGACTCTATTTGCAGACTAACGAGGCTCTGGCATCTGGACCTACGGCCAGTATAAACTTCGTACGACTGTGTGTGTGTGTTGTTGTGTTTTGTCTTTGTTTGTGCTGAGTGTCCCTTTACAGCCTCAGCTTTTAACTGAATATTTTAGTCTCTGACATTAAAGTTGTATTATTACTTATTTCTTAGACAAGATAATGAGCTGACCCAGTATCATGTGATGGGTGCAAAATGGCCTCAGTGCTGTCGCACCCACAATTTTAAATTAATTTATTCATTCATTCAAAAACTGTATTAGAAAGGCTGCACAGTAAGAATTTTCTTTTGTGATAATGAACACACTTTTTTTCTTTTGACTTATGTACGAACACTTTGAACATGAATTAGCCTGATTTAATATATACATTATTTTTTTTTTTTTGCACAACATACTTACGGATTGTTCTCGCTTGGATTTTTCTCTTTCATCCAATTCCTGAAAGCAGCAATGCTTCTCTCCACACAGTCTTCGTATCCCAGTACACAAGCCCATGTGAGAACGTTGACCCTTCGGTAAACAGCTAAGTGTTCATCACCTGCTTTGTCCTCAAAGCCTACATTGTTATAGAGATTCTGTATCAATGGCATCATATAATTCTGCCAATAATAGAGAGAGAAAGAAAAATATATAAATATGATACATTCAATGTGTGATGAAATTTTTAAATATTTATTTATTTAACCTAAAATTTCAGATACAGTACTGATACAAGATGGATTGATTCAAATCACTTTAAATAAATAATTTATGGAACAATGTACATATGGATTTTGTAGATATCAGTATTACTTTTGGTGAAAGTACATTAATTTTGTAATCATTTAATGGTGTTTTTTGTGTTTATTAGTCTCTAAGAAAGAAAATGAAAGGAAACAAAATATATTGTCTGATGGTATGAAGCTCATACAAAAGGAAATGTAATATGCAAACTGTAAAGTAAATTTCTCTTGAAATAAATTTCAATAATTTTTATGGGCAAAAAGAGCAAATATTTTGTGTAGAAAAATTTACAAAATACTAATCATGTTAAACTGTAAATAGTGTCATTATCATTAAACTATAAACATGGCAGCTGATATTTTGCAAACCATCATTAGAGAAATTGCCAAAATTCAACTACAAAGACTGTAAAAATATTTTAAGTTACAATTATAGAGTACATCCAGAATGTTTTATTTTCATTAGAAAAAAAATTACTTAAATTATTATAGCTTCACAAACACACTCAACAAACATTTCCACAGTAGGTTCATACATACAGTATGAGAAGCAGAAGAATGTATGTTTACATACATTTTTTTATTTACTGTAATCAAACTGTTCAAATATTTTACAGGGCCATTTACTAGAAAAAGCTTTTCTATAAAAAACATATATATCTATATGTATGGTGCCAAAAATCATACTAGCAATTGTAAGCATGTTTTTTTAAAGAATGAAAAACATCGATTTTAATAAAAAATCATCAAAAATGATGTTTTTAATAAAAATCATGATTTTTTTATCCACCCTTAGTGAATGACCATTTTACACTCAACCAGTAAGAGCAGGAAAATAACAACAAAACAATAGAGTACAAGATGGCACAGAAAAAAATAAAATTTACACATACATTGTTAACAATTTTCTGAAATTGTGCTGTGATAAGAATATGTCAACATTGGGAGGAAGATTATCACATGAGCGAGGAAGCCTGTAGAATAGAGACCGCTGTAGAAGGCAGAGCCTTGTAGTGGGATTGTGAAAGAGCTTTACGTTGTGGGTTGGCCGAGTCGTGATTCATAGATAAAAATTGTTGATCAGACATTCAGATTTAATTTTGCCATTGATGATTTTATGCAAAATTTTACCGTCTGCTAATTTACCATGAGTTTGTGGCGGTTGGATATTCAACACAGACAGAATATCTTTTTTATGGAGATGTTCCAGTCGAATGGGATAAGAGCAGTGATCAGAATGCTACATTTTAAAAGTAGCTTCGCTACAGCTACAGCTAATGTTCCAAAAATGTAGCGTCGCTAAAGCTACATTTACCAAAAAGTAGCTCGCTACGCTACTTCTGTTTGCTACTTCACTACTCTTGCACTACTTTTTCATTTAAAATTCAAAAGAAGCCCCTAGCAGTTGTACTTATTAGAAAATAGATTCTGTTATTTACTATCATGGTACCCATCATTCTTTCATTTTGATAGCAGTGTTGCAGCAGTAACCTATTTTTACTACAGAATTTGAGAATGATGTGTGCATATATAAGTGGCAAATTAGTACAAATTTGATATCTGAATATTACAATTAGGGTGTTACTCAAATTTGATATATTTTTCAATAAACTAATTTTTATTTATGTTACTATATCAACATATTTATCTTGAAGATAAATAGCATTTGGTCGGATTATATTGATGTATGTCATTTGGTTATCTGGATATCAAAATTATTCATATACCAATTAAATAAATTACATGGATATCTATAATCTTCGATATCAGGACATTTATCATGTAGATTATCTGTATTGACATTATCTTGTAAAAGATGTGGTCCTTTTTAAACCTCCTACACAAGCAAGTGTTATTGTCGATTTTTTTTTTGACACTGTTGCCGCATAGAAAATTTACATCAAAACTCCGGGAAGAAATGTAGCTGTAGCAAAATTTTCACTATAACTACAGGAACTTTTGTAACTTTGCTACAGCTACAATTTTTAAAATGTAGCGCTGCTACTGCTACAGTCACAAATTTTATAGCAGTAGCATCACTACAAGTAGCATGCTACTTCCAACCACTGGATAGGAGTTGTTTGGCAGGAAAAATAGATCAGGGAAAAAATGAGTGTGAGATAGAGGCAACAGGAATATTTTCTGATGTGAGTATCACATTTTAAATAACATACAAGTAGTATGCAAAAGATGTGAATTTGGGTAAAATGAGCAATTTTATTCAGTTACTTGTTTCCTGTGGGGAGATTAATGGGATGGACTGTCGACAGGGGGTCTGTCCTTCTGCCATCAGTGTTTGTAAGCTATGTAGACAGTACTGCTCCAGCTAGTTAGATTGTGCAGAAAATTCCACCCTGGCTACTTAGACTACAGGCGAATCTGACCCAATGATAGACCACATAAACAGGTTCACCTCAATGATTTGTCTATGTGAATAGATCCAGGTAAGTAGCTGTGGCTACTTACACCATAAAATCATGTCAACCCAAACTGTCTGTACTGTACAAACAAGTCTTCCCCACATAGACACACAGCAGCCTAGGACATGTACAATGGGCAGTCAAAATGTTTCTGTACTTCTTTCCCATAGATGGAAAATGAGAGATAAGACAGCATATGCAATGTTGTAGAAGGAAGCTTGCAACAGGTCTGGACAGGTTTCGATAGGTAGTGTTGTTATTGTCTTGTTACTGTCCTGTTCAATGCAATGTCTCAATTTGATCAGCATGCGCACGATTTCGTACTGAGACACATTGCGTGTTGTGCAGATATTTTTTTAACGAAAAAAGCATTCCCTGTCATCATCCAACCACCATACTCTCCAGATCTTGATCTCAGTGACTTTTGGTTGTTTCCTACTTCGAAAATGGGCTTCAATGGGTGCATTTTTGAAGGTGACTTGGGAGTGATCAATTGATTGATTTAGGCTTTTGCCACTTTTAACAAATCGGGATGATGATGAAATTGATGAAGGGACACTTGCAAATAACATCCATGGCATGTGACCCTTGGCATCATAGCATACTGTGCTAACCACTCCGCCATGAAGGACAACAGGGGATTAGGTAATCGTTATCATATGTCCTACCATCATGGACATCCGCAGGATTTTTTCCAGGGAGGGGCAAGGAAGGTATTTTTACCAGGGGGGTGCAAACAAGGCACATTTTCCTCAATAATAGTGTTGTTCCCTCAAAAAAACATAGCTTAAATTTGAATTTATCATATTCATGCAATAATTAACACATATTATTGTGGCTGAAATGAAATTATATGTGCAAAATATATAATTTTTGGTTGACTTTCATATTCCAGGGGGGGAGCACAGATCCCCCTTGGCCCCCTTCCGGATGCCCATGCCTACCATTATGGTGCTATACCACAATTCTGGGAACCTTTTTACTGCCTCTTGTACATAGGACCACCTCAGCCACCTAGTACAGTGGCTCTCAACCTTTGTGAGCCTGCAGCCTGGTAAATTTGTTTTTTAAAAGTCAATGCCCCAATCCTAACAATTTTACTTGTAAATAGCATTCATTATTTTTAATTTTATATGTTAATTAATATGTACTCTTGGAATTTAATAAGTAAACTATGGCAAAATTATGGATAGTATTAGTTTGATTACGTCTAGGCTTTCAAGGTGGGGGCCAACTCAGGTTGCAAGTCGCTCTACACTTCCAGCGAGCAGCTTTGATTTCTCACCAACACTGGCGAGAAAGGATTTCATCTTATCGCTGGTGAACCACGAATGAAAGACCATCCTTCCAGGTGGTTGCCAGCTTGGGCTGCAAGTCACAAACTTCAGGAGAACTTCTCATGGCCCAGTGGTTGAGAAACAATGACCTAGACCATATGGAGAGGTATGTAATCCATAGAGACAGAACTACCTGATACTGTCCTGTATCAGAATGATGTGCTTGCTTCTCTTAGTCCCTCAATGAATGGGTGACCAGCTTAGTTAATTACACAACTGTAAATATATTTATGTTTACCTTAAACTTCTCGTAGCCACCAGTTTTGACCAGCATGCTGTCTATATAAGCAAAAGCTGTAAACGCTGCCTTCCATGGTAGATATTCCAGCTCTCTTGTCAGGTACTGGGTGACATTCAAAGCAACATCGTAGTCCAAGACACCAGCTCTGGCAAGATTAAGTGAATCGTCCAGCAGTTGAGCCCTGTTTATAGTCCCTATCTCCTGGAATCTGTCACTGTTGAGCTGACTGGTCAGAAGTTCCCAATTTCTTTGGTCGTAGTTGACGCGATAGTACCCTGAAAGAATAAAAGAGGACAATGGATGAATTTATAACGGTTATTTTTTTTGCAGTGAAAAGATTGGAAGATTTCCTCCCTAGTACTGAAAATGCCACTAAATTTTTCAATTTGGAATCTGCCTCGTGTCTCATTTGATCTCTAATGTAAACCATAGACTAAACTTTGTGGTGCAAGAGCCATTTGAGGCCTAAGGACTGCCAAACAGCTTTCCATAGAGTCCCATTGCCACTATTTCTGGTTTTCTAGACAAGAGCCTGCTACTTCTTTTCAGTTAAATAGTTACCTAATTGTTCTTATTATGCTAGATCAACACCACAATTTTGGGATAGAATTTGGAACTGCTCATACCAAAGGCAAGAATGCTAACCATTGTTGTATTGTTTTTAACACACACGCCTGTGAAATTGGAAAAACTTGTGTGTAAAAATATTTAGATGTTTGTAAGTGCTCTTGTGAAGGTTGCTTCTTGCTCTGTAGCCTGGAATTCCAAGGTTAGTTCCCCCACCCCCTTCTAATGGTTTTCTTTCTTACAGCACACCAAAGAGCCTTTAATCCTGTGGGTGGAGGTAGGCCAATTGTCATGGATATACTGGGTGTCCCAGAAGTCTTTCCCTGATTACAAACTTTATTCATATCTGCTATATGCAAGGTAGAGATGTGAAAGTGGTGCCAAAATGTTGGAAAACTAACCAAGTTTTTTTGTTGCAGGTTTGAGTAACGTGGCTGTAGTGTAGCAGTGTCAGTGCCCAGAAAACCGGAAATGTTCACAAATCAGGAAAAAGCTCAGCATGTCCTCTGGCATCACGACACCCGGTCACCAATAACAGTGCAGAGGAAGTTTCAAATGTACAGAATTCTTTCGTCTAGAATATCTGCCATCAATAAGTTGGTATTTAAAAAATGGAATTTATCTTCATTCCTAAATCCTGTCAAGTCCAAGAAACATTGTATGGAAAGATGTCGCCCGATGTCAAGAGCATTAATTCCGGATTCCTTGGCACTGACACTGCTACACTACAGCCACATTACTGAAACCTGCAACAAATAAACTTGGTTAGTTTTCCAACATTTTGGCACCACTTTCACATCTCTACATTGCATATAGCGGATATGAATAAAGTTTGTAATCAGGGAAAGACTTCTGGAACACCTGGTATAAATATCTGGTTCAGGCTAGTTCTTGATTATAAGTACAGTGGGTTGAACTCCTGTGTGATAAACCAAGGGGGCAAGTTAGCACTATGGTAAATAATGCACTCGTAGAATGAAAGTCCTTAAAAGTACATTTCCTGTAATAGAGCAAAATTCAACCTAGAATGTTATGTACTGCATCTGTACAGGAACTGTGTATGTATGGAGAAGGGGAGAAGCATGCAAATAAATTGTATGTAAAACTATCTTTGTGAAGTGTCACTGCATGAGCCCGATAGATTGTATGTGCACGCTAGCTACTAGTGAGTCTAAAAGTAGTTTTGGGGGGGGGGGAAGGTCATGGATCAATTGTCTATTAGAAACCCATAGATAATAAATAGTTGGCGAATCCTGGTCATGAAAAGAACATTATCAGTAGAGCCCGGAAGTTTGGCAAAATGCCTCTTTTTATCTACTGCATTTATTGATAAAAATTTTCCGGATATACGTTTTTTTATGTTGTTTGGAATATTTTAGAACCCTTTTCATTTTCACTATTTTGCCTATTTTTAATTATAATGCCTTTTTTGCCTTTTTCAATGAAATTTGAACATTTTTTTAAAAAAAATGTGTAAATAAATTATTTTTCTCCCAAAAAACGTTTTTGGCATTTATTTTTCTTCCGTTTATTATGTGAATAATTTTCACCTTATTTAAGTAATATTGAACTCACATATGTTTCAACATTGCCTTTCCGTTAACATGTCCTTGTGAATGATTGACTGCTGAAAACCTGTTGCAGAACACCTGCACAATTACGTCATCACGTCCAGCATCCGTGTCAGGAGGTTATTGACAAGAAACAGCACTAATGCCCAAGGACCTTTGCATGGATTCCAAAATCAAGTTCTCTATCTTTAGTTTAGTTCTGCGCTTTGGAAGGAAAGGATCGTGTAGTTGTCATCATGCCGAAATTTAGTGTGCTATTAAGTGGTAAGTTACATGGTTACGTGCATGAATTTGGTGAAAGCACATTTTTGACAGATGGTACTATTCTTCTCTGCAAGATATGTGAAAAAACATTCAACCATGAGAAAAAATACTTTATATCTCAGCATGTGTCAACAGCAAAACATAAATCTGCAGTTACCAAAAAGGTTGGACAGAAGAAGATATCCCTAATTTCAACAGTGGGCACTTCATCCAACAGGCAATCTCAGTTTTCTCTTGAACTGTGCAAAGCTTTCATGGAAGCAGGGATACCTTTCTGGAAAGTGGAAAACAAGTCACTGAGGAAATTCCTGGAGAAATACACTAAAGAAACGGTGCCGCCGGAATCTACGCTGCGGAAAACATATTTAAGTATCTGCTACGAAGAAGCTCTGCAAAGAATTCGTGCTGAAGTTGGTGGAAAGAAGGTTTGGATTTAAACAGATGAAAGTACTGACGCTATGGGATGCTGAATAGCCAACGTCGTCATATGAACTATGGAACCAACATGCAGAGAATCCTCGTCATTTCTTCTCACGTCAGAACAGCTAGAGAGAGCCAATGGTTCGTCAATAGCTCAGTTATTCTCAAAATCCCTACTTCTGCTCTGGCCAGATGGTGTACATCATGATGACATGTTACTTTTTATCAGTGATGCAGCTCCCTATATAAAGAAGGCTGCCATAGCATTGAAAATTCTCTTCCCGAACATGCTTCATATCACATGTGTAGCCCACGCAATGCACAGAATCGCCGAAAAAGTTAGTGTTACACCCAGAAGTGGACAGGTTGATTTCGAACACAAAGAAGATATTTCTGAAATCTCCCTCTCGAACCCGAACATTTCAGGAAGTTGCACCTCAGCTTAGTTTACCTCCGCAACGAGTCTTGACGAGATGGGGAACCTGGATATCAGCAGCTATATATTATGCTAACCACCTTGAAAAAATCAGTGAGGTGATCGATGCTCTTCCAGAAAATGAAGCGGCTTCAATTCATGAAGTGAAAAAAAACTCCTGTGCTATTCAGAACTGAAGAATGAACTGTCGTTTATTTTTGAACATTATGGTGCATTGCCAGAGACAATTACAAAGCTAGAAAAAAGATGTGAGACTCTTGTAGCATCCATGAAAATCTTCGAGGAATCTATGCAGCAGATGATGGAAGTGTCAGGAGAAAAGGGGTAAGCTGTTGTGGAAAAGTGCAAATGGGTAGTGAGTGCAAATGATGACTTGAAACAATTGAAAACAATTTGTGATATTCTAAAAGGTGAAAATGCTGTTATCGAAATGAGTCCAGCTACATTTGCTTGTTTTATGTATGCTTCATTAACATTTTGCCAGAAATTATAGATAAAAGTAAGTGACTTTCAAATGTGCCTTTTTCAGTTTATTTTGCCTTTTTTCCCATTTTTAGTGCCTATTTTTCACATTATAAATGCCTTTTTGCCTGCCTATTTTAACGAAAATAAATGCCTGAACTTCCGGGCTCTAATTATTATCAGTAACACCATTCAACATTTTTGGGTACACAGATCCAAATCATTGCAAATCTAATATAGCCATTTGAAACCAACACAGGGTGTCTACCAAAATAACAAATTCAAAATTCTTGCCTTTTTCATGACTTTTTCTTGACCTTCCTCTCCTTTTTCTTGACCATCCCCACTTTTCTTAACATGTATTTAATCGCCCCCTACTTAGGTATAGTTGGAAATTAAGAAAATAGATATTTTTATTCAATGAAAAACCCCTACCACAAGGCCGATTAAGATGAAAACTGAAGCTGTACTTTAACAAGTGATTTAGACTTTAATTATTAATGCATATAAAAATTAATGCTTCGGACTTCATCCTGGATGGGGAATGGGAACATTACTTTAATATTTCAAATATTCACTTTTATGAAATCCCGGTACAGGTATATAACAATGAAAATTCACTATACTGTAAAAAATAGCAAAAATTCTTGACCACAAGCATAATTTCTTCACTTCTCTTGACATTCTTCATTGTAGACACCCTGCAACATGACTTTGCTGACATGCTGTATTTGAAACTTAGTGCATCTTATCATTAAGATTAATCATAAGTTTGCAGTATTATCAGGCATTATATTTTGGCCAATCCATGACAAAGTGATCCTACCACTCAACAAGTAAAATTAGTCCAAATACTATTTAAAGAACATTAAACTAAGTTTTAGTTTTAAGTTAGTGTGGGACACTAAATAGTTACTAATTTGATATTTACATATCCTTGAATGGCTTTAAGAATTCAGATTAACAAAGAGAAGTGGAAAATATGATAAATGTTGTCTTTTTTACATTAAGACTTGAGGGTATAAGCAATGCTCAATAAATTTGTAATTTTCACAAATAAATTTGGTTATTATTAAAATTTATGAGTTGAGGAGGTTCTTTTCCCCATTGATATTGTTCAGTTAAAGTATTAGGTGAGTAATATGGTATTAAAGGGAGTTAATTAATTCACTTAGGTTGCACCCAGAACTTTTAAAAAAAATTAACAACAGAAGAAATAAAAATGTTTTTGCTGGAATAAAAGACATGAGATGGAAGGTTACAATCTATATTTCCCCCGAAAAGATATGATGGATAAAAAAGGTGTAAAAATTCACAGTTTTTTTAAGTTCTATGGTGGAAAGTGAAACTTTTACCGCTGTGTGAGTCACACCTGGAACTCCCGTTATTCTTGAATTGCTCCAAAACAACGTTGTTCACAGAGCTCACTCTTCAGGACAGTAACAATGCCATCATTCTGAAACTATAATTATGATATGGATGAGCTCAATATTTAGATTTGAAGTGTGTGATTGCCACACCCGAAACTCATGGATTGGCCCATTTACCTTTATACTTCTATTTTGAGTTACTCATGCTGTGTTTGAAGTGGGAGGGAGCATGGGAGATGCTATTCCCCAGTTGAGAAAATTTGCATATAACATCCCCAGCTAGGATAATTTGCATAAACATCCTCCCACCTGCTTCATTGACTCCATGTTGAATCATACAATCATACCTATTACCCCAACCAAGCATCCCCTACCTAGGAATTTCTACTTCAAGCACTGATTGTGTTGTATCACACTCAAATACATAAAAGATAGATTTCAAAAGTGCAAATTATCAGTCAACAGTGTAATGAATATAAAATGTGCATTGCATCTATAAGTCAAAGTAGGCTGAGGTCAGGGTAATTTATATACGCGTACAACACAATTACATGTTGCAGATTAGCATTTAAAAAGCATTACTCTTTACCTGTTTCATTTATGTTAAATATCACCCATTTATCTTTCCCTGGCATCCTATCTAGAGTTATTTTCTTCTCCTTCTTCAACCAATGGGATGGCTTGGTTTTGTTGAAGTCCAGATTGTCTTGCGTGGTGTAGGTTATTGGAACCCACCAAAGGTATTCATGTTCGTCCTTCGACTTCTCCTTCTTCTGTAGGATAAACCTTTCCTGAAAGAAAACACTGCATTCAGCAGATGCATTCTGAAATACAATAATAAAAACGCTCAAGTATGTATCAGCTCCTCCAGCAGGAGAGCCAGGTACTCGTGTATTCCTAGCATCCATAAGCAAAGTAGCTCATCCCCTTTTATCAAACCAGGGAAATCATAGATGGCAAAATTACTTGAGTTTGCTCACAGCTAGTGTAATACTCTCTGGCAGAGGCATGGCATGCATGTAACCAGTGTTACCTGCGGTAACAGCAAAATGTAAAGAATTAAAATAATGTTTCAATAAAATGACAACATTGTTAAATATGATAACTAACAGCGTTGGCGTCCGAGTATATATTGCAGAGGACATTTTTTTCTGCAGCCGACAGAAGCACAGTGGGAGGCTCGTTCCGCTGCTATGAAGAGGTAACAATAGGAAGAGCAGGGGAAGACTTTGGGGCAAAGTGTGCTATGGGATTATTCATATGCCTGTTCAAGGGTCCAGTTACCGGTCAGTCCTGCCGAATCAGGTCAGTGTTGTCACATTGGATTGGCAGAAAAGAGCTAAATACTGCCTAAAATGGGAATACTATTTCTGTGAAGCAACTAGAGGCAGACTGCAAAGCCAAGGCTGGATTTAACTACAACTGAGACCAGTTAGGTAATAGATGAAAAGATAGTTCCTTGAGTTCCTTGGTGCGATTCGTGATTTGGACAAACCTTCCTCCAAAGTTGGCAACAGTAGTCCGTACAGCTGGGCTTCCCTTCCACATTGACTGTCGCTGTAGAAGCGGAGTTCTGTTGTCTGCTCACCACACAAAGGTCAAAGTGACTCCGGAAAAGTCTGGTTCTTCTTCCGCTTTGCACATCATTGCAAAGAAACAGAGACAGATGAAGAATTGACAAGGGTCCACCATTATTCGTTCGATTTTTGCGGTAACTGTCTCATGAGTGGTAGATCTTTATGGGAGTGTTTGTGGCTAAATCACTGAATGGATTCAAAAATAATAAAAATAATAATAATAATAATAATAATAACAAGGAAATGAACAAAAATCTAGATCGAAGACAGGTTTTTTGGGGGGTTTATGGTGATGATAACGTATAGCAGACATAATTATCATACTGCTGGCCGGTAACACTTTTCGAAAAAGTCAAGCCATGTCACTGCTCTCTGGGATTTGTCTTGTGTGCTGTACAAATGTGTTCGATCTTTCATCAGTTTCATCTTATCAGCATTCATCCTCATCTTCGCAATTAGCCAAAAATGGTAGAAAAGCAAACCATTGTGATACCAACGGTATTGTTTGGACTTTATGTCTCGATACCAGCCCGATGCTTTCCTGGGGTTTGGATCATTTACAGGATATGCAAAACTGAAATGCGACACTTTCATGGAGTCTAATTACCCTTAAAGTTATGCAGAAGTCGATGTTTCCACTGATTGTGCATCAATATTATGTGAAAAAAAAAAGTATTTTGTGATTACATAATACGTATTTAATATTCTGATGGAATTTTTGAATATTTTAAAGCAAAGGTCTGGTAAATGGTGCTTATAATTGAAGTGGAATACGCACTCACTAACATAAATCAATAATTTCAACAACTTTTCATTCTTACAATATTCAAGTATTGGTATTGGTGGGAATCGGTGAGAATATCAGCATCAGTGTTGGTTCAGAGTGGTATCAGCTCAGCCCTAGTTCTAAATAATCTTGTGCAGTAACATCACTATGCAAGTGAAAACCTTAATTTGTTTTTGTTTCTTATCTAGTAGATGTATGTAGGGTTGCACAAGTTTGCCGCATTTAAGCACAAACCTATTGTTGGTCTACATATAATTTCAACTTTGAGTTAGTGCCTGTATACCATAAGAAGAAGAATTCTCCACTGCAAAGGTCTTTCCACCCAACTGCCTGAGAGCTAAGACCATTGTCGAACTTTCTCCTCCATTAGTGAACTTGCTGATGTGGTAAGCATGCACAGGGATATTGAATTTTCATTTGCTTATAAAGTTCTGTAAGTTTTAGGCTAACGGAGGGCAAGAAATCACTCCTCTTCACTGGTGCAAGTGTGTAGAGGAGGTGGCATCCTTAAAGTGACAAAAAATGGTGTTTTGAAGTTTTCTTGATTAGTATTACAGCCTTGAGGTTGCTTTGTAGATAACAGTTGATATGTCATGTAAATTGTATACAGTCTGCCCCACAATTTTTATTGGAATTTTAAGGTTTTGATTTGACACTTGTAATCATTTCAACCATTCATATGTTCACCACAACCCTCAAAATTCTGTGAAGAACTTGACAGCCACTTCTAGATGAGTTAGGAAAAGATGAACGCAAACGCAGAGTATTTCATAAACAATAAGTGACATTGTATGGAATTATAGATGTACGATGAAACAGATAATCGTACAGGAATTCCTTTACTCACCTGAGACGCAGTTGCAGTCTGGCTGTCGTAATTTCTTTCAACCGTTATCACAGGGAAACCCATTTGTAAGGTCCAAGTATCCATAATCTCTGCAATTGTGGTGCTCTTGTCCAAAACGCCCTCCGCATGAGCTTGTGCTGTAAGGGCTTTCCATAAATCATTTTGCTCAGCACTGCTGTATTTTCTGGAAGAGAAATGAGATAGGAAACATTGATATATATCAATAAATATATGTCAACAGCCTATAGTTTGAAGTTACGAAATTGCAATCTTCCTATTATTCTAATGAAGCAGAGGTGCACATTTTTTTGTATGCAGGGCTTATAATTAAATTTTAAAAAAAATCAAGATCTTGTACTTATCGTTCACCATGGATAGACAAAACTAAAAATAATTCAGGTGCCATTCCCTTTTTCTCAGAAGCCACTTAATATATATATAAGCCATGAATCCAATTAACATAAATCTACACAATTTGAAATGTGATCTTCAGACATTTAATTTACTAATTAATACAAGATTGAAATAAAAGTAATTAATTCTTGAACCGGAGTGGCGTTCCTAAAGGAGACTCAACTACAGAATGAATAACTATGCAATACATTCTAATAGATGGCCAACTCTCCAATATCCTTGCAGATTTTAAAATTCGGCTAACAACAGTGCAACAATTTATAACGGCATGTTTATTAAGGATATATGTGATACAGAAAACGCAAACGTAAAAAAGTAAAAAAAACACATACCATACTAGTTATTTTTTTTAAGAACTGAATTTGAATACTCAGGTACCATGGCAACTGGGCACCCTGTATTTGTTTACCCATGCTGTTCACTAAGTCACACAAATAATAGTTACTGTAATATTTTTTATGAGAATAGTGTTGATTATTATTTAAATATTTACAATAGTTTAATTAAGATGTAAGCCTAACTTCCATTACAAAGAGGAACACAGATTTTACATTTTTTTCACTTTATACATTTTACTTTTCTGGTTCTAATAAAACAAAAATATTATAGTATTTTCTTGGATTATACATGTTCCTGCATTATAAGTTCCCTTGCCTCTATAGCCACTGTAAATATCTAGAAAACATAGAATTCTCATGAATATTTCTGTAAATATTTTAAACAGATTTATTTTTCCATGATTTCAAATATTAGAATCGATCATAGACAATAAAAATAAAAAAAAGGGAGAAAAAAGAATGGGAAACATTTTTCCAAACACATTTCTGAGGAAGCGTCAAGGGTGAGCAGAAACTTAAGGAACACTTACTTTTGATTGAGGTAATTTGTCAGGCCCTTACGAAACACTTCAGTGGTTAAGAAATGGTCCATCATTCTAATAATAGAAGCACCTGTGAAAAAATAAATAACACTGATGTTAAATAACCATAAGGCACTTCAATGGTTCTAATTAGAAAGTAACTCGAAATAGTGTACAATATACGAGTTGTTACAACATTCTGAAAGAGACCATACACAGCAGTAAAAGTGTGAGGTACAATGCATGTGGCCCAGCACAAAATAGAAAATAAAATAAGAACCATGGTGCTGTAGTCAGTAATGTCTTTGACAGTCATGTTGGAGATTTTGGTTCAATTCCCAGGGTGCCCAATTTCAAGAGGGAATTAATGGGGCTAACCCGTGATGGACTACTATGCCCAGAGCATTATGCTGATTACATCACCTCCACTAATGGCTGAGATAGTGAATATGTGGGACCCTACCTGCACTCCCCCCGTCTGTCTTCATGGCATGCTGCCATGTGTGGGGGTAGCTTTATTTTAGTTTACAAAGTATAATAGAACTGATCTTGTATTTTTGCTCTTGTCATACAATATGCATTAGTAAAGAAAGCATGGTTTGGAGGAAATAACCTACAGAGATAATTTGGGTTATTCTAAGGCAGTAAATCCCTCTGTGGATAAATGTTCGAAATAACAACAACAATGCTCTACTTTCAGTGAAGGGTTTAGATTTCCCAACAATTGATACATGTGAAATGTAGATGAAGAAGAAAAAAGTTTCATTGTTATGCTAGCTAAATAAAATTGCAATAAATGCTAAATAATTCCTTTCTAGTTAATTATTTAATAACTTTTTTTTAAAGAATAGATAGGCCTGAACAAGAGAGACTGGCTTAATTTGTAAACAAAACACAATCAATTTCTATACAATTTTTGCTGTCAACCATAGATGTGAATAACAATGTGATGAATATAGACATGCACACTTTAAAGAAAAATATTACAAAATAGTAATAAAGAAATAAAAATAACAACATGATTCGTTTCAACAACTTACCTTTTCCATAAGATATTCTATCAAAAATTTCACTTATTTCATCTGGATGCCCAACTTCAATTGATATTGGATGGGAAGACTCCAGCGCATCCAAGGCAAAGACGTTGTGCACTTCGTCCACAACAAACTGCTCCGTTATCTTCCAGTCCTTCTCCACCTTTAAACATAGAGGAACAGATTATTGAAATAAATTATTTTTTAAAAAATCTCCAGTATGAAGCAACAATCCAGAATATCAATAGATATTGTTACAAAGAGTACTGTTAATTCTGCTTCATTTGACCTCATTGGCAAAACTGGAACCCTTAGCATTGTAACATGATTGAAAAACAACAATTGTTACTAGCATTCAGATTAAAATACTGTTGAATCTTTGGATTTCACACTTGAGAGTTTCATTGTGAAACTACCACTTCTCACCCTGGACTGCATTTTGCAGACTAACGAGGCTCTGGCGTCTGGTCCTACAGCTAGTATAATCCTCGTAGGGCTGTGTATGTGTTGTCCCGTGTTTTCTCCTTACGTGTGCTGAGTGTCCCTTTACAGCCTCAGCTTTTAACCCAAGTAAGAATATTTTAGTCCCTCTACATTAAAGTTATATGTTAAATTAGTTATATTTTAATTATAGTAAAGGGCTGGACCCCATCCATATAATGTGACAGGTGCAAAATAGCCTAAGTGCTGATGCACCCAAAACTTCAAAATTCAATCAACCAATCAATCATGTCTAGTCTTGAAAGATGCGAAATATTTAATTGTGTCAATCTTGTTAAACACAAAGCTGTACAATGCAAGAGAACTTACCGAGTCAACACCCAAATACTCCACGTAACTTGCAAAACCTTCATTCAGCCACAGATCCGTCCACCAGCTCGGAGTTACCAAATTCCCAAACCACTGGTGGGCAAGTTCATGAGACACCACAGTTGCCACTCTCTGCTTGTTACTGTTTGTGGAAACTCCCTCTTGATACAACATAGCTGTCTCCCTAGAAAAAAGAGTAACAAGGTGCAAGATGCAGAAAGGAAGAATATAATTTAGACCTTTGAAATAAGGTTATTATTTGCTAGATGCAAGTTATTTTTTAAGTAACTTGTTACAGATGGAGTAATTGCTTCAACACAAGTAACACAAGTTGTATGTAGTCGGGAGTGTGTTATGCCTTCTTTTTTTTATATTTTATTAATCCTGTACTCTCCTAAATATAATTGTCTAGAACTTGGATTTTAGGTTTTTAACCTATTTTTTCCTTTACAGGTATGTGAGAAATAATAAGTTATATCAGCGTTTTGTTAAAAAATGCAACAACTGATGAAGTTGTGCCTAAAAAACCTTTTTTGCTTATTAAAACCTATTTTAGGTTTATGTGCCTAAATCAAGCCTATTTTTAGATTTTTATATATTTTTAAAGGTTTTTACAGGATTTTTATGTCACACAGAGGCATTTGCTTTGTTTGGTAATGAAAAAAATTAATGACGGACGTGTTTGAAATGTACTATCTGTCTATTTCCCTTCCTCCAAATGCACGGTGATTTTTCAAAGCTCTAAACAAAGCAAAATGCCTGGTGCCACTGTCACCTGTACAATCCAAAGTGGTCTGATCTGTGTGGTCTCGCTCACTTTCGCATCACTTTGGTGTTTTGTGGCATTCACACCTTGCAAACTAACATTTCGGAATTGAAGTTTGCACCACTGACTGTGTTTTTCTTGAAAGATTATTTTCAGCATTTAAGATTAAACTCACAGACAAAATTGCAGAGTTTGACTGTGGATAACATGTAAAAAGATTGTTGCCTATAACTATACGGTGAAGAGTGAATTTTAATAGTAAATTTCCAATGGTAAGTTCTGCCATTGCCTTAGGGTTAGGCAACATACATAACGTTATGCAAGACAGTGCATATTTCAGGATATAGATGTCCCATTTTCATTGCCGGTAACTATACCTAATCAGCATTTTTCATGAATTTTGAACTATTTTAAGTTTTTTGAACTTACTTCAGGATTTTTCGAGCCTAACTTTAGATGTTTAGGACCTATTTTAGGATTTTTAAAACCTATTTTAGGGTTTTTTGAACCTATTTTAGGATTTTTAGAGTCTATTTTAGGAACCTTAAAGCACACTTTTTAGAACCTAAAAATCTTGGGTCTAGTTATGATGTCCACCATCCTCCCCACATCCACCTTGACATGCCACTGGCATATTTTCATTCAGAAGGTAAAACCACATTGAAATATATCTAAATGATTGCCCTCCCCCACTTTCTATCTATGAGATTCTTCCTCTGAAAAACCTTAGTGTTTTATCATGAAAAAACCTGCTGGATTTAAACGGGCATATCACTGAATCATATTACTAAACTAAACTAAGCTACATGGTACAAAATCCATTTCAGGGTCAGGGCCTGTCTAGTTTTTCGTTGGGTGATGCATAATTAAATGTAGTGTCCTGTAGCTACTGTTGTCTTTACGATGTTGGGTTAACATCACACTTTCTGCCTCAGGGGATTGAACCTGAGACTGGCATACCCTAACACTGGCTAAGTGGAAGCTCTGAATCATATTATATATACAGGGTGGGGCAAAATAATGTTACCATTTATATGGTGTTTCGCTGGGGCAAAAGAATGTTACCACCGAAAGAGAAACATACACATTTAATATACCCCTTCAACCTGTGAACCAGAAATGTGAATACATTTGAGCATTCTGTCAACCATTGAGTCCATGATTCTTGAACACATGTCTTGCGGTATAGAGCATATCACTGTCAAAATTCTTTTTGTTTAAGGTCTTGTATGTCCCGCGGTTTTGTTGAGTAAACACGCTCCTTTACCATCCCTCATAACCAGAAATCGCACAGGCTGAGGTCTGGTGATCTTGTTGCCCATGGTAGTGGACCACGCCGACCAATCCATCGTTGACCGAAACACCATATAAGTGGTAACATTATTTTGCCCCACCCTGTACATATAATTAATTGTATGTGATATATAATAATAATACCATTTCATGACTGTTCAGGCTAAAAACATTGTTGATTCTTTTAGAACATGCAACCTCATGAAATTAGCCTGCAATGAAAATTGATCACCTAAACCTTATTGTCAGCAATGGTAACATTTGTTATTTGAAGAGCTCGAAGGTAAAGCATGGTAAGTGACATTTATGGCCATTATGGAGTTCAGACACATGAAGAGGGTGGATGCAGAAAGACTACCAGTAAGAGCTTACCATGCACAAGAAGTTGGAATAAGGCCAATACACAATCAATTTATCTACAGTGTAGCTTCTAATAACCTTAGTGCTTAATAAACTCAATAATGACCAAAATGTCACTTAACATGATTTACCCCTGAGACCTTCATTTCAAAAAGGGCATGACCTATTTTTTAACTCTATATTTTCAAATTCAAATTAGGTTAACTATACTTTAATGAAATGCCATTTAAATTTTGAATGGTCATCAGTGAAAATTTAAAATACAACCTGCCTGCAAATCATGCATGAACCTGTTACTTAATATATTTTTGTCTACTGATTGAGTAAGTTTCTGAATACTACAACATTGCACAAAATTGCAATGCTCTTATTATAAATAGAATGAATGAATGAATTCATGTGAGTATACTACAAATGGAGAAACCATACATGTGCATACCTGTATGTTATTAATCCCCAATTTTCCATGGCACCCGCTGCAAAATCAGGGAGGGCGATCATGTCCATTTTTGGAAGTGGAAAGCTGATATTGAAGTACTGTTCAAAGTGCCTTAAAATTTTCGGGCCTATATGTAGACTGTAGTCAGCTTGTTTAATGGCCTGCTCCCTCGCCCACACAGAAAATGGAAATGGCCCAGGATCATCTGTTTTCTTAAAGTCGGACACCACAAAAGCCACGAGATATGTTGACATAGGTACCGATTCATTATAATGGTCCCACACATAATCTGGAAGCCCAGCTCTGCAGAAAGAGATGTAATGAAGTGATCAACTTTTTCAAAAATTATTAATAACATTTTTATATAAATTTCTCAGAAAAATGAAACACAATTATAGAACTTTAGTTAAAAAAGTGATCAGGATAGGAGTTTCACATACTAAATTCAGTTTTCACAATTTACTCAATGTTAACTGAAGAGCCAAAGTGCATTGGAAACACTACATACTTAGGCATTCACCAACATTAATAAGTTTCTACACAATGATGTATGTCACCCCCTCTCTCTCCGCCATCTCTCTCCTGGAAGTCATACAATTCCAAATGCAATCTACAAGAGTAGTTTTCTAGCAGAGGCGTATATTCTATGCTACCTGCAAAGACCAGGCTCAGAAGAGAAGAAAAATCGATCTGCATAAAATTGTTCATTTCAATAAGAAGATGGCGTTTCAGGAGTTGGCACACTTATTTCTTACAAGTTGGCAATATGGAACTCAAGTTAACTTGTTAAGTGTATGAGCAACACTATCACTTAACATTAACACATTTCTGCGCCTGCTACACTAGTATTTTCACATCACAAAGGCATTTTTGAAGTAACCTAACAATCTTCTCTCTTGAACATCATAAAGAGAATATAAGCAAGTAAGTGTTGCCAACTAAACATGGTGAAGACAATCAACACAAGTTATGATATCAGTGGTCTAGGTCAGGGGTGGCCAACCTTTTTTGGTTTGAGGGCTAATTTATATTTCAAGATTCACTGGCGGTCTACTTATATTATTAGACCTAACAACGAGAGCCTAAAAAAGGAATCAAAGGGCCAATAGCATAAAATTGACATTGATTATTTTATTTTATTTTATGTATTTATTTATTTATTTACTTATTTATTGATAAAATAAGTTTTGGCTTCATTACTGTGGACCTGGCACCTGTTTTAGGTGGTGGTAAGTCATTTGTTTCTTCTTACCTGGTTCACTCATGACTTGGCAGCTTGTAGCACGACTAATAAACTGCCGACAGCAGCCTCACAGCGAGTTTACAGTCTTACGATAGTGAACTTTCGACAAACGTCACAGCATTCCACAGGGTTGCAAATAACTGCCTACTGGCCCAGTATTTTGTGCAAACAATGTTGTGTCTAACAATGTAATCAAACCCGCCTTGTCACTAACAACAATGTAGTGTAGGAGAAGAAAGCTTTCGATTGCCCATTGTTCAGTCCTTCAATAACGAATTGTTGGTTACTCCGAACGGAGAAGGCAAAGAATATTTACATTTTTTATGGTTAATTATTATGTGATTCAACAAAGAAAGAAATTAACTGTTACAACAAAGCTCTTTTCCTGATGCAACAGTTGAAAATGCAGAGAGGTAAGTAATAAAATATTTTGTGACTGTGCATAATAAAATCCGTATAATATGACAGAGCACCGTGGGCTACCTCTCGCAACTTGTCGGTTGACTGGTAGACCGCAGTCGACACGTTGGCCACCCCTGGTCTAGGTTCTTAAGGTAAGAACATGAATTTCTATCACATTTTGTTGAATTAACATACACACAGCACTTCATATTTGACACCTTAAAGTATCAGTTCTAGATGTCAAACTCAAAGTTGTAGTCAACAAAAATTACTGCACCAGGGTGTTGGTGCAGTAAAGTCAAGAAAGTGAAAAAATTATGCTTGTGGTCAAGAATTTTTGCTATTTTTTTACAGTACAGTGAATTTACAATGTTATATACCTGTACTGGGATTTCAAAAAAATATATATATATTTGGAAATCTAAAATTGTATTGAGTTGTGCTTCAGATTTACTTACTTTTTTTTTTATAATTACATTGTTGTATTCATGAAGTTTTGTAAAAATATTAAATAAAGTAATGTGGCTATTTCTAACCAGGATGAAGTCTGAAGTATTAATTTTGACATGCATTAATGATCTAAATCTCTTTTTAAAGCCCAACTTCAGTTTTCATTGAATAAAAATATCTATTTTCTTAATTTCTATCTATACGTAAGTAGGAGCGATTAAATAAATGTTAAGAAAAAGGAAAGACAGGCAAAAAAAAAGTCATGAAAAGTCAAGAATTTTGGATTTGTTATTTTAGTAGACGCCCCTTGCACTAAAGAAACAACAAATTATCAAAGTAAAGTGAACAAAAATTACCAATATTATTATATATTATTGTGAGGTACTCAATCTTTACTGCACGCAAACAATATAACAGTAAAAACAGTAAAGTACGTGAAAATGTTACCGTGACTCACTCACACTGTCTCTTCGCCTATACTCAAGCTGTTCATGTTTGATATTGAAGACATGTTTCGAGGTCGTGCAATGCTGATTTTGAATCTTGCTTTTAAAGCTGGTTCATCAAAGCAAGGGAAAGCTCTGCGGGCATCTGTCGGCTGGAACTGTGTTGTAGCTATGTACCTACAAAGAAAATTTAACATAAAACATAGGTCTGTAGTCAAGGGTATACGGTGGTTTATGCCATATACCCTCTGGTTAACCTTATTCAATAGTATATACCTGCTGCTTCAATGTGTACAACCTTCTACTTTCGATTACAATAGCTTTCATGTTTAAATGTAATCATTAAAGTACTTGTTTCATATTTTCAATTTGAGAATACCTTTGTCAAACCTCTTGTATCCCAAGTATGGTTACATCATCATAATCATTGCTATTCTACTTCAATTACATGTTTTCGAGAAGTTAAATGATTTCAACCATACATTTAATGAAAACACAATCCAAAGTTAATGGATACATGCCCCCTACCTAAAGTTTCACAAAACTTAGTATTTACCCTGTGAAAATTACATAAGTACAGCACTGGATAGACATTAATGAATTGAAAAATGACTCCATAATATCCAGTAAGAGCGTGAATGGAATTGACTAAGAACATAATTGGTAACCTTTGGTTTGATAGATTTCTCAGCAAAGTTGTAAATCTTGTTGTTAAAAAATTACAACAAATTCACTTGCCATTTCACAATGTGTCCAAACTAGCATGCGGCATAGAAGACTCATAATTTGCCACCGTAGATACTGGGTTTGAGCCCTGACCTCAGTGTTCTAAGTGGAAATTCCCAGCTTGGGGGATCCTTGGTTGAGTTCAGGGATAGGTGGGAGGATGCTTACTCTATCGTGGGAATCTTTGGAGCTAGGGAACAAAAAAAAAATCTCTGCACGAGTGAGTAGTTACTCGAGAGACCTCAACCAATGAGCACGTGAGAGGGGAAGTGAGTATACAAAGAGGTAAATGTGGCTGTATCTATCAGCTGTTAGGAGCATCGCGTACTGCTTTGCTCTGTCCACTCGATTTATCGCCTTCGCTTTCATTATGCATGGCATTGTTCCACAGATTCATGGGATAGAGTATAGGCAAAATAACCTAACTGGGAGGATGTTTTATGAAAATTTTCTTATCTAGTGGGATAGCATCTGTCCACGTTCCCCCACAACATCCTGGTTTCGGGCAGTTTCCTGCAAGTGTCTCTTCATCAATATCATGTAATCATCATTCATCCTCATCATCACAATTAACCTATGGAGGCAGAAAAGTGATGTGAAGTAATAAACTATGAACAACTCAAAAAAATGAACACTTTTTTTTAAAGAAGAGAAAATACGCCAGTTTCTGTTTGGGTGAAATTATTAGATTACTGTAGCTTACCCGATTAGCCTTTGCCTAGCCACACCTGTGGCCACGGACGACCAAAGATGGAGGTGATGAAAACTACTTAAGGAGAGGGACCAATCTTACTAGCTTTCTGCAAGGGCAGATTCAAGGGGTATACAGGTGACAACCCTCTCCTAAGGATCTTGTGGAGTTGGGTGAGTGCGGCGAGCTTATTCCCAAGGGCCTTACTTTTTCTTAGGCATTGATTTGCACAGTTGGAATGAAATATAGCAAATATTGTTATATTCATGACCCACATTGCAAGGCTGTATATGGTGGAGAGGGATCATGCCACTGGCTGTAAAAGATGTGGGTGGGAGAAATATCGAGGTACCAAAAGTCCAAAACTTTAGACAAGAGTGACGAGAGGAGAAATGTAGCTTTTGATCTTAGTTTGAGAAGGGGCGCCATAAAAGCATCCCCCCTCCAAGATTATGTCGTTAATCCGCCATTGTGTACTCATGCATACATACTTGAAATATGAAGAGGTGTGTGTGTGTGTATTGTAGCTCTGTTAATCACTGCATACTTCTGAAGTAGTGAGCAGATTGACTAACCTGTATGCACCTTTCTTGGAACTAGGAGTCTTCTCCACTGGGCTATAAGAAGAAGCAGATGATATTATGAGCAAAACTTACCTCTTTGCTTCTCCAACTTTATAGGAACTCCTATAGAAACCCGTAAGAACATCGTTCAGGTTGCCGATGTACTTGATGTGAACCTCATACTGTTTTCCCGCCTGAAGCTTTTGTGACGTATAAATTATATGAAACTGGCGGGCAGTGTCGTTGCCATGCCTGCTGATCGCAACGTCCTTCTTCTCACCATTTTCGGAAATTTCGAACACTTTCACTGCACTTTCGTCGATCCTAATGTCATTCACGTGAAGTGTAATGTTCGTCGTGGGTTCTGTGACCCTGACGACAATGTCCGCCTCACCTTTGAAAGTAAAATTGTTCTCTTGGATGAAAGGGACGAGTTTCAGGGTGTAGAGTTCTGGCCGCACGCTACGCGGCAGTCTCACGTAGAGCTTCTCGGCTTTCGCGGCAGATGGCGGCTCCGTCGTCGAAAGCTCGAGGATGTCGTTTGATCTACCCGTACTGCAGGAGGCGAAGTTGTAGACCAGGAGTCCCGTGGCTATGATGCCACCGATGAAGAACACTGCCAATACGAACGCCACGCACTTGCTTATCACGAACCCCCGCTGTTTCCCAAATGTAGTTGTGCTATCCATCGCTAGAGCCTCGCGAGATTGTGTCATAGCACCATCTGTGACCAGCCGTCTGAAACAAGAAGAAAGACAATGAGATTATGAGAATCAATAAATTAATAATATACAATAATTTACATTTACAGCAAACTAAGGTGTCTAAATATTGTAAAGCATATCTGTGGATGACGTCATCAGTGGGTTCCTCATTCCCCTCAGTAGTTAAGACCTTCACACAAGCTTCAAGCGTATCCCAATCCACCATATTTCTTAATTTAGCAAAACATTAAAACGCTGACCAAGACAAAATTTATAGTATAAAAATATACACTAAAAACGTAACGTTTACACCCTCTAACAGGGTCTTCTTCAGACGAATATTAACAATAAATTGAATACAAATTAATTTAGCAGTTATAAAAACGGACGATAACTTAAATTTGTTCAGTATTTTGAGTTCTAATTACAAACATGATTAAATAGAGTACGTTCTACGTTAAATTAAAGTCACTATCAGATTGCTGAAATTCTCGGGAGGGACTTTATTAATTTCCGGGGGGACCCCCCTGAATTCATGACTGGTTCTAAGGTACTTACAACCGCAAGGCAATAGTTTTGTTACGTGACTGGTAACATATATACAAATTTGCATCCCCCCAAAAAACTACCCCAAAATGAAATCGGAAATACGCCACTGAGCCCCCCCCACAAACAAACAAAAAAAACAATCTTAATTCGCACAGTGCTTTCAGAGTTTGCTGAAAGGGAGTGGCAATATTAGTGGCGCGGAAACAGATTTACAAGGATACATTGCATAGGCGCAAGCTAGCGGGGTCAATAGGGGCGCTTGCCCTCACAAATTTTCAGGTACATTAAAAACCTATAAGTTAGGAGACCTAAGTAGCAATAATATTTGTGATTTGGCAAACGTCAGAGTGATTTAGCAAATGATCCTGGACTCTATTTTTATGAGATGGAAAAGTTTTCGAGATCACCCCCCCCCCCAAAGTAAAGCCCCAAGTTTGATTCTGCCCCCTCCACATTAGGCCCCAATTCTGAATCTTCCCCCTCAAAATAAGTCCCAAGTTTGATTCGCGCTCCCTCAAAATTAGACCAAATTTGATTCGCGCCTTCTCAAATTTAGGCCCTAAGTTACGTCCATAGTACATTGTACCCCCTAAATCCTATGATCTGTGTTGTAGATTGCCTCAATTATTACACATAACTCAAACACCTTCTCGGTGAGGCGTCGTATTTCGTCTTCTGACGTCAGGCTAAATGTAGTATATCTATTCTAAGATATTTAAACCTAACAAGCCTAGCTTAACCACGAAAGCATTCCGCACTTGCGTCACAAGATGAAATATTTTAACAGCTAAACTTAAAGAAGTTTATTTTTGGCCACACTATCTCCGTATCCAAAAGGATTCAAACCACCGCGAGTGAGATAGATATTTACAAGTCGAGGCAGACCTTATACACGAGACGAAACTGCCTAAAACTACGCACCTGGTGTCTTGATTGCAGCTCCAACTTATTTCGTTCAGAATGTTCTGAATACCAGAAAATATGACACAAACTTTCACAGAGCACTAAGTACTGTCAACTCTCTCTCGGCTCAGTGAAACTTAAAGCGATCTCTTCACAGTTGCCGTGTGAAGTTTTCCTCATGCCTCTTTGATTTTATCTTACGTAGAGATTCTCGCAGTTTTTGCTCTACGGCAGTCGCGAGAGAGAAATTCCTGTTTCTCCATTGATTGTTGGAATTACATGACTTGCCATCATGGGACAGGAAAGGGGGGAAACCCCTGTCCATTTATCTCTCGCCTTTCATTTCCTTGCAAAAAAAAATGTAAGCACACGCGATGTGACGTCAATTGTCAGACAAGGTGGCTCAGAGCAACGTAAAGAATATGTAATTCGAATCTGCACGGTGACGAAACAGCAGAGTGGCCAACTGCTATAGTTAAAATTATCGCTGTAAAATGTACATTACGTGACTCGACCGTAGGTATAACCGTGTGCAATGATTTGGTATAGAGTTTCAGTTTCTCTTGAAGTAACAACCGACCTCCGTAGCGGAGTGGTTATCACAGTGCGCTACGACGCCAGGTATCTGAAGTTCGAATCCCGGCCTGGGTATGGATGTTTTTTGTTAATCATAATTCATCTTCATCTTTGCGATGAGTCAAAACTGGCAGATGGCCTCCCCGATGGCGCAGTGGTAGCGTCGTCGCCTTATAATCAAGGGCATCCTGGGCAGTGATGTGCGTTTACGTGTAAACAAAACAACGAATGTCTACATTCTATGCGTAGACTATTTTATACATGTAGATGACGTAATCTATGTAAGCAACATGGCGAAAGGTGATAACTTAGCAAAGGGCGCCGTGGAAGTAGAACAAAATTATACTGCGTATCAGTTGCTGATGTGTGAGGAAAACTTTTCACGCTCTTTCTTCCAAATTCGAACAATTTCTCACCTAGGAAAAAAACCTAATATAGGAAATATTCTAGTGTTTTATGGGGAAAAGACTAATGTTGCCTCACGATTGCCATCTGTTGTTGTCTTTTGCATACTATTTATCTTCTTCCATAGTTGATGATAGAAAAGAGAAATTTTGTTGTAAATAGGATTCTTTTCAGTTCGTTAGCAACCAATATAGTTGAAAATGTCACTTTCTTTTTATGAAAGCCTTGAAAATTAATTTTAATGCACTTTAGATTGTCTACGTAGTCTATGTAAACTACAACCCAATGTAATCTACGCGCAGATTACGTGAAGACAATGCATGTAGACGTAAACTTATAGTGTACAGCATATCACTGGTCCTGGCTTCGATACCCAGTGGAGGAGGCACATAGTGTTCGGATCAGGGGCGATTCCTCCGTGTAGGAAGTGAGGAACTTCCTACAATTCATTTATACTTGCTTCCAGTTCTCTACTTTTCTAGGAGTTTAATAATAACGCGCATTATAAAAAAATGAGCGCAAAGTATGTACAATTGACTAGGTTAGCTACTGTCAAGAGTTGACTGGTGCTGTTCGTTCCAGCCGCAGCGCCAAAGACGATGGACATCACTACAAACAGATGGGTGAGGAGTGGAAAAGGGGCAGGGGGAAAGTTGCTGTTTTAAAGCATCCAGCGAGGAACCATTGAGGGGTTCCTACAATCAGTGGTGCCAACCCCATCAAAATGGTACTAAATCTTGCACAGTTTGATCTTCGTTGGCACCTAGCATCCTGCTTTTGGTATAACGGTAAAATCTGGCATAATCTGCAAACGCGAGTCCCTGGGAGATGGAAATTTGAATTCAAAGGAATATGTGTTCAGGAAATAGAAATAAAATTACGTCCAAACCTTATTTATACTTCACCAGCGGACTTGTTTAAAAAAAAAGGGAGTATGCATACACAGCGACAAGCTTCTTTTACAACCATGCCACCACGATCCATCCTCTATCTTTTCTTTATCCTGTCGATTTTGTTCGTGAGAAGATTTTGACAGGAAATCGATAGAAGGTTGGGGGTGAACAAACAGTTTTCTCAAACCGCTTCAAGTTCTATGCTGCACTCATTTCTTTTGTTGAGCCATTCTACACGATTTTGTGGGAGAATTAACAATATCTCATAACTGTAGTGAATAATAAGTAACGCAAGTTCGAAACTCGAATAGTATATGCATAATTGAACTTAAAACTTATTCGAAAAAATAATTAATAATAAATCCTAGCACAATTTTCAACCATTTGGCATAATTTCAGAGTTTAAGCAGCACTTTTTATTATCTTCAATTCACACGACAGGGAGACGGGACAAAATCGAAATTCCTGCAAAATTTAAATATCGTGAATGCCATTTTCGTAGTTTTTATGGCTTCATTTTAAACTATTTCATAGTTCAAGGGGACAAGGGCCTACACCTAACATTCAAAATGCAATACATAGTACAAGCGATATGTGTGACTGTAACTGAACAAATTTTTCAAACTTTCCTCGCTTTACCTTAATTTCTTCGTACACTCCAAAAAAGGAGATAGTCGCCACTGGTTCGGATCCCACTATAAACTGTAGGTTCAGTCCCGATTAGCCTTTCTGTGAACTTAAAAACACTCAAAGAAATGCAAAAGTGGAGAAAAGCAAAGTAAATTCAACAAATCAGTGAATCTTGAAGTAACAGCAACTGTAACTGTAATTATGAATGAACTTCCCCGATAGTGCAGTATTGAGCACTTGCTTGTAATCGGGGTTCCCTGGCTCGATTCTTCATAGGGGCACATTTGAGGTTTAAATCTAAATTGTAGGTTTAGTCCCGATTAGTGCTCTAAACTGTAGGTTTAGTCCCGATTAGTGCTCTAAACTGTAGATTTAGTCCCGATTAGTGCTCTAAATTGTAGGTTTAGTCCCGATTAGTGCTCTAAACTGTAGGTTTAGTCCCGATTAGTGCTCTAAACTGTAGGTTTAGTCCCGATTAGTGCTCTAAACTGTAGGTTTAGACCAGATTAGTGCTCTAAACTGTAGGTTTAGTCCCGATTAGTGCTCTAAACTGTAGGTTTAGACCAGATTAGTGCTCTAAACTGTAGGTTTAGTCCCGATTAGTGCTCTAAACTGTAGGTTTAGACCAGATTAGTGCTCTAAACTGTAGGTTTAGTCCCGATTAGTGCTCTAAACTGTAGGTTTAGTCCCGATTAGTGCTCTAAACTCTAGGTTTAGTCCCGATTAGTGCTCTAAACTGTAGGTTTAGACCAGATTAGTGCTCTAAACTCTAGGTTTAGTCCCGATTAGTGCTCTAAACTGTAGGTTTAGTCCCGATTAGTGCTCTAAACTGTAGGTTTAGACCAGATTAGTGCTCTAAACTGTAGGTTTAGTCCCGATTAGTGCTCCAAACTGTAGGTTTAGACCAGATTAGTGCTCTAAACTGTAGGTTTAGTCCCGATTAGTGCTCTAAACTGTAGGTTTAGACCAGATTAGTGCTCTAAACTCTAGGTTTAGTCCCGATTAGTGCTCTAAACTGTAGGTTTAGTCCCGATTAGTGCTCTAAACTGTAGGTTTAGACCAGATTAGTGCTCTAAACTGTAGGTTTAGTCCCGATTAGTGCTCCAAACTGTAGGTTTAGACCAGATTAGTGCTCTAAACTGTAGGTTTAGTCCCGATTAGTGCTCTAAACTGTAGGTTTAGTCCCGATTAGTGCTCTAAACTGTAGGTTTAGTCCCGATTAGTGCTCTAAATTGTAGGTTTAGTCCCGATTAGTGCTCTAAACTGTAGGTTTAGTCCCGATTAGTGCTTTAAATTGTAGGTTTAGACCAGATTAGTTTGTCTGTTAAAAAATTGGTTTTGTCAACCTCCGAGGCGGAATAGTTGGGGTACTTAATATTGAACCGGTCTCCGTGGCGGAGTGGTTAGCTCATGGCGTTCCTCATCGTCGCGATTATCCAAAAAAGAGCGAAAAGCGAAGTGAAATAAACAAAAACCAATCAATCAGCACCTGGGTCCCAAACGTTTAGTTACGGCAATGATTTCAACGTACAAATTCATATAAGTTTGACTAATGTGTTCTTGTAAAGTACCACCCCAGCACATTTGTCACAATTCTGCCCTCTCACTCCATAAAATTATAACTTATTATTAGCGACGGTAAGCAGCGAAGTAAAATAAACAAAATCAATGTAATATTAATTTAACAAATAAAAATGAAAAGTTACTTCCATCTTATTTGTAACTTGGTAATTTTGCGTATTTATAATCTATTTTAGAATAATCAAGCCACGAGAATGAGTGACCGTTAATTGACCACTAAAACAGACATCCACACCCATGCATTTTCCGGGACTCGAACCTCAAACTTGCGGTCGCGACATCGCAAGCCATTGACCAAAGCAACACTGCGTGGATAGGCAAACCAACTGTGTGCTAAACAATGCTGGTATCCTACAAATTCCACGTTTCTAGCTCTAGCAGTTCCTGAGATCATCTTTAAGTGGAGCGGGAGGAGGGGTGTGATGACCCCAATTGTCATCATCCTTGACCCAGGAGCCGACAGACTCCCAACAAGAGCAGCTAATTGGGATGTGAAGGCGGCGCGAGGTCACGTGCGTGCGAGTTGTGAGAACTAGAAGGGTTGCCAGGCGCACTGTTTTTAACGGGAAATTTCTAATAAATTTCGAAACTGGCTCGAACCTAGCCCAACACCATCAATCCGTTGCAACGTGAATCTTTCATCGTCTCAGGAAACAGAGCAAAATAAATCTTTTCTAGGGTGAATAGATTTCTGAACCTCTCTTTCTCTGTGTGTTTCTCTCTCTTTGTATCCCTCTCTTTCTCTGTATTTCTTTCTCTTTGTTTCCCCTCTCTTCCTCTGTGTGTTTCTCTTTCTCTTCCTATCTTTCTCTTCTGTTTCTCTTTGTCTCCCTCTGTTTCTCTGTGTGTTTCTCTTTCTCTTTGTCTCCCTCTCTTTCTCTGTGTGTTCCTCTTTCTCTTTGTCTATCTCTCCTTCTCTTGTGTTACTCTTTGCCTCCCTCTTTTTCTCTGTGTTTCTTTTTCTCTATGTGTCCCTGTCTTTCTCTGTTTCTCTTTCTTTTTGTCTCCCTCTCTTTCTCTTTGTGTCCCTCTCTTTCTCTGTGTGCTTTTCTTTCTCTCCCTCTCTTTCTCTGTGTTTCTCTTCTCTCCCTCTCTTTCTCTGTGTGTTTCTCTTTGTCTCCCTCTCTTTCTCTTGTGTTTCTCTTTCTTTTTGTCTCCCTCTCTTTCTCTTTGTCTCCCTCTCTTTCTCTTTGTGTCCCTCTCTTTCTCCGTGTGTTTCTTTTTCTCTTTGTCTCCCTCTCTTTCTCTGTGTGTTTCTCTTTGTCTTTGTCTCCCTCTCTTTCTCTTGTGTTTCTCTTTGTCTTTGTCTCCCTCTCTTTCTCTGTGTTTTTCTCTTTCTCTTTGTCTCCCTCTCTTTCTCTGTATTTCTTTCTCTTTGTCCCCATATCTTTGTGTGTTCCTCTTTCTCTTTGTCTCCCTCTCTTTCTCTGTGTGTTTCTCTTTCTCTTTGTCTCCCTCTCTTTCTCTGTTCGTTTCTCTTTCTCTTTGTCTCCCTCTCTTTCTCTGTGTGTTTCTCTTTCTGTCCCTCTTTTTCTCTGTGTTTCTCTTTCTCTTTGTCTCCCTCTCTTTCTCTGTGTTTCTCTTTCTGTCCCTCTCTTTCTCTGTGTTTCTCTTTATCTTTGTCTCCCTCTCTTTCTCCGTCTGTTTCTTTTTCTCTTTGTCTCCCTCTCTTTCTCTGTGTGTTTCTCTTTCTCTTTGTCTCCCTCTTTTTCTCTGTCTGATTCTCTTTCTCTTTGTCTCCCTCTCTTTCTGTGTGTGGTTCTCTTTCTTTCTCTCTCTGAGAGAGAGCTGACACAACTCAAAGAGGATTGAAGAGAGCTGAAACCGCAGCAATTGACGAATTGAGTGTAAGAAAAGATGTTTCCTCGAGAAGCAAGCTGTCCAGGTCTTCGGGCAGAGAGAGAAGCTATGCGTTCCATATGCGTTGAGTCTTCGGAAGAAAGGGTCCATTCTTCCACCCCGCCCAACCCTTACGGCTCGGGAAAGAAGAGAAACGCGTACATTTATGTTTCATAACCTCGACGAGGAGAAGAGACGAAGAGGCTGGGAAGAGGCAAAGATTCCTCATCTAATAACGCCGCCTGCCGCATAGAAATTTCTCCCAAATTCAATAGGAAGGGTGCAGGCCGAGAGAGAGAGCGAACCATCACAGATGGTGCATCTTTCAAACATCAGAAAAAAGGGGGTGAGGGGGGAGATCTCCTAGGTCGCAGCTGCGATGCCAGGTTTTATTATTCGCCGCTTCTTATTGCTCCGAGGCGAGTCGCGGTAATGGAAAAGAAATGTTGATGTATGGGGCAGAGGTCTCGGTTCGTAGGCTTCATTCTTCTGATTCCTGGCCCTAGTCGAAATTTCAACTAGTTTTTTTTTTTTAGCTCGCTGCCATTGCGGAAGTTACGAACTACGGTCTTATTTTTCTTGTTGTGGGTTTGTACAGTCACCGGCAATAAAAAATGGGACAGCTAGATACTGAAATACTCGCTTTAGGGGAGGAGGTACAGTTACGCACCAATTGTGCATTTATTTCAATATCGCTCGAACCTAAAAAAAAAACAAAAAAACTGTGTGTATCAAGAGTATAAATTTCTCTCCATGTTGCAAGTGGAAGCGTTTTTTTATGTTGATTATTGAGCTGAACACGATGTTTGAAAAATATGATGAATAAGAATTTTCGGCTAATAAAATGGAAGTGTCGACTTTTCCGCTGGTGAAACGCATCTTCAAATAGCCCTCTTCCCATTGATATCATTTTCTATTCCATCGAAAGTTTTATATTCCCAAGAGAACAAATCAAATAATACTCCATCCCATAAGACCAATGCATTTCTTCTTGCCTCCTACGCCCATTCTGCAGTGTTGCCAAACCTGATGCGCATAAAAGAGCTAGATTTCATCTTAAATAAAGTTAAAACTGACTTTCAAGGAGCTACATTTACGAAGTGCTTTTGCTGTAACCCGTAACGTCGTTTCACGTAACAGTTGCTTCTTTACTAACTATATCTTACTCGCAACACCGTTTTCAAGTAATAGCTACTTCATTTAGTAACTTCTGCTGTAACCAGTAACGTCGTTTTACGTAACAGTTACTTCTTTTAGTAACTTTTACTGTAACCCATAACGTCGTTTCACGTAACAGTTACTTCTTTACTAACTGTATCTTACTCGCAACACCGTTTCAAGTAATAGCTACTTCTTTTAGTAACTTCTGCAGTAACCAGTAACGTCGTTTTACGTAACAGTTACTTCTTTTAGTAACTTTTACTGTAACCCATAACGTCGTTTCACGTAACAGTTACTTCTTTACTAACTGTATCTTACTCGCAACACCGTTTCAAGTAATAGCTACTTCTTTTAGTAACTTCTGCAGTAACCAGTAACGTCGGTTTACGTAACAGTTACTTCTTTTAGTAACTTTTACTGTAACCCATAACGTCGTTTCACGTAACAGTTACTTCTTTACTAACTGTATCTTACTCGCAACACCGTTTCAAGTAATAGCTACTTCTTTTAGTAACTTCTGCAGTAACCAGTAACGTCGTTTTACGTAACAGTTACTTCTTTTAGTAACTTTTACTGTAACCCATAACGTCGTTTCACGTAACAGTTACTTCTTTACTAACTGTATCTTACTCGCAACACCGTTTCAAGTAATAGCTACTTCTTTTAGTAACTTCTGCAGTAACCAGTAACGTCGTTTTACGTAACAGTTACTTCTTTTAGTAACTTTTGCTGTAACCCATAACGTCGTTTCACGGAACAGTTACTTCTTTACTAACTGTATCTTACTCGCAACACCGTTTCAAGTAATAGCTACTTCTTTTAGTAACTTCTGCAGTAACCAGTAACGTCGGTTTACGTAACAGTTACTTCTTTTAGTAACTTTTGCTGTAACCCATAACGTCGTTTCAGGTAACAGTTACTTCTTTACTAACTGTATCTTACTCGCAACACCGTTTCAAGTAATAGCTACTTCTTTTAGTAACTTTTGCTGTAACCCGTAACGTCGTTTCACGTAACAGTTATTTCTTTACTAACTGTATCTTACTCGCAACACCGTTTCAAGTAATAGCTACTTCTTTTAGTAACTTTTGCTGTAACCCGTAACGTCGTTTCACGTAACAGTTACTTCTTTTAGTAACTTTTGCTGTAACCCATAACGTCGTTTCACGTAACAGTTACTTCTTTACTAACTGTATCTTACTCGCAACACCGTTTCAAGTAATAGCTACTTCTTTTAGTAACTTTTGCTGTAACCCGTAAAGTCGTTTAACACAACACTCCGTTCCTTGTAACACAGTTACAAGAAACTCGTGACGCCGTTTCACATAACAGTTGCCTCTATTACGAACTGTATCCCTTACTCGTAACAACGTTTCAAATTACATCCATTACTTGTAGCAACTTTTGGTGTAATTCCTAACGCCGTTTCACGTAACACACTTCTTTTAGGAACTCTTGCTGTAACTCTTGCACCTCTAAGACCAATTGAGATTATATACTACATACCTCTGGCTGTATTCGTCTCCGACTAAACCGTATTCCATTTTATGGGGGGAGGGGAGTAAGCTCCCACGCAGAGGTGTTTAAACCCAGGATGCAATTGCAATCACCTGTCGACCTTTCGACAGCGTTTCCTTGACGAGTCCAATACAAGTTCATTTCCAACATAACTGAGAGACATTCACAAAGGTTTCAAACTGAATTTTTATTATTAGACTAATATTACTTTTAAGCGCCAAATCTGGAAACTTAGTCTCCAAGACTTAATTCAATAGCAAGAATCCAAGTTTCAGAACATTATGAAAAATGTAAATAAAGTATATAATTTTGCTGTTTTTAGGACCACACGACAAAGAATGGGCATTGTTAACGACAAACCTCTCCAAAACCCATTGATAAGTACCAATCATAATGTTTAGCAGCAGAAGTACCAACTCCAAATATATTTTTTGTGTGAGAAGCAAGATTGGCATAAAGATAAACGATATCTCTCACATTATATATGTACAGTCACGGACAGTTCTGGGTTGTAGCAAATCCATTGACTTTCTATTGTGTAGTTACAATCCAGAACTGTCCGTGACTGTACATGTATATGTATACTATTTAAAGTTCGGTACACTCCTGCATTGGTAATGCCATACCATCATAACGCTCCAACACAACGTCCGGAGTTAAATTAGCGGATGAGGAGGTGGTGATTGAAATTCTGCCACACCCAGTCTATAGCCCTGACCTCGCCCCATTATATTTTCACCTTTTCCTTTCGCTGGTCAAAATATCTGCGCGGGAGGCGCTTTGGTTCAGTAGATGAAGTCGATGGACCGAGGGTGGTGACAGAAAGTTTCCCTTTCTTTCAGCGACTATGTTTGGCAATATAACTTTTTTTCAGACCGGAATGTTGACTAAACTGTCACGAAGAAATTATGTGTGTCGATTTTAACTATTCAGTTTTAACATATATTCAAGAGTATTCCGTACACCCTAATACCACAACATAAAAAAAGCCCCACTCTTTTGCAATTATTATGCTGTAAAATAGGATACTTAAGGGCACGAGGGACAGTTTCTACATCCAGCCAGTTGGGAAGTGTTAAAGAAAACTTAGCATTACGCTTATGGAACTATTATTTTACTTGTTCTCTTGGGAATATCAAACTTCCGATGGCGCAGAAAAACATATCAGCGGAAAGAGGACAGGATGGAGATTTTCTTTGTGTTAGGAAAAGTCGAAACTTCCATTTGATTAGCCGTAACTTCAAGTTGAAATTGTTTGTTTATAAGGAATACATGGGAGTGTACAAATACTTTATGCATCATATATTTTACAGATTGTATCTAGCTTAATAAATCAACTTCCGGAACTGTTTCCACTTGCAACATGGGAAGAAATTCATACTCTCATGTCCTTTGTTTTGCTTTTTTCAGTAGCAGTGCCAATTCCGACGATATTGCCGCCTTAAAGGGCAAAATTGACGGCAGGTGAAAAGAAACAGAAGAGTTTGTAACGAGGCAACAAGCAAATTACAAGAAAAAAAAACGTTACAGGAAATCCACGAGGTTCCATTATGACGTAATAAAAGACGACGTTTGGAAAAGGTTTCCCCATAGAGCCTCGCGTGTCACCCAAGGGTACCAAAGAGGGTCGGATTACAGCACGAGTTTTGGAAACTACCCCCTCTCCCCCTTTCAATTCGTTCGTAAGGGTGGGAGAAAATTTTCAGGTAATACCCGCGGGCGACATGTTCTCCTCTATAATCTACATCCATTCTCCAAACTCAGCAGAGTAAATCCGATAATCGATATGGTGGGAAAACTTTTGCCTCAAGTGCTTTTTTCTTCTTTCCTAAAAAAAAGTAAGGAAAGGGAGGCGAGAAAGAAACGCGAAAACTTTCATTCCTCCAAAGCGCGACGGTGCTTGAGTATCAGTTTTCGAAGCGGAATCGATAGCTTTTTCCCCCCCATCCCTCGAACACTCTCGTCGCTTATCTGGGAAAGCTACGAAAATCCCTGTAGGGCCGTGAAATTCTCTCCTAGAAGGGCAACCTGGGTTTTTGGAAACCGCAGTGAAGTTATACCCTGTTCCAGCTAACTGTAGAGCAGGGCCGCGCATAACGGCAGAGGAGGAGGAGGAAAATCGAGTGATGAAAGCGCAGTGTTGCCAACCGTACGGTCCAGACCTTAGTCCGTACGCTAAATGCACGCCTTGTCAAAATTTGCTCCTGCAGTTTTATCCCTAATATTTCCCTAAGAAATTCTTAAACCAATCGTACGGACCTGGAGACAAGAATACGGTCCGTTTGCCAGGTGCGTTCGGTATTATCCTTTTTAAAAGTTTGCAACGCTGCATTGGAAATCGGGTAACTCCCGCCGCCCATTACGCAATCCTGTTTCTCTCACTGTTCATCGGTGGAGTCGTCTCGCGTCACTACTTGCCCAGAGACTTGTTCTCGTTCGCCTGGGCTACAGTTAGAGTTGACGAGCTGTATCTTTGCGGGTGAACCTGGCTGCGCAGTAGCAAGGGGGAGGAGCTAGCGGCTGCGCGTCATTATGCTTGCGTTCTATCCTTGCTGTCGACCACCCAAAGGGCGAGTAGGTGGCAACTACATAAACGTATCTCTCTCACAATCTGCGCGGAGTAGCCAAGGCCACCCGCAAAGATACAGCTCGTCAACTCTAGCTGGTACGGAGTTTAGTTGGCGTATACATCGAAATGTGAATCAGCGAAGGTGAAAAAAAGAATCTTAATCGCATGTCAATATTGTCCATATCTCTGTCCCGGGAGTCTACGGAGCAAGCGAACGAGAACAAGTCCTCTGCGCAAGTGACTCGAGAGTGCTCGACCAATGAACGCGCGAGAGGGGAAGTGAGTGCATGGAGGGGGAAACACGGTTTCACTTTACAGCAGCCCGCACTGCTTTGCTCCTCCCATTCGCTTTCTCCCCTTCTCTTCCGTTATGCGGAGCCTTGCTCCACACATTTCCGAGACAGAGTGTACAAGAAGGTATAGCGGAGCGCGTCAAGTGGTCCACATTAATCTCGCCACCTAAGTTCCCGGATTGAGCATCTGTGTTCTTTGTGAGTGTCCCTTCATCAATTTCATCTATGTATAACTCATCCTCATCGTCGCGATGAGCCAAAATTGGCAGCAAAGCCACGTGAAAAGACAAAAGTTACAAATACAAGGAGGGATGTACCGAGAAAGTGTTGCGTAAATCGAGACGAGAACGAGACAGTGCCGTACTTGACTTTAGTATGATATTGAATATTTTACCTACCTAAACCAAATGTACACTCACCGGCAATAAAAATGGGACACCTATATCCTGAAATACTCGCTTCCTGGAAAGCGTTGTGCGTGTTGCCAAACTCGACGGCGGTGGTAGAATTCGCATTCAATACTTGCTATTAAAATCCACTTTCCGCCTTAGTGTTAGACAACACACATAACAGGGAAGCGAGCATTTCAGGACCCAGGTGTCTCATCTTTATTGTCGGTGACTGTACACTCACTTCTACACGACCTCTGTGGCAGAGTGGTTAACACAGAGCGCTTCGATCACAGCGGTTTACAGTTCGAATCCCGGCATGGGTGTTCTTTGTGCGTATCACCTCATCAATTTCATATCATCGCCCAACGTCATCTTCGCGATTAGCCAAAAGTGGCAGAAAAGGCGAAGCAAAATAAATAAATCACCCAGTACCCATACAGCACACGAAGTCAGAATCATGTTTCTGAAAGGTTACGAAGTCTCATTTACATAACATACTTCAGTGTTTCCCTGTCATGGTTGCTTTAACGTTGCGTGGTGCTTTCATATTTTGCGCTCGTTACATCTTACACAGGGATCTTTCAACGTAGTTACGTGCGATAGCCGACTCGTTGCTTTGCTTCCCATCATCCACTGCGCGAAAGAAGTTGAACGACGCTGCGCACCGACGAAACCAAATACAGATGAGTAGCGTGGTTTGAGCTTTGTTTCATGGAACAATCGTCTTTGTAAAGGCAGAGGTAAGTGTATTAATATTTACTTTTTTAACAGTAGTCTTTTTTACGACGAAAATACAGAATTCACAACATGAAATAAATTAAATATAGGCTACTATAATTAATTCTGCTTCCTCCATGATTGGAAACAAAGTGCGAAAAGTATGTTACTTTTATTGTGAAATTAAAGTAGGGTGTGTGAACATACATATGTTATATATATATATACAGAACAAAACAGAATTACTTACGTACCGTGTAATACCTATTTCTACGTGCAACGTAATCAAGGATGTAGAGTTTGTTATCATTCTGCCGAGCGTGGCTGACTATCGCGGGACCGTTTACCCATTGTACCCCTCGAGAATTACGTAAAAATTTTTTTAATCGACAGCTTTCAATGTTTTATGTAATGCAAAAGTGGTTCCAGCTTTAGGAAAGCTCAAATAACGGATATATTTGATACCATAGAATGGCACACGTAAGATAAAATCTTCAATTTCTAAGTATTTTCGCCACTTTTTGTTGGTAAACATTGTTTGTATGTACAGTAAAATAGCGAAAGAACACGCCGAAAATGACTATCAGTACCAAACCTAACAATCCTAACCTAACTACATAAAATTATAGCTGCTTTTGTGGAAAGTCGTTTTGGGTGCTATATTCACTTGTGTGAAGTCTTCGGGCTGTTCTGCTTCACAGTAAAGTAACATGCTAAGGAAACAAACGTACTTTGCTTCACAATAACACATTTCCGAAAGCTAAAATCAACTGAAAACGTTCATAAACAAGAAAATCTTCATAAACAATGCAAGATATTTCACTTTCTTTTGGGGTACAGAGGGACAAGTGAACATTTGGTCTCACTGCAGAACATGGGCGGCTTTTTTCCTCTAAATAGAAAAACAAAATTTATATCCCCTGAAAGTACGTACCTTCTACTTCCATTTTCCGGTGTTCCTTTTACGATTTCTATTATATTATTGCGCGTAAAAAATGTTTTTCCTGCTACTAAAAGCAATGCATTTCTCCATTTGTTCGTGTCCATATTGTTTACGCGCTCAAGTGTTGTGCGATAAGTGAGACCCTTCGTTTCGCGGCATTCGAGTTGATTTGTCGCTCCGGATTCCACCCACAGACGCACAGTTTCTTTCATTATTTCAGACGAGGAATGCTTACAAGGTTGGGTTCCAATAGCATAAATACAATAAAAAATGTTTTTCCTGCTACTAAAAGCAATGCATTTCTCCATTCGTTCGTGTCCATATTGTTTACGCACAGTTTCTTTCATTATTTCTTCGAGGAATGCCTACAAGGTTAGGTTAGGCCTGTTAGGTTAGGTTTCATTAGCATAAATACAATGACTAATTATTATTTAGGCTAAGTGAACTAAACCTAGCTACCTAAGAACATAGGCATTTTTTACTTTCGCTAGATTTGTGCAGGAATATGCCTTTTCCTTCGTTGCTACGATTTCAATACCGCCCAACCTGGACACATTTTTCTGGTTTTTTTAAAGAATTTTTTTTTTCCGCACCTTAAAACTTACTTTTCCCGATTACTAACTACAAAACGTTACCAAAAAATTATGAATCACGTTCCTCCTAAGCAGCCCATATTCTGCAGTCTTACCGAACATTTCCAGCGTGCACAAATAAAATAACATGGAAGAATACTGGAAAGTGTTCCGTTGTGGACTGCTGCTGCTGCTAATGTCACTTGACGTTGGTATGAATAATTATTACAGACCAAAATGCTTTCATTGTTAGGTTAGGCAGCTCAAATTTGAAGCATTAAAATTCTTCCGTAAATACTTTACAATGCCCGCAATGTAGGTGTGAAGGGCTATTACATTCCTAAATGCATTTTTTAGGTTAGGCAGGCCAGGTTTAGGGCTGTTGTGATAGCAATTCCATATGCTATTCTCATCACCTGTTGAAGAAGCTGTGGCCTAAATATACACCTTTTGCATTTACATTATACCTCCCCCCCTAATTTTGCACAAAACTTACCCTATTCTTGGAAAAGAAAATTTTCTATATTTCGTGTGTATAGTGAAGAGGTGTAGAATACCTTGTACCATATAAGTTGTTACCTTCCCAGCCTCTATCTAAAAATATTCACGTTTCAACTAATTCATTCTGCGATATAGTTACAATGTGTAAATTGAGGGCAGCACCATTGTCATGCAGTTTTTTGAATTTTACACACTGGCTAGATGAGTAGGTAGCAACAGCTATGCCTGCTTCGAGATATGTGCTGACATGTAACAAAAACCTTTTTTGCCCTTTTGTAGGCATAAACCTGAGCTGCCTAACCTACTCATGTGTGCATCCTATTTATAGCAGGAATAAATATGTGAATAGTATAGGTAAGTCAAGTTTAGGTTATTTCACCTATTGGATGCATACGTCAGTAGGTTAGGCAGGTCAGGTTTACGCATGCTGTATAAATGGCCCAAAAATATTTTTTGTTACATGTTCGCACATGTCTCCAAGCTGTTTTTCCCAATTTTTGATTACATTGCTTGCAAAAATATAATTGTCACATTCTTGCAAACTTATGCAATCAGACTTTGTTTTAAAATATGGATGGGATCTACAACATGCACGAAGTAAAATTGTAAATTATTTTTGAATCTCGATTCTTGTTAGTTCAGCTCCTTTGGTGGCAATAATAAAATTAGCCGTTGATAACACAAAATGTACATGACACTCTTAATCAAAATTCTGTTTACATTTAAGTATACAATTATAGACAAAACAGACATGGTACTGGCTACCATAGCCCTCTGAAAGATACAGCATGCCATGACTTGCAGTAGTGTCACAGTGCTGTGACTGGTTACATGTATATTATTACAGGGTATGACTGAAGATGACCGGACCCCTCTCAGATTTTCTTCATATTTGGCATACTTACTAATTGGGGCCTGCTAATGATGAATCTGAAGATAAAAATTTGTCGGAAATGTCTAGAAATTGCAAAATATTTGCGAACCATTGACGCTAGCCCAACGAACCATTGATGTGTGGTTAGGTTAGGCAAACATAGTTAAAATTTCATGTCGTAGTAGTATCAGGAATATATATATATTTGCTTGTGCAACAAAAAATTTTGCGAAAATAGACTGTTTCCATTCCGAAAACTAACTCCTTATTTTCACTTATTTTGCAATTTCTAGACCTTTTCGACAACTTTTAACTTCAGATTCGTGATTACGAGGCCTCAATTAGTGAGTATGCCACATATGAAGAAAATCGGAGAAGGGTCCGGTCATCTTCAGTCGTTCCTATTACAGTGACCAACTGTGCCAGGTGATGAAGCTAATGCTTTTATTATTATTATTATTGAATCTGGTCTCATTATTCATTGTAATATGAGGAATGTTTGTTACGAGATACACACTAATTCATAAGAGATTGTGTTGTATTATTAGTTTCCATGCTGCTTGTTAGGTTAGGCAGTTATGTGCATGGGTTAAGTAAGCACCACTCTGAAAATTTGGAATGACCATATCACTAGATATTTAGTCAGCTTTTCCAATTTTTCACCATTAATCAAAACTTAATTTCTAATTTTATTTATTATTTACTTGCACCAGTCGTTAAGTTACTCAGTTAGGCTCATCACTTGTAAGCAGAGAATGCATGTTTTCCTTTCATTGTATCTGGCAGTACTGTTTTTAAATTTTGTGATCTACATTTTGAGAGCAAAAGTATGTTCTCTACTCATTTTTTTTCTCCAGTCTTTTGAGGATGGAGGTATGACTTATTTTCTGGTGAGGCTTGAGATGCCCTGCATACATAGGCATGTGGTTAAAATCAAACCAAATTGTTCCAAGGAAGGTCAGCAATCGAGGAGAGGAGAATATCAAAAAAATTCAATCAGTTTTATTTGTTTTAAACATATGTGCATGCATAGGTTCACCCAGGAATTTTTGTATGAGAGGGGTTGGGGGTTGTCAACCAAATGAAAATGTGAGTCTGCTAGTTAGGTGGACCTTCGTGGTACTGAATGGTTAATATGTAGTTATATAAACATCATAGCCAGGAACATGCCTCTTATAAAAAAATAATTTAAAAAAATACACCTAATATATTTCTTATTCTCAAGCAACAATTTTAGTGCTGGATGAATTGAAAGTCCATCAAAAGTGTGCTACGATTGATAAATGCTGCTGTGCCATTCCAGACAATTGAATCCTATTATTTTAAAATGCTACAAGGATGAATAATTTTCCATTATTAAATTGTGGGGGAAAAGTAATTTGCTGTAATGGTAATAATGGTCCCACGGTTGGGGGGGAATGAATGTTCAATTGCAATGTTATGGGGGAAATGAAACATTAACTCCAACCTTGCATGTGGGGTAGGTTCCACCACTACCCTTTTTATACTCTACATTAATTCCACTATCAGTCACCCATCAAAATAATCCTGTCAGTTCATTACTGACTGTTGACTGTTGCATGTAATGGTTGTGTTCGGGCTGGGGTAGAATATACCCAATGTCCAAGGTTGCATTATTGTTTCTGCAATTTGTCTTCTATGCACTACCGAGAATTTCACATGTTAATTCATAAGTAATTTATTTGAGTACTCATCCACATTAGGAATCCAATTTAAATAGAAATAAATTACTACTGATTTAATTCATAAAATTTCTTCTTTTAGGATCTGTTCACCAACACTGGCCAAATGCTAGAGCAAGAGGTGTCTAATATGGCAGAAGTGGCATGTGCGGGTCAAACTCAGAAACAACAAACAAAACAAGTAAGTTATAATGATGTAATGGAAACTGGAATAATTTGCATTTTTTTTACTCTCAAAAGTCATGAAAAGCAATACACTGATTCAGATTAACATATTTACACTGCAGTTACAGAAACCTAACTACGAATTAGATATTTGCCGGGCTTGTGGTTGTGCTAGTTTTAAAGTGTAATCTACCATCACATTCTCCTTGATTTACAGTGAGAACATTGACATCAGCAAGATATAGATATCTGCCATTGCTCCCATCAGCCATTGTTCCTCCCACCAGACAGCTTGCTAAAGGCATATATAGCAAGAAAACTTGGTGAAACTTTTTCCCTCCATATGGCAAGCATAAAAATTCATAGAAAAAAAACATTTTCGCAAGCACCCCTCCACCCTAGTTGTCTCACTGTCACCATGTTAAACTACATGAGCATCCCCAAACTAACCCCAAGGCTCTATCAAACATCCCCATCTAACATTTTCCACTTCAAACTCAGAATCCAGAAACAATGAAATGCAAATTTATTTTCCAAATCAGCCATGCAAATGTTGGTTAAATTACATAGCAGACATATATTCCTAATTGTCATTTTGTGTGACTTTCGCACAGCATAAGAAAGTGTTCATTGCGGTTTGAAGTGTTTTTTTGTTTAGGTTCACTTTATGCACAGATAAGCTAATTGGGTCTAGACCTACAGTTTAAAGTGGAAACCGAACTGCTAGGTGCCTCCACCGGAAATTGAACCTGGGACCCCTTAATTACAAGGCAACGACGTTACCACTATGCCAGTAGGGAGGTAATAAAGTGTTTGTGTTATCATTTTTTATGTGAGATGCAGAATTTTTTCCAAGAATGGTTTTGGTTCTTTGAGAAATTGTACAAACATACAGAGCTCATAATTAATTTATTTTCTCCCTTTCCAAAATTGAGCCTATTGTATTCTTAAATCACAGACATTAGAAAAAGAAGTCTCATTTTGGCACATCTATCCCTTCCCTTAGATGTGGCATAGTGAGTTTGAGATGCTTGACTGAAGGAATTGCCGTAAAAGTTTTGATATAAATGTATAGAATAACTGTCATTCCATGTTTGTTTTATAATCTCATAGAGTTGGAAGTGGTCAGAAAAACTGGCTTTTTTGGGGGAAAAAACAAGTTTTTTTTCTCCGTAGCTATTTTTGGTTGAGCTTTTTCACAAAAGTGGCTCAAATCAATGAAAATGCAGGAGTTGGCAGTACTTTTCCTGTTGCATGGTTTTCGTATATCTCCCTACTGTAAAATGGGCACTCATTTCTAAATATAAAATACAATTTACAATATGAAATTTGTAGCTAGATATAAACAATGTTTTCAAAAAAGCTGGCTTTTTTTGAATGGGCTGCTCTTTCAGAGTGTAATCTTCATATTTCGGTAGGCTTATTAACCCTTAGTTCGCCGCCGTAACACATATGTTACAAAAAAAGTATGTCCCTTGTAGCCGCTGTAACACATATGTTACAAACAGCTTTAGATACACTTATCGAGGGTTTGCCACACTTATATGTGTATATTGAGGTTGAAACACTGACAGTTCGTTCGGGAACTTGTTTTGCAATCTTGTTTCGAAAATTTCAAATCCCCCCCCCCCTCCTTTCTCAGAATATGTCACGTGTTTGGGCTCACCCAAACACGTGTTCGCTCTTCAGTTGACAGACACAAAGAGCCGAGTCAACAGGGAAGAAAGATTCACAGTAGCTACACCAGATGCAAGTACGAACGAAAAAAGCAAAAGTTCGGGTTTTCTCCCCAAAGTAGCTGGAGAAGAGGGGGCAAAGTACACATTTTTATGATTTTTTCATTGAAATTCGGGGGATGCAGCCCCCGCCCGTAACCCCCCCCCCTATGGTTGGGGCATCCAAATTTTACATGGTTGCATGCACTGATCTTCTGCCTGCAAAACAAAAGTTATCCAAAGTAGATTGGTCCCATGGTGTCAGTTATAACAATTTTATGAATAATATGCAAATTGGCTAAAATTCGATCGAGTTTTAAGTTTTGCCTTATTATTCAAATTGTATTGCACACACGAACATGAATCAAGTTTCATTCTGTTGCGGAAGGTCTATTCTTTGAGAAAAAAAAGCAAAAGTTCCGGTTTTCTCCCCAAAGTAGCTGGAGAAGAGGGGGCAAACTCCACATTTTTATGTTTTTTCATTGAAATTCGGGGGATGCAGCCCCCGCCCGTAACCCCATTACGGTTGGGGCATCCAAATTTTACATGGTTGCATGCACCGATGTATTGCCTGCAAAACAAAAGTTATCCGAAGTAGATTGGTCCCATAGTGCCAGAGTTATTACGATTTTTCTCCATTATGTATACGAATTCAAATTTCCCGCTCAAAGCCTCGGCGACACTGGGCTTACTTTCGTCAGACCGTGCGATCATAAAAATGTGTACTTTGCCCCCTCTTCTCCAGCTACTTTGGGGAGAAAACCCGAACTTTTGCTTTTTTCGTTCGTACTTGCATCTGGTGTAGCTACTGTGAATCTTTCTTCCCTGTTGACTCGGCTCTTTGTGTCTGTCAACTGAAGAGCGAACACGTGTTTGGGTGAGCCCAAACACGTGACATATTCTGAGAAAGGAGGGGGGGGGGGATTTGAAATTTTCGAAACAAGATTGCAAAACAAGTTCCCGAACGAACTGTCAGTGTTTCAACCTCAATATACACATATAAGTGTGGCAAACCCTCGATAAGTGTATCTAAAGCTGTTTGTAACATATGTGTTACAGCGGCTACAAGGGACATACTTTTTTTGTAACATATGTGTTACGGCGGCGAACTAAGGGTTAATAAGCCTACCGAAATATGAAGATTACACTCTGAAAGAGCAGCCCATTCAAAAAAAGCCAGCTTTTTTGAAAACATTGTTTATATCTAGCTACAAATTTCATATTGTAAATTGTATTTTATATTTAGAAATGATGGCTCAGTCGGTAACGCGTCTGACTACCATGCTCAAGGTCCCGGGTTCGATCCCCGGCCGGTTCAAATCCGGGAACTTTTCTAACGGTGGAAGCGGCCCCGGCACCTACCCAGCGTTGAATAACATGGGTACCTGGGGGAAACCCTGGGGGGTAAAGGCGGTCAGGGGCGTGATGCTGATCACATCACCCCTCTCACGACCGGATCAAGAAAGTGTGGGGCGTTACCCCCACACCCCCTATACGCCTTCATGGCGTAGTGCTATGCACAGGGGAACACTTTACCTTTTTTTTACCTTTATGTAGTATAAAAATATTCACATAACTAGAGTAGTTTTGTGTGTGTTTTTAATGTAACCTAATAGTATTATATGATTTTCAATGCTTGATTTTGTTATAGGATAATTTACATGAAGCAAAAAATAATATACTCCTCTATCTTTTGAGAATCTTGTATGAAATCTCTTTACATTAAAGTTTGTGTTCGGTAAAATACATTTGTATTCTGGCTTTCCAGTACATAATGTATAATTTGGTTAAATGGCGGCTAAACCTTGACACGGAGCAACTAGTGATATAATTTTGCTACTTGTTGCAGTGGTTCTCACCTTTGAGATCACAGCCTACTAAATTTATTTCTTAAAAGTCGATGCCCTGATCCCAAGAATTTCATTCATAAATACATTTCTGATCTTTAAAGTTTGTGTAAATTAACATGCACTCTCAATGAATATTCAATATTAATATATAAACTATGGCATAATCATCAAAAGTAATACATAGTTCAATTATGTATAGGCTTGCTGTCAAATATGAAATTAGATTTAAATTAGTTGTCAACCCCTGGGTGCAACGGACCTTTTGTTGAAATGCACTGGCATTAAAACTGAAGCAGAAGCAAATAAGACTGACCGCAAATGGCAAAAAAATATTTAAGAGATCGGGACTGGACCTACAGTTTGAAATTAGATACTAAGCACTCTGCCTCCATTGAGGATTGAACCTCAGACCCCTTCTTATTACAAGGCAAGAGCATTTAATTTATTCCACTCCAGAGGTCCATTTATTTTTATGAAAGGTACCTTATATAAAAATCTGGCCTTTTTCCAACAACAGTACTTGCAAATTGTTCTCTCTGATTTGCAGGCTAAACTAAATCTTAATCTTGGATGAAGTAGCTAATAATCTTGTTAAGTATAGAGAAAGAACATTCAGACCGAAGCAACGCATGGTAGTGGGGGTGTCACATTGAAACCATTTTATTATTGAATCACTGCTTCCTTTGCTGATTATATATGGCTAGTTATTTATTAATTATAATATTACAGAAATTACTATCACAAATAAAAAAATAATAACCAATTATTACATGAGTGTGTCACATATATTTTATCATTCCCTAAAACTTGCAAAACCCATGATTTTTATTAATGATTTTTTGTTTGTAGAAGTGCAGTTGTTTATTAAATATAATTATTACAATAATTACCATCATTACCAACTAATTGTACACTGTCACTGGCATGAGTATCTCGAATAAGATGACGCATGATATGTCCCCCAAGTGCATTTTGCCTCCTAATTACATTACATTTATGTTTTTATGAGCAGAAGTAATACAGAAATATTAGGAACATTCCAGGGAACCATGTAATTTATTTTCAGACAGTTGAAAAATCTAAAAAATAAGAGGTGGTTGGACTGCAAACCCCCTCCCCCTCGGTAAGCTAGGATTAAAATTGTAGCTGAACCACTATGCAATATGTGCCCACTGAGATTGGCCAATATATGTCTCTTGGCTGCTGCTGCATCATGTAAAATTTTTGTAGCTAGTTGTAAAATATGTGAGTACAAACCTGTAAACTCCTAATAATAACTTCAAGTGAAATAGGTTAGCTGCAATTGGTAAAAAGCCAAAATTTCTGTTGTTTTTTATCGAAAAAAGAAACCGTTCATTCAAAAAGCTAGATTTTTTGCAACTCTATCATCTCACAAGAAAACTTGGCATGTTATGCAGTAGCTTGTTGCACAGCCCAGAATGCCAAAATTTCATCTTCAAACATTGGTCAAATCACAATTTCCCGATAACTTATTGATCACTTTTCACATTGTGCAACGTTTTTATTTTCAAATTAAATGTCTTCCAAATTTGTGCAATATTGTTGATTGATTGAATTGGCTTATTTTACTTTGTATTTCTGCCACTTTTGACTAATCGCAAAGATGGGGATGCTGAAATTGATGAATGGACACTCACAAATACCTATGCCAGGCTTCGGTCCGGGACCCTTGGCATCATAGCATGTTGTGATAACTACTCCACTCCATCATGGAGGCAGCTGGAGTATTCTTTCTGTGATGAAGTTGGTCTTTTTTGTTGATGAAAGTCATCTTTGTTTAGAAGCCCTAGTGTGGCAAAGGTATTCTTTTGCAGATATTATCACACACAATATATTTTAGAAATAAAATTGAAGTTAAGAATATTTGGTATATGGGAACTAGAAGTTAAAAAAATCTGGCTTGTTATTTTACTGATGCAAAATATTTTTCTTTAAATGAAAGTTCTGTTAATTCCGAATTGATGTTACACATGACCGTATTTCCTTTACAGGAAGGAACTGAATGTTATTCCACTCCAACATGAGGGTATATTGCAGAACCTGCAATGGAATTCTTCTGAACTACAGAAAAAAGTGTATTTAAACAACAAAAATAAAAATAAAGGATATATTTTATGAAAAAATGTTTTTTTTTTCATAATAACCATAACCACATAATGTATGTGTAATTTTTGAAACCACATAATGTATGTGTAATTTTTGAACTTCAATGCTGACATGAATTGCTTGGTTGGTTGGTTGATTTGGTGTTTTAAGTTCACTTTATGTACAGTAAGTCTAATTGGGACTTGACCTACAGTTTAAAGTAGGATGTGAACCACTATGTGCCTCCACCAGATATCAAACTTGGGATCCTTGATTACAAGGCAATGACGTTACCACTGTGCCATCGGGGAAGCCCTTGGACATGAATTGTGCCTGAGCACTCGCTGGCATCATAACTGTATCAAAGTATTTTTATTTATATTTGTTTGGTTGTTATTGTTGCTTTAAACACACTATACACAGATATGTACCTCCACTGTGTATCGAACTAGACACCCCTTGATTACAAGGCTCTCATTTATATTTCTTACAGTGTAGGCTCAAACCGGCCAAACATCATAACAATTCATGGTGGTTGCGGTAAACGCGGTTTAAAATTACTTACGTGAAATTTAAAAGATTTCGTAATTCCGCGTTGCACAATTTAATGGTTCAATCCTATTAATTTCGAAGATCCACTGTCTTCATTCACAAAAGGGTACGGCGTTTGAAGCGGAGATGGTACCGCGTCAGTCATCTCCGCTTCAAACGCCGTACCCTTTTGTGAATGAAGACAGTGGATCTTCGAAATTAATAGGATTGAACCATTAAATTGTGCAACGCGGAATTACGAAATTAAATTTCACGTAAGTAATCATAACAACTGTCTGGCATTTTCTCATTTTTGTAATGTTACTGCACAAAAATTCCTGAAGTTTAGCTTTTATCCATTTTGCATTTCTCTTGTGAACAGGTAGTTTTTCCCAGTTTTTTAAATTTTTTTACTGGTTCATTAACTGAATCTCTTTTCATGGTCAATGTGTGTTTCCATTCTCCAGTTATGTAAGTATAAGAGACATTGTCTTCCAATTCAGGTTACTTTAGGACCCTTTGCATGATCTCCAGAGGTATTTCAAGTTTATAGAATAATACATAATACTTCACAATTAATATTATTAGAATGCAGACTTGTCAAGAATTTCAAGTAGGTACGTACAAGGTTTTGATAAACTACAAACATGCAAGTGTTCTATTTAATTATTTTATTTGAGATGAAAGGCTGAAGTCACGTCTTGATTCTTTTGTTATTAACAGGAATATTACAAAACAGCAATATGTTACACCAGAATATACCAGAATTTAAACATGGTAATTTTTAGTATATGGAAGTTATATACTTTAAAACCACATACTCAATTTGTAACATTTGAAATCTAATTTGGAATATTCCTGTGTAATACTGATAGTTTGACCACTGTGTAGGTTGAAAAACCATGAAAGTTGAACATTATCCCTGTTATCCCTGAGAAATGCAGACAGAATCGAATTATCAGATGACCATGATTCTGCAAAATGTTTTACTTCCTGCCAGCCTCTCATCAATTGGTAAAGGGGATGGATAGTGACTGGAGCATGATGCTGATAACATCACTCAAATCCAATCTTCTTCATGACATGGTGTTACAAACCAGGAAGAGTTTTATTATAGCATGTAAAACACTATTTTATACAAATTTGATGTTATTTTAGAATTTAGTGATTTAGTTGTCAATATTTCATTTTCATTTGAGTTTCTTTTTTTTTTTTAGCTCTATCTGTTAATTGATATTAATGAATTAATATCCAGTACTTTTATGCAGTTTTTCTCCCCTTATATTAATTGCTACAATTAAGATATGTGGTCAATTCATGAGAGGTAAAATAAATACATTTAGATATCTTGCCTAAACCTAGTTTTCTAAGTAAAATCCTGTGAATTGTATTTTCAGGAAATGATTTACAAGCTAATATTGTAATAATTTTTGAAGGGGCTTAACCCCAATAACCCCCCCCTCAAATATGCCATCCATGAATACATGCAATATAACCACAATGTAAAATACCATTGCAGTAATGTAACTGACATATTATGCAACCTAATGGAAATGTCTCTGTAATGTCGGTAATGTTACATTTACATGTTTCTGTAACATTATCAATGTTGTGTTATGTTCGCGGACATTTCCACATTACTGAAACTTACCCGAAACATTTTTGTAATGTTCTGCAACATTGCCGCAATGTTACAATGTTTCACGACTTATGTGTTGCTAACGTATCTGAAACCATGTTGTGCTGTATGGGTAATGCAATGGTATACCAATAGAGAAAGTGGAAGATGCCATACCAACTACACCACCGATACTTTCTTTTATCCTGCTGAAAATACAATAAAACAAATCTCTCACACTCAAAAACATGTGAGGGAGAGAGAGAGAGAGAGAGAGAGAGATGAACAGTTGATGAATTGCAGATCTCATGCCATTACAGCATGCTTTTTCGCCCCCTTTTTACCTGGTGATTGTGAGATCCTCCCAAAGTACGTTGTGTTACTCAAAGTTCGCTCCTTCACCTTACATTTCGCTGTCTCATTTTCGACTCGCTTCCTCGTACTTTCTGTACATTTATCCCCTGCGCGAGTCGCTCTAATTTCGTCACGTCAAGACGCGTTCTTCATTTGCGCGGCTGAGGCATAATGAATCGCCTTCAACCTTCCTCAACTTGTCTCGCAGCGCCACGGTGGCCATTTGATGAAGCTGCCACCTGGGGCTCATTAACAACTACCCGGACACATAAATATGCTTCCCGCGGGTTCACTCCGCTCGCAGCGCTCGCGTGGCAGTCCGCGGAACTACAGATTTACGCCGAAGGAAAGGTGTACCTTTATCATATCTCGCGAAAACAAAATGCGGCCGCTCTTCTTCCAACTTAACGAGGTTTTCACGGGTTTAGTGCACTAATCAAGTGAGAGATGATAAAAAAAATCTTACGGTAGGCATTTGTCTACGTTAAAGTTACCTTTGGAGCTGCAAGAGACAGGAAGATGAAATGTATTAGTTAAGTAAATGCTGCAATCTATGTATTTCGGTGTACAATGCATCAAAGCTCTATAACACGAAGGTTATATATTTAATGAAGTCGATTTGTGTACACATACATTTTTAAGTAAGCGTCTATCCAACATTACTTGCTACCCCAAGTGCGGAGGTCACCACACGTCTCTGGTCGCTATACTGATCGCAGCCCCATCTGGCGGCTGACCTAAGCTCCATCTGTCCACCAATCGCAGTCGGGGGGGTTGAGGCTCTATGAGTGTCAACAACCTCAGTTGAAAAGTAAAAGTTGTAGGGGTAACATCGCTTTCCCGTTACAATGTTGCCAAGCGCATGTCTGTTTTTTGTCAGTTGTTTCTATTAGCTTGTTTGGGTGTTCTATGTACTAATTTTCCGTGCTTGTGTACTATTGTACAACTTTTATCCAGTAACAGCGCTGATCAACTCTCTCCCATTTTGAAGAACGTTTGACACATTCTGTGTATCCGACGCTCATTTGTTTCGTACCGCCAGCAACTTTCGGTGACTTGTGACACGAAAATGCCCGATATCAGTCGAAGAGAATTCAACTCATCGCTGATTCGTTGTTTCCCATATTTTCGTCACATGTTTGATGACCACCACTCTCTACATGTTATTGTTCCTGAGATGATATAACCATGCTGTTTATTTGGGAGAGTTTAGCAGTTCCCGACAGATGGCAGTCGTGCAGCTTAGAATAAGCCATGTGACGTCAGAACACAGAGAGAGAATTGCGTGGTGGCTCGCTGGGGGCACTATTTCATAGCTGCCCGCCTGCATAGGAACTTGGGAAGTAAAATATAGGTGCAATTATTACGGACCAAATGCTCAGTTCTAGGAAGTTTGATAATGTGTGTTTGTTTCTTGGTCCTTGGGGATTGCGATCATGGAGACGGTAATTATCGCTTATTTATCGTTAAAACCATTCTTTAATGTTCATATAAAATTCCTTTGGGCTATATTTTCATTGCGAAATTCAGGGAGATCACTGTTACTTATTTCATATTTTCCTAAGTTGCCTAAAGGCTCGCGAGGAGAATTGTAACAAAAAACCTCCACGTTATTGAAAATCGAATGTACGCTGCATTAGCCTGTTTGCTTCAACTCGAAAAGTTGTATTATATCTACATAGGATTCGGATTGCTTCAGGGCATCCCAGTGGTCATAGATATACGTGTACACACTGGCGGCGATTAGGGGATGGGCTGCCCCCCATTTCGCCACTTTTGCCCTCGCACTATGCTAAACCTTATCTACAAAGCGAAATATACTGTCCTTACCCCCCCCCCCCCCAGTTTTGGCATCTTGCCCTCCCGGTTTTGGAACCCAATCGCCTCCACTGGATATACACAAATGATATTATAACAGCCATTAACTGGGAAATGGAGACAGAGTAATAAACAAGGCCCGGATAGTTAAGTACTTAAAATACCTGAAATATGCATGCAAATATGCACAAGAAACAAATAACTATGCACTTTAGAAAGACACCTTTCAGTTACTGTAAGAACCCTGCATGTAAACAGAAATTTGTTCTCTTTCAGGTCCTACTATTTACAATGCAATACATGTAAAAGTTGCAGTTCTGAATTCTTACACACACTCTTTTTTACTTTACACTGCTCTTTTACAAATGAAATGTTACTAACATATTATGATTGCACTTGATTACAACGTGATATCTGAAATTTTCAACCTCGAACCTCCTGTTTTCTGCAAGAATAGTTTTACACTCAGAAAGAAATTCACAAAATACAATATTTTAAGGCAACAATATCCGACGCAAGTTCAAGATCTTCTGTACACTCCCCATTGCATTATTGTCGTTTGGCCTCCCTGACGGCTCAGTGGTAGCGTTGTCGCCTTGTAATCAAGGGGTCCCGGGTTCGATACCCGGTGGAAGCTTATAGTGGTTCGGATCCCACTTTAAACTGAAGGTCCAGTCCCGATTAACCTTACTGTGCATAAAGGAGACTTAAAACACCAAATAAATCATTGTTGTCGTTTCTCTCTCAAAAAGAGTAGTTGTCGAGTGTTCCCACGAGGACGACGAAAGACGTCTTATAGAGAATAAACAGCAGTGACGGAAGGAAATAGAAAGTTATTTTGTTAAGAAAACAATACGCCTAACGCGCAGCCGTAAAATACAATTTTAGTCGTGGTTGTTGGCTATAAAACATGCAGAGAATTTTATATGATTCATATATGCATTTATCCGGGCTCTAGTGATAAGCATATTTTGTATTTTGATAATTTTAGTACGTTTGCACCGAGAGATGCAATAAGTATGAAATATATTATTACGGTGCTTCAGTAGTTCTCGGGACACTTACAAACTAAATCTTTATCAAAGCAAACGAAAAGGGCCGGGCAGGCAAATGCAGTCACTAGGTATAGCCTTGTCAACCTCCTCCACTGAATTGAAGCGCCTTCCTTGCAAAATGTTAACCAGTGACAGGAAAAGGTGAAAACTCCGTTGCCGCGAGGTCAGAGATATAGGCTGGATATGGCTCAGTGATGCGCTGGAGCGTTGTCATGCTGTTGCAGTACCTGCTCTCAAATCGATCATTGCTAGATAGCAAGTGTGTAGATTTTCAGACGCTCCTAGAGGTTGCCATTCCAAGACCAAGGCCAGGCAGTCCGTAACCAGTTCCCACTTCTCTGGACCTTCAAAGTTCCACGTGCACAGCAGAACTTTCTGTTTGAACCTTCCTCCTTGCACTATCTGATCTACCAGGTCGTAACCACTAACTTTGTGTGACAGGATGTCGAATAAAGACTGATTTTTGGTCTCCAGTTACAGCCCACTGCCAGAGGCGTTCGTCGTTGATTTTGCAAAGGTTGCTTGTCTGCTTGTCCATTAGCTCATGAAGCTTCTCGATGTCGACTGCCCTGCCGACCGGCCTCCTTGACGAAGTGTTTAGCACAGCGAGCTACGACACCAGGGGTTCCGGGTTCGAAACGTCGCCTTGTCGGACTTTGTGAGTGTCCCTTCATCAATTGCGTCATCTCATGCGCCTTGTCGTGATTAGCCAGAAGTTGCAGAAAACAACAAAAATCAAAAGAAAAATGAATATAAGCAAAATTGTTTGATCGCGTCACGGACAGGACCGCGAGAGAAATGACTCAAAATGTTCTTTCTGAGCAGATAGAAACCTTTTAGTTCAAGCAGTCGCCGCCATATCGAGCGTGCATCGACCACTAACCCTTGCACTATTTAGAAAAATCCCGGTCAGTGCACCGTTTTTGCAAGTCGCGTCGAAACCATTTCTATAAAATTAGCCTCTTATCTCGGGTTCCGCTACATAAACACCTCGTTTCGACCCATTTCTCACGTTGCGTTGAGCCCAGGCCAAACGGCCCCCGGCGCACTCGCGTTGCATATGCGTTCTGCTCGTCCGTGCGTGTCATATGGACCCACAACTCACCGCCGAGTAGGTCAGGATACATTTCCCTGAGGAACGTTCCTTTTCCTACATAATCGCGATCTGAGCGCCCTGGTGACGGATTCTAGAACTTTCCAGAGGTGCTTACGGAACTATTGTTTTTTCTAAGTACTCTAGTAACATATTGCGCAGTACAGCTGCGCAGAAGGCATCGGCGGAAGTTGGAAAGCTTGTCCACCAATATGTCGGACTAAAAAATACGAAAACAATGTTCTCAATAGCAAGGACGTATTTAGTAGGGGGCAGGGGGTCCGGAGCCCGCGGAAGACTTACCTAGTAATAAAATTAAATAATGAAAATGTACTTTAGCATTCGTTGCATAATGGATGGTTGTTTATTGGAAGCCAAGGATTATATTGAGATAATATGGCCTTCAAGGACAATGTGGAAGCATATTTATGCAGACTACTATAGATAATATTCAAAAAATGTTAATCAAATTACTGGTCTAACAGTCTTTTTTTCGTTATGCATTTAATATTCAATTCTTTATCTATTTGACATTAATTTCCTTGCCCGGGCAGTTGTTTTGCACAAATTTTCGCGATCTTAACTACACGTAACCTAAATAATGAATATGTTCTCTTATATCACTATTCTTATGAAGTCTCTTTCCCTATTCATATAATAATAAAAATAAAATATTAATTAATTTACATATTTTAATCAATATTTTAATTTAATTTACTATAAGTGTGATATAATTATTACAATTTGAACATTTATTATTATTATTATTACTTGCTTCGGACCCGCCTCCTCCGAAATACAGGGTAATTCAAAATGAATGGTGCAACTTTACACGGTTATTATGACGTTACTATTTATGATAGAAAATCAGTATAAAGAATAATTCTGGAAGTTTTACTCACATGACTCACAATATAAAGATTCAACATGGGAACCAAGCCGTTGTCAACGATTTCGAAGGCACTAACAAACAATTCACAGTTGTAACTTTGGCAAATCTTTCAGAAGGGAGAAACCGAAAAGCAATACGGAAATGTCTTTGCACAATTGTGATTGAATCAGTTCTCGATAGCTTCAGCACACAATACGGCTTCTACTGGTCATTAGCCATCTTGCGACATTGCCGATCCTGGTGGAGAATCGGCTAAGCAGAATAAGCCCGCTAAGTGGGAATAAAACTTCCAGAGCTTTTTCTTTATATTGATGCCTTGTCTGATTTTCTATCATAAATAGTGACGTCATAATAACTGTGTAAAGTTGCAACATTCATTTTTGAATTATCCTGTATATTTCTAGATAGGTGCCTGCTCATTACTGAAAACTTAAAGAGTTTGTCCACACATACTGCCTCATCAACAGAAGCGTTCAATTTGAAACAACCTCCCTTACCCTCACAAGTGTTCCGGAGGGTCACTCTCCTCATGGTGAACACCTAAGCCTATCAACACACGATCTGAAGCAATGAACCGGGAAACTTGAACGTTTAAGATTGTCCTCCTCTCATGACGTAAGTACCCACTAAGAAGGGGTTTTCCCGAAATTCATCTCCTAAGGAGGTAAACAAGAGTGTTAAATTCATTTTGATGTATCTACATCGCAAACCCCTGGTGCGAGAAACATTTAAATATTTACATTATCAATAAGAGTCCTCAACAAACTGGTGCTGTGAGTATTACAACTCGAGATGGTTGTGTTTTCCGAAGATTGATTTATTTTACTTCGCATTTCTGCAAATTGTGTCTAATCGCGAAGATGAGGATGAGTGATGTCATGATGAAGGGATGCTGGCAAATAACCACCAATACCTAGGTTGAATCTCGAAAGCGTGTAACGTTCAAGTCTCCAAGGTGCTTTTTATTTTCGAAGACGTGACTGGGCTGGATCATTTATGCTACCTCAAAAAGCCGTGGTATCCTTTTGGCACCTTGTTCGAACTCACAAAATCAATTAGGGTGGAGGTTATTGCCACGTTGTTCGCGGCACCTCAAAGTTTGCTCTCGCTACAAGCGGGATTTCCTATGGAAACTGGCCGATCTTCATGGTGGAGTGGTTAGCACAGCGGGCTACGACGCCAGGGTCCCGGGTTCAAATCCCGGCCTGGGCGTGGAGTGAGTGTCGCTTCAACGTTCACATCGTTGCAATTAACCAAAAGAGACAGCAAAGTGAGAAAAAATTATTTTCATGTCTAATAGAAGATTGGGGTAAATAGATACCTGGGTAAAGCCGACTAATCAGCTAGTTATGAAGTAAAAGAAGAGAAAACGAGGGAACCGTAAAATTCCGCGGATATGACGCCCTGGTTTATTTTAAAGGCACCAGGGCACTAAGTGCGTACCTCTGAATGTATGCAGGTGGTTCCTTCCCCCCTTTTCTTTTAATCATTTTTTTTTCAGGTAATACCCGCGGGCGACATGTTCTCCTCTATAATCTACACCCATTCTCCAAACTCAGCAGAGTAAATCCGATAATCGATATGGTGGGAAAACTTTTGCCTCAAGTGCTTTTTTCTTCTTTCCTAAAAAAAAAGTAAGGAAAGGGAGGCGAGAAAGAAAGTACTTTCTCCCGCGAAAACTTTCATTCCTCCAAAGCGCGACGGTGCTTGAGTATCAGTTTTCGAAGCGGAATCGATAGCTTTTTCCCCCTCATCCCTCGAACACTCTCGTCGCTTATCTGGGAAAGCTACGAAAATCCCTGTAGGGCCGTGAAATTCTCTCCTAGAAGGGCAACCTGCGTTTTTGGAAACCGCAGTGAAGTTATACCCTGTTCCAGCTAACTGTAGAGCAGGGCCGCGCATAACGGCAGAGGAGGAGGAGGAAAATCGAGTGATGAAAGCGCAGTGTTGCCAACCGTACGGTCCAGACCTTAGTCCGTACGCTAAATGCACGCCTTGTCAAAATTTGCTCCTGCAGTTTTATCCCTAATATTTCCCTAAGAAATTCTTAAACCAATCGTACGGACCTGGAGACAAGAATACGGTCCGTTTGCCAGGTGCGTTCGGTATTATCCTTTTTAAAAGTTTGCAACGCTGCATTGGAAATCGGGTAACTCCCGCCGCCCATTACGCAATCCTGTTTCTCTCACTGTTCATCGGTGGAGTCGTCTCGCGTCACTACTTGCGCAGAGACTTGTTCTCGTTCGCCTGGGCTACAGTTAGAGTTGACGAGCTGTATCTTTGCGGGTGAACCTGGCTGCGCAGTAGCAAGGGGGAGGTGCTAGCGGCTGCGCGTCATTATGCTTGCGTTCTATCCATGCTGTCGACCACCCAAAGGTTGCAATTAACCAAAAGAGACAGCAAAGTGAGTAAAAATAATTTAAAAAATCAAATCAAATTCCACATACCCTGTCTCAGGTATCTCTGGAGTAACGACAACTATTCCCTGTCTTAGGGATCTCTGGAGTAACGAGAACTATTCCCTGTCTCAGGTATTTCTGGAGCAACGAGAACTATTCCCTGTCTCAGGTATCTCTGGAGCAACGAGAACTATTCCCTGTCTTATCTATCTCTGGAGCAACGAGAACTATTCCCTGTCTCAGGTATCTCTGGAGCAACGACAACTATTCCCTGTCTCAGGTATCTCTGGAGCAACGACAACTATTCCCTGTCTCAGATATCTTTGGAGCAACGAGAACTATTCCCTGTCTCAGGTATCTCTGGAGCAACAACAACTATTCCCTGTCTCAGGTATCTCTGGAGCAACGAGAACTATTCCCTGTCTCATCTATCTCTGGAGCTTCCCCCTCCACGCAATCCCATTCCCTCTCAAGAGTTCATTGGTCGCTCCTTACGCAGCACTTGTTTTCGTTCGTTTGCTCCAGAGATAACCGGGACAGGGTATAGAAACTGCTGACTCACACCGTAGATATGGGAGGACGAATCCAGTGCCTCACCAAATGTCATCTTTGCAAACCTACTAATCCCAGAAACATATAAGAACGGACGAACGGAAAGAGAGATTAGGTCCACACTCCGGAAACCCATAAGAGGAAGTCTCGTGGTACAGCTTCTGTCTATCCTCCTCCTTAAAGTCATTCTGACTTCCGAAAACTTCCCCACTAAGGGAAAGAAAAAGATAATTTAGTAGCTTCAAGGACCCCTGGATGCCTCTCAGGGAAGGAAATACCAAGAAGACTCGAATCGCGACCGGAGGGAAGAAGTTCCAGGGGCCTCTCCTTTCCTTGCCTGCTCGCAATCCGGAGGAATTGTTATGGAAATTAGGGAAGCCGGAGCTCCGGATTTCGAGCACGGAGTCTGGTGGAAAGTGAGGCCTGCCCTTCCGTAGCGACTCCGAAAGGACGAGGACAAGTTCCAACTCTTCCCTAGTCTCCGCGGACACTCGCTTCCTCTCTGTGCGGGTGAAGCATCGAGGAGGTGGCCGGTTGCAGCAGCGTGCGAGAGGAAATTTCGTCGTTGTCCGCGCAAATAAGGTTTCTTCAGTGTGGGCCAATCGGAATAGCTGAGGTGCGCGAGTGGGATTGGCTGCCAATGCTGGGGCAGAGACAAATAGCAACAGACATTTGCATAACGCGAAGGGAAAGAAGGAAAATGATAACTGAGTATAGAAAATTAAAGAGAAAAAGGCCATAAAATGAATGAAACACAAAGAAAGGACAAAGAGGGGACAGAAGAAAGGCTGCGAGTTCGGACAATGGGAAAAAG